>NC_090929.1:175441760-175763515 GCF_040938575.1 Ambystoma mexicanum | reverse complement strand
CGGTGTGTGGTGCTCATTTATCGACCTCGGAAGGATAAAAGGATGAGTTTGGCCCTGCAGGGATTCGAACCTGCGTCAGCAGGCTCTGCACAGATGTCAAAGCGAGCGCTCTACTCGCTGTGCTATTAGACTTTTCTTTTTGCGTTCCACTTGGGGATACAATTTACAAGAGCAATCGAAGCACGAACAGCGCAAATGCACGTTACCTTGATGCAGTGTTAAAGTGTGAGGTCATGAGCATGGAGGGAGGCGCCAGCATCTAGGTCTGCCCAGGACAGACCAAGACAGGTAGTAGCCTCAGGCTGCTGCCTTCGGTTGATGCGGGCTCCACTTCCGCCTCCGGACTCTAGTCCCATTGAAGGAAGCATCAGCCCATCGGCAGGCATGGCGCTGTTGTGTGGCTGCAGGCTGCCCATTGAATATTTTAATTTTGTTTGTGACGGCCATCATTGAATGCTAACTCAAGCATTCTGTCAAATGTAGGCATGGGGTTCTTTCCAGGGGAACTCCTGATGACTGCAGGGGGCAAGGAATGGGGCCAAGACGGGTAGTAGCCTTAGGCTGCTGCCTTCGGTTGATAATGACTCTGCCTTCCGGCTCCAGGTCTCCATTCCCATTGAAGGAAGCGGCAGGCTGTGTGGATGCAGTGCAGGCTGCCCATTGATGATTTATACAGGTTAAGTACACTTTGAATACATTTTAAAGTAACTAGCAAAAAGTACTCGTTCTCTTGGCAGTTTCTGTGGACAGACATGACAACACTCATCATTTGTTGAAAATCGATGATCCTGTAGGTCTCTGTTCCAATTTGCTTGATGTGCCTTGTACTCTGAAGTAAACTGCACTGAGAATGGGCGTGTGTGGATGGCTGACATACCCCGGAGCAGATGTTGTAGGGAGGCGAGAGTTGGTCTGCTGCTGGATACTGGGACCTACTGTGCTCTCGCCCCACCTGTTGCCTCACCCTGGCATGGTGCAGTTTGTTGCGGTGCATTGGAAAAGTCCCAGAAACCGTGCATTTTTGAGGACCAGTCTTTCTACGACCACATTGATATTTAGCCGATTTCAGGCAACCGTCTAATGTGTGAAGGTGCTGAAATCCAGGAAAAATTGTGGGGTTTACAAATGTTATGTAGCCAATCTTGTTCGGCGGGTCCTAACAGTTAACTATGCAAATGTTGGTGCAGATTGGTGAAACAGTGTGGAATTGTATGTATAAGGGACAGCGCTTCACCAAGCCAGAAACACATTTTGACTGATGCTGAAATCCAGGGAAAGGGGTGGGGTGTCCACATTTCATATAGCCAGCAATGTCTGCAGGGTCCTCACAGGTAACTATGGTGAAATGGTGTGGAATTGTATAAGGAACAACGCTTTGCCACAAACCCACACATTTTGTCTTTTTTTTTATATATATATTTTTTCTGAGGCTTATGGAATCTGCTTAGATCACATGCTGGGCATAGGCCGACATCTAGTAGAAGCTGCAGAGTATTATAGTTGTTTTCGAAACTCAAAAAGGGACGTTGACAGGGCATGCCAGTAATACTATCCCTAGTGTGACGTCCACTGTACCCATGATCCCTCACGTGTCGAGGTCTCTCAGATTGTTTTTTTCCACCATCGTGAGCGGTCACATTAAGCAGAGTTCATTTGCTTCTGCAAAGTTTGAAAGATAGTTTCTCTTTCTGTCGGCCATCTTCAGAATCCTTACCGCACGTTAGTGTTGGGAGTCCTCAAAAATCATCTATTCGAATTTTCTATGAATAAATGTCAACATTTCTAAAAAATTCCATGAAAAATACATATTTCGACATCTCTTGACGACCGACATCCGTGGCGACAGTGCTACCTCCGTGGACCGTTCCCGCTGCCAGTAATCTTCGACAATGCTTCATCTGCTCAATAGGGCCTACCTCATGGCAACTGAATCCACAAGCAAGAGCCTGTTCAAGGCCTGTGCCCGCTATGGACTGAAGAATCTCTGCGTGGAGGATCACCACGACGACTGTCTCAACTGCCTTCACCCTCACCATGTTATCCAGGACTGTGAAATCTGCCACTGTCATCTTGTTGTGTGGCTCGAGGACGCTGGCAGGGTCTCTGCTTCTGGACGGAGTCATGCCTCGTATGGCAGGGCAGGACGACCCAGCAGACCACCTCTAGTAAGAGGTCTAGGTGGCATGAAGTCCAGGCCACCAGCAAGAAGAGGCATAAAGAAACTTCTGGCAACAAGCCCATATCATCGCACAAACACTGGTCCTCAATGAAGGTCAGTGCCTAAGAGAGGTCGGCGGGGGCTGGGGGAAGCCAAGGCCTTTTCCATCGCCCGGGGAGGCGACTTCTTCTAAGTCGAAAACAAGCTTGTTGTCGAAATCGGCTACAAAGCTGTGATCATCGACGAACAAGTCTGAATCCAGCTCATCTACTCGTAGACCATCAACACCATCTAACGGTGCACCGCCGACGACTACCTCGTCAGCAAAGCCGCCAACGGCCACGACTACCTCGTCATCAGCAAGAACTTCGACGACTACGTCCACAAGGATTTCGTCCACAAGGATCCCGTCGACGGGATATCGATCTCCAACTGTCATACCCTCGTCAACGGCACCCTTGACGGGCAAAAGTGATTCCTGCCATGCAATTGTTACCACTGCCATTGTCACTGGCATCTCTGACACCCACACCAGTGCAGTGTCTGCAGTAGTGGCCCATCCACAGGCAACATTCCCTAACCTTGGGGTGGCCTTGCTTACCAGGTGGTATTATGTTACCAGAGCCAAGTCTATCCCAATCGGACGTGGATGAAGCAGAGGAGGAGCCCATCATGTCACCACCATCGTCTCTGGCCAGGACATCGGCTCCAAGAATTTCACCACGGGGGAAGCAAGTCGGATCAGGCTACCACCCTTTAACCCCTCTGCATTCAGCACAATTCATGCAACCAGAGACATCACTGCCTCCACAAAGAAACACGTTGCTGGACATTTTATCTACTCTCACCACTCTGGTGGCACCCTTTGTTAGGCAGAAACCTGTGCAGTTCCCTCTGGGACCACTGCAAAAGATTTAGGACTACAGGTGTTTGGCAGTAAACCCACTTGGTAGCAGTCTGAACCACACAGATTCACTTGGTAGCTGTGGCTGAGCAGTCAGACGTCCCTCAAGAAGAGTTAGGCAGTATACAGAGTATTCACAATAGGTCAAAAGATCACAGTAGAACAAGTAAACACTGACCAGGGCTTGGTGTAAAAGAGATATAATTATTTATTTAAAACCACATCTAGAAAAACACACAGGCACTAATAGTAAGCAATTCAAAAACACGGTCACTAAAAGATATACACTCCCTTAGCAGAATATTAGACAAGTCTTAAGTAAAGCCCCACTTATTTTCAGACAGCAGTGAGCGCTTAACATAGATGGCACTCTAATAATTCGTTTTAAAAGGGAGAGAAAAGCAGAGAATAACTTGAAACAGATCCCAACACTTTTTCACAAACACAACAAGAGAGGAAGGCAAGGTAAAACCGTGAGTTTAGAGTCAGTAGGCCGGATCCACTTTAAGAGGATCAAAACGAAATGTGTCCAAGGTCACACGGTTGCAGTGCACAAAAGTCTTGTAAAGGTTCAAAAAGGAGTTGGACCAAAGAAAGGGACCAGTTAGAGGGTCAAGGCGGCCAGCCCAGTCCAGAAGGTTAAGGGGTTATTATTACCTTGTAGCAATCTTTAGAAAGGGAGGCCTGGCAGACACGGTACCTTAAAGTGGTGAGAATACTCCAGCGGGGGCAGTTGTTCCTAGCAGCGGATGCAAGTCGGTGCTTCGTCCGGGGGAAGAGAGGATCTCGTCGGGGAGGAAGACGGGAGTCCGTTGCACTGCCAGGGAAGAAACCAGCCGCGGAGTTCTCAGGTAAAAGGAGCGGTCCTTTTATTCGCGGTCCAGTGGTAAGTGGCTATCCGGTTACAGGGGTGCTTGGCACGGGCAATTCGACCACGAGCCGGTCTGGGGTGCGAAGAGAAGAAGGTAAACTGGTTGTGCCCACCAGTCAGGGGAAGAAGCCTCTCCAGCCGGGAGATCTTCTCTGTCGTCGGGAAGTGGTGAGTTGGTTCCGCAGGGCTCCACCGGTGGTGTCTTCATGGTAGGTCGGCTCAGCTTCTCTCTCGTCGGATTCTCAGGTCCTGTGGCGACTTCTGACCAGTCCCCAAAGCCCTGCTTTTATGCAGCACACCCCCATTCACTCAGCCTAGCTGTCAATCAAACATGCTAAGTGGTGAGCTGGCCGGCTCACCACTTGGGCCAATCACACAAGAGTGCGACTTGAGTTACCAAGGTAACTCAGTCCAGGGTGCCTAAACCCCCTCCCACACCCCATGTGGTACCCAGACAGAGTGGCACCACTTTTGGAGGCTTCTGTGGAGAAGCCCACCAAAAAGTGGAACAAAGGGCTCGACTTGGGTTGGAGTCACAAAAGAGAACACAAACGCCATTTTAGAATCGAGTCCTGGCAAAAAATACCAACCGGCAAATTAATATTAAATAAATAAACCAGCGGTACGTTCGAGGCTATGAGAATTAAATAATTAAAGTTGGTAGCCGCGAACAATGGGAAAATCCCATAGGGATATATTCGCGGTCGAATATAAAAAGTAGTATCCACTGCCACCAGCCAAAACTCGATCAGGGGGGACGGAGACGTGCCCCCTCGACTAACAGACCCTGGGGCAATCGAATTGCCCCGACCAGTACGTCCACAATATGATGGTTTGTACTGGTTTCTGTTAATAATTTGGGACTAGTAAAGCCAATGGTGACTTTACATGCCCTGGGAGACAGTAGTCAGTCCCAGGGTAAGGAGTCTAGGGTGGGGTGTCACTATGACACCCCTGTGTTACTGCACGGAGGGTGCTGTGTAACACACATAGTAAAAACACATGAGACCCTATGGAGTAAAGGACCCCATAGCCCATAAAACACATTAACAGTCAAAGGAACACCATAAATCATGTCCAAGAGTGGGAGAAAGAGTCTCATTCTTGGCAAGAGAAAAAAATAAACTCCAGAAATCCAGCAAAGCTGCTGGGGGACTCACTAGGTTAGGAAATTCAGCTTAAAGAGACAATTCTCCCTAACACCCTTACAACAACGGCTAACCAGCCCCGGTTACAGAACCTATCAGGATGACCTTGCACAGATTTCCCCAGGCCTTCCAGGGAGATGGATGAAATCCCTTGCCCCACCAGGAAGGAAAAATGCCATTCAGTTCCAGAGAGGCTAGAAGATACTGGAACAGACACAGATCCTGACGACGGACCTCCACACACACTACCCACACTAAAGAGTTTGATGATTTCATCACTGCTGATGGATAACCAGATGACCTTCCGCTCAGGGACTCACCCCCTGATGAAGTAGGGGCCCTCCATGCATGCACTCATGTCCAGGGCGGCCACAATGTTCGGCCTTGCACCAGAGGTGCAGCGAAAACAGTGTCCTGTATCAACAGGGGAGCAGCGCAGGGAGTCTCTACCTCTGCTAGAAGACATCTGGGAGGATGGCCTAATCACCTTGGTGCATCCCGCAACTGCCCGGCTAAAAAAGACCGGTTTGACAAAGTACAGAGCCCCATAGAGTGCTGCCGCCTGCCTCCACGCTCAAGCCACACAAGATTTTGTTGTCTCGGCGGCTACAAGGAAAAGGTTGGCTAACACATCTTCGCCCTGTTCTGTTCCTCCAGATAAAGAGGGTAAACGTATCGACGCCTTCGGTAAGAGGATCATTACCACCTCTGCCACGGCTATCAAAGTGGCTAATACAATGGCCATACTCGCATGTTACGACCGCGAGTTGTGGTACAAGTTGGTCCCCTTGCTGGAGTTCCTGTCGTATGACAAGAAGCAAGAAGCCTTGGACATCTTCCATGAAGGCAGACCATGCCATTACTGTCTCTGTAGACCTCGCCGACACTGGTTTTTGCCAGCTTGCCAATGGAGCGGTCTTCCGTAGGCAGGGTTGGCTCAAGGCCACAGATGTTCAGCCCAATGTCCAGTCCAGGGTTGTGGACATGCCTTACGACAGCTCCTCCCTGTTTGGAAAGAAGGTGGATGACGCCTTACAATGCATAAAAACGGAAACCGCTCGCTCCTTGGGCACACTACAGCAGAGGCAGCAGTCCTTTCGTTCAGGGCAAGGGCGCTTTGGCAGCACTTTGGGGGATAACTGCACTACATACCAGTCTTCCTCCTCCTACAAGCCCCCGTATTCATCAGGGGACCAGTACAGGAAAAGGTCCCAGTCATACAGGGGTTCACAGCAACGCTGTGGCTCTTCCCAATGTAAGGGCCAGTCCGGCAAACAAGCATAACCAGCCCGGGTCCAGGTTCTCTCACTTCAACACCCCAGAGGGAGGAGGACTGTCAAGGTTCGTCGAAGAATGGTCACACATCACCATCGACGAATGTGTGTTCTCCCTCCTCCAGCAGGGCCACTCGTTGGAGTTCATGGACTATCCACCCGACATTCCTCCTGTGTACAATCCAGAGTAGTTGCGACACTTCTTGATTCAGGAAGTGCGAGGACTGCTGAAGAAGGGTGCAGTGGAGAAGGTTCCCAGAGACTAGCTGGGCACGGGAGTATACAGTAAATCGGTGCACAACAAGTCGGAGGGTGGGGCGTTGTAGACCCATATTAGATCTAAGGGTGCTCAACAAGTTACTAAAGACACAAACGTTCCCAATGGTCACGCTACCGCAGGTGTTGTTCCAACTGCAGCCAAGGACACTTCCTATCATCCCTCGACCTCAAGGACTCATATACTCCTGCGTCCCGTCCCCTTTCCTCCATACTTTTGGGACATTCCGTCCAAATAGAAAATGTGTCCTTCTCTTTTTATGCGGGGTACTGCACGTGGCAGTAACCCCGCCCTCCTGAGCTCCACCCCGCGCATCGCCCTTCATTCCTTTTCTCTGTGCGGTCGGGGCTGGATGCACTTGTATCACCGGGAAGACATTTTTCTTCTTTCCCATTGTCCTTCTCTCCTGCTCCGGTTATGCGGTCGCGTAGTCCTCCGTCTATGCCGGATCGTTTGGGATTTGTCTCTTGTTCCTCTTGCGAACATCTCTTCGCTAGGGCAGATCCCCATTCTTTCTGCTTGGAGTGCCTGGGACCGGATCACTGTTGGGACTCGTGTTTCTACTGCGACTCCCTTTCGGGCAAGGCACTTCAGCTTCGCCATCGTCGGTGGTAGGAGATCTTCCAGCGAGTTCCTCCACCGCATTTTCAACTCTTCATCGACGAAAAGAAGAGACGCCCGGTAAGTGCCTTACTTTTCAGGCCCCCCCGGCCGGGGGCCTCCTTCCCAGGGTCCTCCAGGTCCGGAAGGGGCTTCAAGAGCTCTGCTACCAGGGTTTCCCCTGAGGTGCCTCGCAGGCCTAATAGGCGTACTTGGGTTTACTCCGAGGGTTCCTGTGAGGGGCCTGCCGACACCAGTTTACGATCCGAGGTTCACCAATCAGGTGCTAATAGTCAGCCCAGTCCTTCTGAGGCGTTGGGTACCGGAGTTCGCTCCGAGGTCTCCTTGTCTGGAATTTCCCATACAGACACTGGTGCGCTGAGGCCTCCCTTGAGGCTTTCTGTACCGAACCATGGTTCACGGCCCCTCTCGGGGAGCTGTTCAGACCGGACTCCGTTCCGAGGTTCCTCTTTTTGAGGCTAAGGTGTGTACCGACAGAACTGAGAGACCTGTCAAGGTCTTGTCTGCGAGGTGGATTCCTCAACATTCTGGTGCTCGCAGTGGATACCAGTTCTGTTGAGGGGGCAAAAGGAGAGGTCTCTGACCGTAACTCCTCAGTTTCGATCAAGTCCCCTGACCAGTCTGTGGAGATGCCTGCCTCATCCACACATGTGACACAGTTCTCCTCAGATGTGAACAAAATTGCGGGCCTTCCCGTGTGGTCTATGGTGCCCATTTTGGATTCTTCCCTTTACACTCACACTATCGATGGCCGGTGCTAGGAACCTTCTTTTTGGTGAACAACCGTGTCCATGGGTCAGTGCGAACCCGTTCGCCCTTCTTATGACTGGCATGCTCGGATGCCACTACCGCATACGGTCTCAGTTCCTGGCAGCCTCTTTGTCAGAGGTTGCCTTTTTCGGGAAGTTTCAGAGACTTATGCACTCTGACCCCATCATGAGGGAGTACTTTAAGGGCCTTTCTTGTAGCTCTGTCACCAGGGTTTCCCCTGAAGTGCCCCAAGGGCCTAACAGGTGTACCAGCGATTCCTCTGAGGGTTCTGACGGACCTGTCAGTACCGGACATAGTTCTGAGCTTCACCATCACAGAGCTAAAGTTAAGCCCAGTTTGGCTGGGTGCTGGGATACCGGGGTTCACCCTGAGGAGCTTTCCCCGTTTTAACCAGGTTGAAACCTGAGGTTCCTCTTGTGGAGGCTAAAGTCTGTACCGAGTCCCGACTCGAAGCCCCTTTTAAGGGAGCTTTACGTACCAGGTTGAAATCTGAGGTTCCTCTTGTGGAGGCTGAAGTCTATATCGACAGATGTGAGAGGCCTTCTCAGAGGGTCTTGTTGGTGAGGTATTGTCCTCAACCGTCCCACGCTCAGGGTTGTGGTGGTACCGGTTCTGTCGAGGGGCCAAAGAGGGGGGTCACGGACCACATTCCCTCTGGTACTGGCTTGTCCGAGGTTCCTCCGTTGGAGGCTAATATTGAGACTGGTTCGAATATGTCGACTAAACATCCGAGACCACCCAGTACCGGCTCTGCTGAGGATCCTTGTAAGGCTAAAGTGTTACTTAAGTCCCCTGACTCTCCTGAGGAGGCAATTGCCTCAGCTACGCATGTGATGCAATTCTCTTCAGGTGGCGACAAAATGGTGGCCAACCTGCGTGGCATACAACGGCCATTTTGGATAACTCCCTTGCACCTACGTTCGCAACATCTGGTGCTGGGAGCATTCTTTTTGCCAATAGTAACCCGTTCTGCCCTTCTTTGATTGGTGTGCGTGGGCTCCGCTGCCTCATACTGTCTCGCTCCGGTATCCCTACATATTATCCCCACCAAAAATATTGCCGTACATACGGTCGTTTGTCTCGCCATAGGCGATATTTGTGGGAGTGGGGGTTGCAGGATTGTCCCCCGCACATTTAAAAATAGTGCAGGGGTTGCGGGTGTGTCCCCCGCAGAGTCCTTGGCTCAATATTGCACAAAAATATGGCCTTATTTTTGTATCGCAATATTTTTGCGGGGATATTAACACATGGAACCCTTGCTCCCGCCTGCTTTTGCTCCACTGACCTATGTGGACCCGGCCGGTGGTGGACCCTCCTGGCAACCATCCTCCTTGTGTTCGGGGCTGGGGGGGTAGGTCCCTTACGAGCGGTTTCTTCCTCTTCGGCACCTGGGCCCTCGGCTGAGGATGGGTTTTTTGGGAAGTTTCAGATGCTCATGCACTCTGACCCTATGAGGACGTATTTCAAGCGTCTTTTGACTCCTGTTCCGCCCCGGCTGCTCCGATTCAGTTTTTCTTTTAAAACCTGAGGCGGTAGGCGTGGAGGACCAGTCTTCTGTCCCCGCCTCGTTGGTATGGATGAGGACGTCGATGAGCAGCCCTGCTCGGTGACAGCATTCCATGACTGCGAGGGGCTTGTGTAACTCTGTTACCAGGGATCCCCCTTAGGTGCCTCAAGGGCCTAATAGATGCACCTGAGTGTTCTGTGAGGGTGCCTCGGAGGACCTGCCAAAACCGGACGTGGTTCCGAGGTTCACCATTTGGGTGCTAAGGTTCAGCTCAGTCTGTGGCTCTGGATACTGGGGTTCGCCCTGAGGTCTCCGTTTCTGGTGCTCGTCACACCGAGCCACGGCTCGAGGCCCCTCTCGAGGGAGCTATATGTTGTGGGTTAAAACCCAAGGTTCCTCTAAATACAGTACCGGCAGAGTGGAGGCATCCTCTAAGGGTCCTGTCGGTGGGGTGCATTCCTCAACCGTCCCACGCTCGGGGTTGTGGTGGTACCGATTCGGTCGACGGGGCAAAAAAGGTGATCAGCAACAGGCTTTCCAGTACCGGCTCTGCTGAGGTTCCTCCGCTAATTCTGGGTCAGTTCCTAGGATGTCCACTAAACATCCTAGATCTGCCAGCACCGGCTCGGCCGAGGATCCTTGTTTCAAGGCTAAGTGTTTCTTAAGTCCCCTGACTCCCCTGAGGGGACAGTTGCCTCATTTTTTCCTATGACGCAGTTCTCTTCAGGTGTTGACTTAATGGCGGACCAACCTCCTTGTTCCACAGCAGCCATTTTGGATATCTCCCTTACACCAAATTTCATGACGACTGGTGCTGGGAGCGTTCCTTTTGGGGCTGAGCAGCTTTTCCACGCTATGTGGACAACAAAGACCCGTTTGTTGGTCCTGGCGACAGCTTCAGCTAAGGCCCCTTGTACACAGAGGTCAGGGTCCCAGACTCGAGCCTTCTCTGGGATCAGGGGGTTTCAGGGTCGCCGTGCGCACTGATCTGAAACTCCTGTTGGTAGCCCCGCCTTAAGCAGCAAACTGGTTGGTTTTTCTCTCGCCCATCAGCCTCCTCTACAGGGACAGGTAATCTCCCTGCCGAAAAATCACCAAATTATATTTTTTGTCGGTCACACTACACTCCGGTGGGAGGGCGAATCTCGTCTCATCTGGGGGCGTGGCAAACCATCACCGAAGACTGGTGCGGTTTGTCCATCGTTTAGGTGGGTTTTCGCCTGCCCTTTCCTCCTACCCCACCCTTTAAACCTCTCTTCCAACAGATCGGGATGCCCTCCCTCAGAGCAGAGGTACAGAAACCTCTATACCTCAGAGCGGTGGAACCTGTTCCCCCTCATGGAGCATGGGAGGGGCTAGTACTGCCGTCCTTTCACAGTGCTCAACCAGGCTGGCCTGCGCACTATCTTCAATCTTTCCGATTGGCGCCCACTGTCAAGACCAGCATAACAGAGGACTTTGGTCATAGGAGAAGACCCAGCACATCAACCTGCTGGAGCTACCGGCAATATTTTGGTCCCTGAAATCCTCCCCCCCCTCCCCCCCCTCCAGGCAGGGAAGGTGGTTCGGATTTTCACTGACAACACAACATCTTTGTTTTACATCCGCAAGCCAGGATGAACGAGGATCCCGCAGCTTTCCAAGGAGGCCTAGGACATTGGGCTCTACAGCATAACATGTTTCTTATTCCCCTCCACCTGCCAAGAATTCAGAACACTGTGGCTGGTTGCACTCTTGTCACAAGTAGGAATTGCACGACAGACAGCTTCACCTGTTTCAGACGTGGGGCACTTCGGAGATCGACCTTTTTGCCACCTACGACAACAGTCACTGCAAGACCTTTGCCACTGCTTTCCCCACCCGGAAAGCTTGGGGGACACCTTTTGTGTTTCCATGGTAGGGGAAGTTTCTGTATGCATTTCACCCAATGCCTGTGGTGCCTCGAGTCCTACACGCTTTCAGACTGTATCGGTGCAAACTGATATTAGTGGGCCCTGCGTGGCCAACAGTTTTAGTACTGCGACCTCCTTGCCCGCTCGTCGGTGGCGCCGATCAAGCTGTCCCTGCACCAATCACTCCTGTGCAGCAACCAGGGGGCAGTTCTGCACCACAACTCGGCCTCTCTCAATCTGACGGCTTGGCTCCTGTGTTCTCAGAATTCGGGTCCCTGTCCCTCCAGCAAGCTTGCCAGGAGGTCCTGGCCAGGGCAAGAGCTCTGTCCACCTTAAAGTGCTACAAGAGCAAGTGAAAATATGGTGCAGGACCCAAAGAAAAAATGGTTGTAGCCAGACTAAGCTCAACCTTGGCGACAGCTCAATTAGTTTTTTAAGGATTTGTTTGTACTCCTTGTTTCATTAAGAGGAAAGATGCAGGGTTGTCAGCATGAGTGTTTCCCATAATTTGTGTGGCTACTACACAAGCAAATTGCATAAATTATCCGATATGCGAAAATGTCACTCAAATGCGCCAACTCCTATTAAGGGTTTTGTGAAATGTTTATCAATGGTGAGTCAACTACTAAATAAACAGCCATTCAGTTCATGTTCATAATGCCATTGAAAAATTATTTAATTTCTCCTATTGACTTTCACAAATTTATTTTCCTTTTGATACTTTTTCTCTTTCACAAATACATTTTTAAACAAAAATAATTGATTGACATCGTGTTAGTTTCACACCAACAAATTTCCTTTCTCTTTTGATATTTTTTCTCTTTCACAAATACATTTTTAAACAAAAATAATTGATTGACTTGGTGTTAATTTCACACCAATGAACACATTTCCTTTCTCAACACGTGTTTCCCCATTGCGAGTTACAATGGTTCATCAGGAGAAAAGAGATAGTTTCTGTCCTGTTTTTTTCCTTATTTTACTTAATATCCTTGAACAAGTTACTTTTTTTGCTGTCCAAAAGAGTATATTATGTCAAGGCCACTTCAGATAGGCAATGCTTGAGTATTTGGTCTAGTTCATATAACTTAGTCAAAGATTGTCCTGATAACTTCTCAGTAAATAGCACTTGCCCTAAGTGCAGGATCCATCAACTGCAACCTCACAACATCCAGCCAGAGGAGCTCTTGCCTTATCTGGCTTGACAAATTCCTCGATTAAGGTGCACCCACAGCGATCTCCCAATAAAACTGCTCCACATGGGTGCCGTCCCTATGGTCCCGGCTGGTGAAGGAATTCTTACGTGGGCTGTTCCGATCTTTTCCACCTTCATCGCCCTGCACCAGCGTGGGAGCAAAATAGGCTACTTGCAAGGCTCATGAGACCACCCTTCAAGCCCATGTACCAGGCATCCTGAAACATCTTTCATGGAAAAAAGCATTTTTGGTGGCCATAACATCAGCCAGACGAGTGGGTGAGATCCAGGTGTTCTCTTCGAAACCACCCTACTTGACATTTGACAAGGCCATTCTGTGTTCTAACCCGACCTTTATGCCAAAGGTGCCATCCTCTTTCCACCTCAATCAGCGGGTGGTTTTGCCAGTATTCTTTGGCACACCAATGTTTCCAGCGGAGCGAACCCTGCACACGCTGGATGTGATGAGCACCCTCAAGTACTATATGGCACGCACTAAATCATTCCGTACGATGGATCAACTGTTTGTTGCATGTGGACCGTCTGGGGCCGGGAAGGCTCTCTCCAAGTCCACCGTTTCAAGATGGATTGCCGCCTGCATTTAATTCTGCCACCAGCAGGGCGGTAGGCCTCTCCCGGGCAGGCCCTGGGCGCACTTCACCAGAGCACTGACTGCAACTACTGCGTTTCTCTCTGGGATCCCGCTGACTGGCCTCTGCTGGAGATCGGTGCATACATTCATGGGGTTCTACTATGTCGACAGTGATTCCGCCTAAGAGTCGGCCAGTCGATTCTGCAGAACCTTTTTTCGCGTGAGGTTAGTAAGTCTCTGGTGGTGAGCTATACTGGAAGATTGCCTCCACCCATATGTATTGCAACCCTCCCACCTAGCATGGCTTGTCGTTTGGCCCTTACTGACACTCGTGTGCGCTTGCCAAATCTGAAGATGGCTGACAGGGGAGGAGTTAAGGGAGGCATTCCTATTGGCTGTGGGCATAATAGAGCACAAAAGTGACTGAGAATTTCAGTTTAAATTTAAACTGCTCTGTTACCAAGGATTCCCAGCCTGACAACAGGGAATATTCATAGCTTGTGAATCTATGAAAGATACCAATGCTAGAGAACCGGAGTTACAGGTAAGTAACTTATTCCTTCTGTAAAAAAGTTAGAATTCAAATTGATACCATCGATATTGCAGCTGGGGCACCAGGTGAATCCTCCTTTCCATTTCCATGATAGTTTGATGCAGCAGAGTGGAGAAAATGAATTGATACTGGTAAACATGTATGTCAGATCTGCTAAAAAAAAAGGGGTAAAATGGCGTTGGGGACCAGTTGTGGGCAGATCTTAGCTGCGACAGATGCAGAGAACAGGCATGAGTAACCAACCGTTGGCTCAGAACACATGCATGACAGAAGGTAAAGCCTATGTTTCATACAATCTGATTGGCTGTGTGCACTCCCCATTGGGTGCTAATTAAGACAAACCAATTCCTTTACCTTGATTGAACCTCAAGCATTACATATTATTGGCTAACAACGCTCTAACAGCTTGAATTTTGAAAATTCAGCTAGACTGAACGTGAATTTGATTTTTGGCAGGGTAAGACGTTTGTTGGCTCTGCCAGGAGCATGTCAAAGCAATCTCAACCCAACATATTGTGTTAAAGATATCAAAACCTAGAGATAAGCTGATTGAAAAAATACTGTATTGCTTTTACACAAATAAAGGACCCCTCATAGCGAAATATTTTCAAACAAAAAAAGTAATTGAAGAAAAATCTAAAACTGCCTTATTAGTCTATTCGGGAAACACCAGGTCATTTCTTGTGTTTGAAGCAATCAAATGTTTATGATGATATGATATGATATGATATGATATGGTATTTGTAACGCGCCTATACACAAGTGGTGCAACCTCTGCAGGTTGAAGGCTCTGCTTTGGTCTCTCTTTTTTTGTTCTTTGTATCTGGTTAGGTCTGATGCTTCATTAAACTGCTTTCCAAATATGTGTCCTGTTTGCAGCGTAGCTCAGGCTGTTAAGGCTACTGTGTTTTCTTTTCAGCTGGAGATAGAAAAGTGTACGAGAGAATATTGGACTACAATAAAATAATTGAAGCACTTTCTCTTCCACGCGGAATTCCGGATACCAATCCTTATCGCTCTAGTTCATGTGAGTAGCTGCACGTGAAGACTAGAATCTGCAAGCAGAAATGTGTTTTCCATTCATAGATCTACATAGGAAGCATTTGGTTTGATTTTCAATGTGTGCAAATTATTGATGTTACTTATTTCCCTTGATAGCGTAGTCCTATCTTTTTTTTTTTTTTTTTTTTTACATCTGCAAAGGCTCATACTTCTACGTCCCGTCCCCTTTCCTCCATACTTGTGGTACATTTCATCCATCGTGACAGCACTTTTAAAGCATCAATCGCAGCCCCGCCTTCATGAGCTACACCCCGCGCATCGCCCTCCAGTCCTTTTCTCTGTGCTGTCGGGGTCGGACGCACTTGCATCTTATGGAATATTTTTCTTTTTGTACCGTTGTACTTCATTTTCCTGCTCCGCTTCCACGGTTTTCTTTCTTCCGTCTATGCTGGAGCGTCTCGGATTAGTGTCCTGTCCTTCGTGCGAACGCTGTTTTGTGAGGGCGGATCTCCGCTCTCTCTGCCTGGAGTCCTTGGGCCCGGAACACCTGTGGGACTTTTGCTTCTATTGCGACTCCCTCTCCATTTGGGCACTCCAGCATCGTCGTGTTAGGTGGGATGAGGTGTTCCAGCGGATTCCTCCTCCACATTTGCAGCAGTTCATTGAAGAAAAAAAGGAAACGGCCAGTAAGTTTGTTCCTTTTTAGGGCACCCCGTCCAGGGGACTCCTTCCCTGGGTCTTCGATGTCCGGGAGGTGCCCAAGTGGCTCTGGTACCAGGAATCTTCCTGAGGTCTCCAGAAAGGGCTCTAAATGGCACTTTCCCCCGAGGTTCCCTGCAAAGCGGCTGCCAGGACCGGATCTTCATCCGAGGTTCCTCTTTTGGGGGCTAAAGTTAAGCCCAGTACTTCTGGGGCTTTTGTCACTGGGGTAATTCCCACGGTTTCCACATCTGGAACCAAGTGTACTGAGTCTCGTCTTGAGGTTCCTGTTAAGGTGACTAAACGTACCGGGGTTACCCGTGAAGATCCCCATCTTGGGGCTATATCTAAGACCAGCAAGATTGAGGGGCCCCCTTGAGGGCTATGGCTTCATGGGGTGACCCCAAGCCTTCCTACACTCAGGCGCTGTGGTCAAACCGATCCTGCTGAGGGGGCAAAGAATCCGGTTAGACACCTTAAGTCTTTGAGTAGCGGCTCAGCTGAGGTTCCTTCATTGGGGGCTAATTCATCAGCAGTCTCTAAGGGGTCGCAAAAGCACTTTAGTTCTGCTAGCACCGGCTCTGCTGAGGTTCCTTGTCGCAAGGCTAAAATGGAACATAAGTCCCCTGATTACCCTGTGGTGACCACGGCCTCACTGATACCTGGGACGCAGTACATCTCAGGTGTTAACAAAATGGCGGTCCAACCGCTGTGGTCCACGTCAGCCATTTTGTCTACTTCTCACACCAATGTTCACAACAGCTGGTACTGAGGATAATCCGTTCCGCCATCCAATAGATTGGCATGCTCGGTCTCCGCTGTCGCACACAGTCTTCCTCCCTCCTACGTCTGCTCCTTGGTTTCCGTGGATCCAGTTGGTGGAGGACCATCCTAGCAACCATTCTCTTTGCGATCCTGGTGGTATGCCCCTTCAGAGCGGCCTCTACCCACTCCAGCGCTTAGACATTTTTCTGAGGATGCATTTTTGGCAAGTTTCAGACACTTATGCATTCTGATCCAATGAAGGCGTACTTTAAGGATTTATTTAAGGAAATGTATCCTAAGCCACCCAAACCGCCCACTGCTCCGGTAATCCTTCTGCAAGTCCCGGTAGTGCCACCTCCTCCACCACTTTTGTGGGGCCTCCTCCTCCACTGCCTCCACTTTAACCTGTGGAAAAGACTCCCGTTGCGCAGTCACCCCTGCCCGCAGCGCCTTTGCTGCCACGTACGGTGGATTAGGATTCTGCTCCCGCTTCACTGGATGAGGATCAAGCGGACCAGGACAGCGACAACGCACCCCGCTCTATTAGAACCTTTCACAACTGGGTTGTGGATGTGATGGCGTTGCTAGACATCCCAATACCTGAGCCTCCGGCCCCACAAGAATGGGTACTTTCTGGAGCTTTTACTCTGTTGACAGATGAGCTCAATGGCCAGTTCATTCAAAAGGATGTGCTGGCCGAAGCCCACAAGGTCTGGGGAAAAACCTTGTTCCGGGCAACACCTAAACAAGAAAATTGACGCTCGCTACAAGCTACATGCGTCTGAAGACATTTCCTTGAATGCATATCCACTCCCCTCATCGACAGTGGTGGCAGCAGCTACGCTCCAGTCTAAGCTGCCCTGCACATCCTCCACTGCAGCGTTTCAGATTCTCTCCAAGGAGGACAAGCTTCTTGACGCCAAGATCTTTTTCAATTCGGCTCTTCAGCTACGTCTGGCTAATACCGAGCTTATCTTGGCCGCTGCTAATTTCAAGCTGTGGAAGGAGCTTGCCTAGTTTCAGGAATGTATTCCTCCTGATAGGCTCATAGACTTTAAGGACTGCTTATCTGATGCCAGTGTTCTGACGCAAGACCTGCTGGAGGCCACAGCCCATCATGTTGACACTTCCGCTCTGGGAATTATGGTTGGAGTAGACCTCTCCCGCCAAGTGTGGCTGCATGCTACGAAGGAGGTTCAGGACAAGGTACTTTATCTTCCCTTCAAAAGAAAGGATTTATTCCACTCCTCCACTGGTGAGAAACTCACCAAAACCAAGGCAAGCACACAAACTGCGAAGTCATTGTCGGCCCTTGCCAAAACCCCAGCTAAGGCACCTTATACTCGGAGGTCGGGGTCTCAAACGAGGTCCTTCTCTGGTTTCAGAGGTTTTGAAGACCGCTTTGCACGCCAGGCAGATGCTCCTACTGGTGGCCCTCGCTGCAAGCAGCAAAGGCAAGGTGGCCGGTTTTTCTCTCGGTCAACAGCCTCCTCCTCAGCAACGGGTGGTCTCCCCGCCGATAAACCATCTAAATGATGTTTTTCATCTGTCGCCCGAGACTCCAGTGGGAGGGCGAATTTCATCTCATCTGGAGGCGTGGCAGACAATCACAGAAGACTGATGGGTTTTGTCTGTCAGCTACCCCATCATCTTCAACAGACTGGGTCAACCTCCCTCAGAGCCGAGGTACAGAAACTTCTAGACCTCAGAGCGGTGGAGCCTGTTCCCTTGCTCCTATTACTCCCGTCTGTTTACAGTGCCCAAACCCAACCAGGCTGGCCTGCACACTATCCTCGACCTCTCCAATTGCAATCTCTTTCTACCCCAACTGAAATTCAAGATAATTATGCCCAGCCAGATAAAGTTCTCTCTGGAAGGGTGATTGGCTCAGCATGGTAGACCTTCAGGACGCCTACATGCATATCCTGATCTGGAGCCTGCATCGAAAATATCTGTGGTTCTCCGTGGGAACGGAACACTTCCAGTATCGAGTGCTACCATTTGGTCTCAGCTCAGCACTCCGTGTTTTTACGAAGATGATGGCGGTCATCGCAGCATTCCTCGGACTGCAGGAAGTTCATGTATAGCTATATTTGGATGATTGGCTCCTTGCTGCTGCGGCCAATCTTCGTTCACGCCTTCAGCTCTTCGTCCATCTTGGGCTGTCAGTGAACTGGCAGAAATCGTCAATGACGGTTGCTCAAGACCTGATCTTTCTGGGTTTCCATTGGGATACAGTCAGTACCAGAGCGTTCCTGACGGAGGACAGGATTGCAGACCTTTCAACCACATGCCAGCTCTTCCTGCAGTCCTCCCACATGTCGGCCTGGTGGTTCTAGAGACTCCTGGGCCTCATGGCCTCTTGTGTGTTAGCTCTACCTCTTGCACGCCTGAAAATGAGGCACACTCGGCTTGCTTTAAGGAGATTCCAGTCCCATCCTGCATGACGGCGGATCTCCAATGGTGGTCGTCCGCCAGCAACCTTTCAGTGGAGACCTCCATCCAGGAGCCCTGCCAACAAGTAACGGTTGCTACAGACTTATCCCTTCTGGGGTGGGGAGCGACACTGCGTCACCTCAAGGTGTACGATTTGTGGATGCCCCAAGACAGGTGGTACCATATCAATTACCTAGAGCTCCTGGCAATTTTTCTGGTGCTCAAGGCTTCTCAACCCTCTATCACCAACAGTGTGGTTCGAATTTGCACAGACAATTCCGTAGACGATGTTCTACATCAACAAACAGGGGGGCACCAAGTCTCCTGCTTTGGAATTGGGCTATCCAACACAATGTCTGGCTTGAAGCTGTGCACATTCCAGGTCACATCAAAGTGGCTGCAGACTCCCTCAGCCGCCAATCTGTGGCGAGTTACATGTGGGAGATGAACACTGATGTTCTCACCAAGATCTTCCATTAATGGTATTCTCCAGAGGTGGACCTCTTTGGAACCTTAATGAACCAGAAATGTCCTCTTTATGTTTCCAGGGACGGGCTCAGAGTGTCTTCCTTGGGGGACGCTCTCGAGATCCCTTGGGGACAACATGAAGGCTTACGCTTTTCCTCCTTTGCCGCTGATTCATCGGTCGCTCTGGACACTCAGGAGTGCCTCCAATTGCACTCTCCTCTTCATAGCTCCTTGGTGGCTAGCCAGGTTCTGGTTTTCAGAACTACAGCACCTGTCGGTGTGTTCCCCGATCAGGTTGCCGCAGAGTCCTGATCTACTTCACCAGAGCGATCACCAGTTGTGGCACCCCCCTCCCCACAATCCTTCAGCTTAATGGCCTGGTGCCTGAGTTTCGATCATTAGCAAAGTTTAACCTCTCCAAGGACAACATGCGTATAATTCAAGCGGCACGTAAGTCCTCTACAAGAGCTCAATACGGGTGCAAGTGGATGCGATTTTGTCATTGGTGTCTAGCTAAATAGCTTGATCCCAGGCAGGCTTCTATTGACCGTTTTTCACTTTTGTATCTGACCTTGCCTCCGGCATCCGTGTCTTATCATGCAGGACATATTTACCCGCCATTGCGGCTTATCTATTTCACTGGCTAACCCAGTCATCAAGAGACATTTTGCAGGTGGTCTTCATCTTTTTCCGCTGGTTCGGGACTCCCATCCCAAATGGGATCTGAATGGGGTACCCCTTATGTCATAAACCTTTTGAACCTATGGCCACTACCGTGCCTTTCTTGGAAGGTGGCCTTTTTGATTGCTGTAACATCTGCGAGACAAATAAGTGAGTTTCAAGCTCTCTGTCGAACATCCATTCCTAACTTTCCACAAGGATAATGTTGTGCTTCGCACTCACCCTTCTTTCCTTCCTAAGGTGGTTTCTGAATTCCATTTAAAGCAGTCAATATCTTTCGGTCAATATTTTTACCGGTTTTCTTCCCGAACCCGGTATCCGATGCCGAGAGGGTTTTACATAACCTATACGTCAGACGTGCTCTGAAGTTTCACCTCGATAGAAGTTCTTCACAACTCTTTGTTACGTTTGGTGACCCAGAAGGGAAACCAGCCTCGAAAGTGTCCATCTCTTATTGGATAGTTTCATGTATTTCTGTGAGGCCTACAAAACTCAAGGCCTTCAGCGCCTTAAAGGCATTCATGCACATCTGGTCTGTGGAAAAGCGGCTGCTGTTGCCTTCCATAAATATGTCCTTTGGGAGTCCATAGCCAAGGCTGCTTCGTGGGCTTCCCCTTCGGCGTTCTGCAGACCTTATTGTCTTGACCTGAGTTCCTGGGCTGATTCCCAATTCGGCCAGACAGTTCTTACGAATTTGTTCCAATAAGGGAAATTTCCATCCACCCGTATTTCCTTTGGTCAGTGCTTGGCATCTCCCACAATTATGGAGGAAAGGGGACGGGACGTAGGAATATGACAAAGTTATTCACTGTAGTGACTACCTTACTCCTAGTCCATAGTCCCCTTTCCTCCATACACCCGCCGTCCCCTCTAATTAGTATCCTCTATTGTTGCTAAATGGTCCTGAACCTGGTGATAGAAAAGGACTGAAGGGCGATGCGCAGAGCAAAGGTCAGGAAGGCGGGGCTGCAGTCACGTGCGGTGGCCCCGTGTAAAAATAAAAGGACAAAAAAAGTTACTTTTTTGATGCTTTTAAAGTGTGCCGGTCCCGTCCAGATGGACGGAATGTCCCACAAGCATGGAGGAAAGGGGACTATGGACTAGGAGTAAGGTAGTCACTACGTTAAGTAACTTTATCAATTTCCTCCTATCAAGCTGTGGAAGTAAAAAGTGAAGATCATATAGGCAGGTAAATGTGGTATAATAATGTTATGGATGGATATGAAATTAATATCCTCTGTTACAGACTATTTACACAATGGGCCTCATTACGACCTTGGCGGAGGTCCATGGCGCTATTGGCACCATGGACCATGGCGCTAAGTTGCCAACTCCGCCATGGTGGTTGGCGGACTTACCGCCCCATTCCGACCTTGGCGGGGCGGTAAGTCCCCAATCCCCATTTACCCTTCCCCATTCGCATTTTTGCCCCATAGGGCATAATGGGAGTGGGGAAGGCGTTAATTACGCCACCGTAAATTACGGTGGCGTAATTAACATCAAGGTCCCTTAGCGCCATGGATTTTAACACCTGCTAAAAGCAGGTGTTAAATCCGCCATGGTGCTAAGGGATCTCGTACTCAGGCGGTAAGGGTCGGCGATGTTTACGCTGGCGTAAACCCCTTACCGCCTGGGTCGTAATGAGGCCCAATGTATTTTGATTACTTCTTTTTAGAACTTGGACCCTGAAGATGGTCCATAGGACCAAAATGCCTTGGACATCCTAAGGAAGCCTATGCCTCTGATAAATAAATACTTCTTTTTACTAAAAACTATGCCTACAAATACAAATATGAAGAAATTAAATACGTACTATGTAAGAAGAATGTTAACAATATTTGTAAAAATATAAAATTACGAGTGATATATTCACATACTCCTACGTCCCGTCCCCTTTCCTCCATACTTGTGGAACATCTCTGCGTCCTGTGGGACGGGACCGGAGCACTTTGTAAAAAGCATCGAAATTTTTTTTTACAAAATGTATCCCTCCTCTCTTTCCTGCGCGGGGCCTGGCACGCAGCTGTAACCCCGCCGACCTTGGCTCTGCCCCGCGCATCGCCCACCAGTCCTTTTCTCCGCTCGATCGGGGCCGGACGCACTTGCATCCTCGGAAGATTTTCTTCCCTTTTTTCCTCTCTGGCTCTTGCTAGCGTTCGTTTACTAGTCTGTCTATGTCTTTCAAATTAGACTTTCCAGATTGTTCATCGTGTCACCATCGCTTCGCGAAGGCGGATCCCCATCCTCTTTGTTTAGAGTGTTTGGGTTCGGAACACCGTTGGGACTCCTGTTTTTACTGTGACTCCCTTTCGGTCTGGGCACTTCAACGTCGGTTGGAGCAGTGGGAGGAGGTGTTCCGACAAACTCTTCCTTCGCATTTTCAGGCGTTCATCGACGAAAAGAAAAAACGCCCGGTAAGTTCTTTACTTTTCAGAGCACCCCGACCGGGGGATACCTTCCCGGGTTCCTCTCGGTCCGGGAGGGGCGTTGATCGCTCTGTTACCGGGGTTCGCCCTGAGGTGCCTGTTAGGCCTAATAATTCTACCGGAGTTTTCTCCGTAAGGGGCCAGTGAACACCGGAGTACGCTCCGAGGCCCCTCCTGTGGGGGCTGTTTGTAGACCCAGTTCTACTGAGTCGTGGGGTACCGGAGTTCGCTCTGAGGCCTCTCTGTCAGCTTCCCTCAAAAACAAAACCGGGGTGTGCCCCGAGGCCTTGGCTGGGCTTGTAGTTACCGAACGGATGTTAGAGGCCCGCACAGAAAAGGCTTTTACCGGGCCTGGTCCCTCGTACGGAGTCTAAAGCTACCAACAGTTCTGAGAGGCCGGTCAAGGATTTGTCGGTGAAAGCGCACTGTTCCCGCTCTTGTGGTGACACCAGATCTGTTGAGGGGGCAAAGAAGCAAAGTTCTTCTTTTACCGGCAATGCCGAGGTCCTTCCTTCGAAGGCTCAGTTGGCGGTTGGTATGTCACAAAAACATTCCAGGCCTCATAGTACCGGCTCGGCCGAGGTTCCTTATGTTAAGGCTAAGAATAAGACCCCTGATCCATCGACAGGGACCCCTGCCTCACTTCCTCACGTGCCGCAGTTCCCCTCAGATGAGGACAAAATGGCGCCCGTTACCGCCACGACCACGGTGGCCATTTTAGGTGCTACCCCTACAACTACGCCATCGGCTTCTGGTGTAAGGCTCGGTCTCTTGGGTGAACCCAAGGTCCCTTGTGCGCATCCTTACCGGCCGGTTTATGACTGGAACGCCCGGATGCCTCTTCCGCACAATGTTTTGTTGCCCGCGGGGGCGGCTCCTTTGATTTATGTGGATAGTCGGTGGAGGGGCCGGTGTGACACCCTTCCCCGTTACGTCCGTGGATTTGTCCACCTCATGAGAGGCCTCCTCATGTCCCGAAACAATCTCCTGAGGATGCCTTTTTCGGTAAATTTCAAGCACCTATGCGCACCGACCCCATGAGGGAATATTTCAAAGGGCTTTTCAAGGAGATATGTCCACCGGCGCCTCCGGCTCCACCTGTTCCTCCAGTGGTTCCGCCGGCGCCTCCCTTACCCGTGGTGCCCCCCCCTGCTCTCCCGCCTTTGCCTCCATTGTCCACAGTGGACAAGGCAGTGCCTGACACGGCTCAGCAGGATCCTCACCTGTCAGATGACCCTCAAGGCGATCAGGACAACAAGGACCTTCCCCGCTCTATCAGAGCCTTTCATGACCGGGTACTGGACATCATGAGTTTCTTAGATGTTCCGGTGCCCGAGGCACCCGCTCCGCAGGAGGGCGTGCTTTCTGGGGCGTTCACCCTGTCTCCTTTGGAGCATACCGGCCTGTTCCTGCAGAAGGACATTCTGGCCGAGGTCCGAAGAGTCTTTGAAAAGCCGCACTCGGGACTTTTTGTCAATAAAAAGATTGACGTGAGGTACAGGCTGCATTCTTTGGAAGAGGTGGCCCTGTCGTCTTGTCCGCCTCCCTCCTCCACAGTGGTGGGTGCGGCCACCTTGCAGTCCAGGCCTGCAGCATCCTCTTCCACAACGGCTACTCAGGTTCTGGGAAAGGAGGACAAGCTCCTCGACTCCCTCGGGAGGAAAATCTTCGCCATCTCGGCCTTGCAGCTCAGGCAGGCCAACGCCGAATTGATATTGGCGGGAGCTAACATGCGGATGTGGAAAGGTCTGTCGGAGTTTGAGGAGCACATCCCGGTCGAGAAGCTGGAAGATTTCAAAGGAGGCCTTTCCGATGCCAGGGGTCTTGGCCCAGGATCTCCTGGCGGCTGCGGCTCATCACGTAGACACCTCGGCTCGGGGCCTGATGCTTGGGGTTGATACCTCACGGCAGGCGTGGCTGCATGCCACTACATTTTCTAAGGCAATGCAAGACAAGGTGTTGGACCTTCCATTCGATGGTAAGGGGCTTTTTCATTCTTCTACTGATGTAGAGCTCACCAAAACCAATGATAGCACTCAGACGGCTAAATCATTGTCTGCTCTGGTTAAAGCCCCTTTCAAATCCCAGAGACCGTTGTCGCAAAGTCGACCTTCCTCTGGGTTTAGAGGTTTCCTCGACCGCAAATCTCGCAGAGTGGATACTCCTTCGGGGAATAACTGCCGTAGACAACAGCGTACGCGGTTTTTCTCCCGCACCTCAGCCTCCTCATTAGGTTCAGGTGGCACGGCCACCGATAAGCCTGCCAAATGAGGGTTTCCGCGCACGTACGAGACCCCGGTGGGAGGACGCATTGCGTCTCATTGGGAGGCGTGGCAGACCATCACAGAAGACAGAGGGGTCGTCAGTCGCTCGAGCGGGCTTCCGCTTACCTTTACCCCCTACCCCACCCCTGAGTCCTCCTTTTCAGCTGTCGGGCTCACCCTCCCTCAAGGCGGAGGGGTTAGAAACTTCTGGACCTCAGAGCTGTGGAACCCGTTCCCCTTGGGGAGCGAGGGGAGGGCTTCTACTCCCGGCTGTTTACGGTGCCCAAAGCCAACCAGGCTGGCCTGCGCACCATCCTAGACCTTTCCCAGTTCAATCTTTTCCTACCCCAAGAGAAATTCAAGATGATCACGCCCGGCCAGATTCGCTCCTCTTTGTAGATGGGCGATTGGCTCAGCGTGGTGGATCTTCAGGATGTGTACATGCATATCCTGATTTGGAATCCACACAGGAGATCCCTCCGCTTCTCTTTGGGAGAGGAGCACTTCCAGTTTCGGGTGCTTCCTTTTGGCCTCAGCTCGGCGCCGCGTGTCTTCACGAAGATGTTGTCGGTGATTGCGGCCTATCTTCGTCTCCAGGGTATCCATGTGTATCCTTATTTGGACGACTGGCTCTTGCGCAGCCCTTGTCCGTTGGCAGCAGCAGGCAACCTCCAGTCTCTCCTTCAGCTCTTGTTACATCTTGGGCTGTCGGTGAACTGGCGGAAATCCTCCATGACGGTCTCTCAGGACCTGATCTTCCTGGGTTTTCGTTGTAACACGATCGACTGCAGAGTGTATCTGACCGGGGACAGAATGGCGGATCTGTTGGCCACGTGTCAGATGTTTGCGCAGTCGGAGAGCATGTCGGCCTGGTGGTTCCAGAGGCTTCTGGGCCTCATGGCCTCGTGTGTGTTGGCTCTTCCTCTTGCTCGTCTCAAAATGAGACGGGCCCAGATGGCTCTTTGGAATTCATGGCGTCAGGCAGTGGATCCGGACTCCATGCGGATAATGATTCCGGATTCCATGAGAGTGGACCTGGATTGGTGGTCATCTCTCAGCAATCTGTCTGGGGGCACAGGGTTTTAGGACCCGGTCCCCACGGTGACGATCACGACGGACTCCTCCCTCCTCGGGTGGGGTGCGACGTTAGATCTTCTTCAGGTCTCGGACCTCTGGTCGCCTCAGGACAAGCTCCTGCACATAAATCATTTGGAGCTTCTGGCGATCTTCCTAGCGCTCAGGGCGTTCAGACCGCTCATTGTCAACAAGGTGGTCCGGATAAGAACGAACAATGTGGTATCAATGTATTACATAAACGAGCAAGGGGGAACGAAGTCTCCCCCCTCGTGGACCTGTCCATCCAGATTTGGGAGTGGGCCGTGCTTCATGGTGTCTGGCTGCTTGCAGTGCACATCCCGGGCCAGCTGAATGCCCTCAGCTGGCGGACAGTGGTCAGCTACGAGTGGGAGTTGAAGGCGGAGGCCCTCTCATGGATTTTCTCGCGTTGGGGCACACCGGAGGTGGACCTCTTTGCTACGGCGGTAAACAAGAAGCTTCCTCAGTATGCCTCCAGAGGGGGTCTGGGAGCCTCCTCTCTGGGGGATGCTCTCGAGATTCCATGGCACAACATGAGAGCCTACGCCTTCCCGCCTCTGCCTCTAGTTCATCGAGCAATTTGGAAGTTGAAGAACTCTGTGAACTGTTCCCTTCTACTGATAGCCCCGTGGTGGCCGGCCAGGTTTTGGTTCTCAGAACTTCAACACCTGTCGGTGTATCCGCCGATCAGGTTACCAGTAACTCCCGATCTTCTTCACTAAGGGGAACAACAGATATGGCACCCCTCCCCACAATCGCTCAGCTTGGCGGCATGGTGCCTGAGTTCAAGTCTTTAGAGCATCTGAGTTTGTCTGCGGATAACATGCGCATTATCCAGGCAGCCAGGAAACCCTCGACCAGATCTCAATACAGGAGTAAATGGCTCAGGTTCTGTCATTGGTGTTTGGAGAAGAAGTTGGATCCGAGGGTGGCCACGATTGACACAGTGCTGTCCTTCCTGTCCTCCCTAGCAGAGTCAGGGGTTCATGTTCTGTCATGCAGGACTTATCTCTCAGCGGTTTCTGCTTACCTTTCTACAGACCTGTGTTCTTATTCTCTAACTAACCCAGTGGTGAAGAGGCATTTTGCTGGCTTGACACGCCTCTACCCTCCAGTTCGTAATCCGCACCCGCCATGGGACCTAAATGTAGTCCTGACGGCGCTGTGCCATAAACCCTTTGAACCAATGGCTACGGTAGACCTCAAGTACTTGTTTTGGAAAGTGTCCTTTCTGGTCGCCGTTACGTCAGCGAGGAGAGTGAGTGAGCTCCAGGCATTGTCGGTGGAGCATCATTTCTTGGTCTTTCACAAGGATAAGGTAGTCCTTCGGACAAACCCGGCTTTCCTACCGAAGGTAGTGACCGAATTCAATCTGAATCAGTCGATCTCGCTTTCGGTCTTTTTTGCGAACCCTGCCTCAGAGGCTGAAAGAGTTCTACACTGTCTTGATGTCCGAAGAGCTCTTAAGTTCTACCTGGATAGGACTTCCGAGCTTAGGAGTTCTTCTCAACTTTTTGTGACCTTCGGTAACCCGCAGGGCAAGCCGGCGTCTAAGGCAACTATTTCCAGGTGGATTGCCGCCTGCATCACGGAGTCTTTCACCGTCCAAAGGCTGAAACCTCCTAAAGGTATCCATGCACACCTGGTGCGGGGCAAGGCAGCCGCGGTTGCTTTTCAGAAATATGTTCCCTGGGAGCCCATCGCTAGGGCAGCTACTTGGGCCTCCCCATCTGCTTTCTGTAAGCATTACTGCTGTCTCGACATGAGCTCTAGAGCCGACGCTCGGTTTGGTCAGGCTGTGCTAAAGAACCTGTTTCAGTAAGGGGTATTTCCATCCACCCGTAGTTCCTGCAAGGCGTGCTTGGGAATCTCCCACAAGTATGGAGGAAAGGGGACGGAACGTAGGAGTATTACCAAGTTACTCACCGTAGTGACCGCCTTACTCCTAGTCCATAGTCCCCTTTCCTCCATACGCCCGCCCGCCGTCCCCTCTAATAAGGTTCCTCTGTTATTGCTAATGGGTCTTTGACCCGGCGATAGAAAAGGACTGATGGGCGATGCGCGGGGCGGAGCCGAGATGGGCGGGGTTACGGCCGCGTGCCGGGCCCCGCGCCGGAAAGAGGAGGGACAAATTTTTGAAAAAGAAAATGTGGATGCTTTTTACAAAGTGCTCCGGTCCCGTCCCACAGGACGGAGAGATGTCCCACAAGTATGGAGGAAAGGGGACTATGGACTAGGAGTAAGGTGGTCACTACGCTGAGTAACCTGGTAATTAGGTCCTTCCAGACATCTGGGACATACCAACCTAGACAACATCCCTAGTAATTTTTAACGAAAGGGATAGCCCCTACTGTGAGAGGATGGGAGGGCTAGTACAACATCCCTAGTAATGACACAAGGCTGTAACTTAACCATTTGCTTCTGTGACAGGCACAAGTCTCTACAATTATACCTTTTGGGAGCTTGCCCATAAAAGAATCAGCCTGGATATCTGCAGTTACACAAATGTGTAACACTCGACAGCACAGGTTAGCATAAAAACAAGCCATGGTAGTTATGTAAGCTCCAAAACTGGAATTGTGTTCACTATATGTTACAAGCCGCTTTTGGTGGTACCAAAGAGTTGTGGAGGGCAAACACAATTGAAAAGCTCTTCTTACATTAAGATCAGAATTCCTTTCTATCAGAGAAAGAGACAACTGCTAACAGCAATTGCAAGATGTATTCAACATCGGATAAAACCTTTGCCGCAGAGCAAGTACCTATGCTCTGAATCTCTTCATAGTGGAGACTGTTACTCATTGATCCTCTGAGCATGCTGGGAAGGAAGGGTAGTTAATATTACATAGCATGTTAACTCATTTTGTATTTATTTATTGGTATTTTTAGTATACAAAATACCTTTACACAATCTATTCATGAAAAAAATCTTTTCATATATTTCATACAAATTATAAATCATATTAAACCCATACTCATCTTAAAATTTCACTACAGTCCAGACTCATCTTAACATTTTCACTAAAGCCACATTCAGTCAACCATTGCTAAACTCAAAAGCATATCCTCGCTACCCGTAATCACTTGCTGTAGATCACTAGAAATCTTTATAAAAAATGTCACTAAGACTAAGTTTACCGAGACTTGTGGCATTGGGCCTCATCAGAAGTTGGACTGTAGCCCTTAAATGCGGTGGTAATGGTATTACCGCCGCATTTAAGGGCTGGCCCTATCACGAGTTGGGCGCTAAATTGGCTGTTTTACCTTAATCTTTTGCAGTATTGGCACCGAAAATTCCCCATTGGATCCAATGGTCCCAATCAGGAATGGGGATTTACCGTTAAGGCCCAACCCGTGATCCGGTGGTAATACCACCAGACCGGTCAGTGCTAGGGCTATTACAGTCGGCGGTTTTACAGCCGGGAATACAGCCCAACTCGTGATGAGGCCCATTGTCATTAGTCTGTTCCAAAAGTCCATAGAAACAACTGCCTATGGCGAATGCACAAAGAACCCAAGAAATAATGTTCGATCCAAAGCAGTCGAAGGACATTTCATGACCACATGTTTCAAAGTCTCGACATCCTCAGTTTTAAACAATCGACATTTCCGCAATTCCTTCGGGATGCCTAGACTCTGACCAATCCTTTCCAATGTTGGTAGGTAATTTAATCCAAATTTGAAGTACCCTCTGCAAAGCTTCAGTGCAGGAAACTTTCTTTTGTAGAGTCTATTGTCCTTCGTCAGAGTATAATAAAGCACAGTATTACAATACATCTTAATTCTATCAAGGTCTTACAAATCTTTAATCACGTCCCATCGTTTGATTTTACTTTTCATGAATACTTGCGAATCTGTACTCAAAATGCCCGAACCTTCCATGAAATGGATACAGCGCTTCTTATAATTCATAAGAAATACATTTGCCCCAACAATGAATGTTCAGGCCGAAATGTGCCCCCAAATTGGGTCCATCCATATTGGCCACCTTAATATGTGCAAACGAGCATCACTTCAGATCTTGTGGCACCACGACTGAAGACCCAAATCTAGGCGTATTACGCTAATGGGCGTGGATCTAGGCAGGCTCAAAACTTCTTTCAAGACCCTACCTTCCAGGATATCGAAGTATTTCCTATTGGTGAAATGTATCAATTCGGTTCCGTATACCACCATAGCGGTCACTTTCAGGTGATAAAACTCTATTAGGGGGAGTCAAAGAAAATGCACAAATCCTACGTTTTATAACCTTTAAGGTTATGCATGAGTGCATCTTGATCTCCATAGTCTCTTTTTGCACTTTCAGTATATCTGTGATGAAAAACGAGACGCCCTGGTACTTGAAGATCTTGACTTCTCCCACTTGCGTTTCCTTAACTAACCATAAACGGTGTTCCTTCATTTTGTATTACTTATTGTTGCTACAAAGTATTTTGCTGGATTTATCTCAAATTTTTTAATACTTAGTTAAGTTGTCGCCCCATTCAATTATGTCTGTAACCCTGCCGGGGTAAAATCTAATAAGATCAAATCATCTCTGTAGACGATACAATTTGTTCTTAAACCAGCACTTCTAGGTGGGTAACCCCCAGCTGCTACTTACTTCCCACAAATCCGCCACATAAAGATTAAATAATGCGGGAGCTAATATGCATCCTTCTCTTACTGCTTTACCCAGAGGGATGCACCTTGAAAGATCTCCTTCAGTATCTAATCTTACCTTTGCCCCATTGTTCTATGTTAGGGAGAATTCTCTGTTAAGGCTAATTTCCCAAACCTAGTGAGTCCCCCAGCAGCTTTGCTGGATTTTTGGGGTTTATTTTTTTCTCCTGCCAAGAGTGATACTCTTTTTCTCCCACTCTTAGGCATGATTTGAGTATGTCCTTTGTGAATGTGTTTTATGGGCTATGGGGTCTTTTACTCCATAGGGCTTCATGTGTTTTTGGTATGTGTGTTACACAGCACCTTCAGTGCAGTAACACGGGTGTCATAGTGACCCCCAAACATAGTATCCATACCCTGGGACTGACTACTGTCTCCCAGGGCATGTAAAGTCACCATTGGCTTTACTAGTCTCAAATTGTGAACAGAACCAGTACAAACCATCATATTGTGGAAGTATTGGTAGGGGTAATTCGATTGCCCCTTGGTCCAGTCCCCCCTTGTCGAGTTTCTGGCTGGTGGCAGTGGATACCACGCGAAATATTCCACCGGAATATTTCATATGGGATTTTCCCATTGATTTTAAACGCACATTCAGTGCAATGTTAAAGATACTGCCGGGTTATTTATTTAACATTTATTCCCCGGTTGGGTCTTTTTGCCAGGACTCGGTTTTAAAATGGCGTTTGTGTTCGCCTCTGAAACTCTAACCCAAGTCGAGCCCTTTGTTCCACTTTTTGGCAGGCTTCTGCACAGAAGCCCTACAACTGGTGCCACTCTGTCTGGGGTCTACAGGATGTGTGGGAGGGGGATTAGGCACCCTGGGCTGAGTTGCCTTGGCAACTCAAGTCGCACTCGTGTGTGATTGGCCCAGTGGTGAGCCGCCCGGCTCACCACTTAGCATGTTTGAGTGACAGCTAGGCTGTTGAATGGGGGGTTTTCTGCGTGAAAGCAGGGCTTTGGGGACTGGAACTTCAGAAGTCGCCACAGGACCTAAAGAATCCGAGGAGGGGAGAAGCTGAGCCATCTACAACAACGACACCACCGGTGGAGCCCTGCTGTACGAACTCACCACTTCCACGACGACAGAGGAGATCTTCTTCCAGGAGAGTCTTCTTGAGCTGGTGGGACCAACCAGTTTGCCTTTTTCACCTTCCTGGACGTCTCGTGGTCGAATTGCCCGTGCCAAGCACCCTGGCGGCCGGATAGCCATGCTTCACCACTAACCGCGAATAAAAGGGTCGTACCTTTTAATCGGGAACTCCGTGGCTGGTTTCTTCCCTGGCAGTGCAACGACCTCCAGCTTTCTTCCTCGTCGAGAGCATCTCTTCCCCTGGTTGAAGTCACGTCTTGCATCCGCTGCCAGGAACAACTGCCACTGCTGGAGCTTTCTCACCATTTCAGGTACTGTGTCCCGTCTGGTCTCTCTGGCAACAGATTGTCCAAGGTGTCCCGTAAATCCTTGACCTTCCAACTGGGTTGACCTCAGACCTGCTAACTTTGCCTTTCTAAACTGATGCAACCTCTTTTTGACTTTGCTGCAAAGACTGAGTGCATTTCCACTGTGTGATCTTGGGCACATTCCGCCTTTCTCTCTCCAAGAGTGGGCCTGGCCTATGAACTTTTGGCTCTACAGTAGACCCTGCCTTTCTTGACTTGCTGTGGTTTCTTAAAAGTGTTGGTACTGTGTTATTTCCATACTCTGCCTTTTCTCTCCCTTTTTAAACAAATTATTGGACTGCCATCTAAGGTTATGCGCTCACCTCTGTTTTGCTAATAAGTGGTGTCTTAACCTAGACTTGTCGAATAATTAACTAGGGAGGTGTATATACTTATAGTGACTGTGTTTGAACTTGCTTGATATATTAGTGCCAGTGTATTTTCATAAGTGTGTTTTTAAATAATTATATACTTTTATACCAAAGCTCTGGTCAGTGTTTGCTTGTTCTACTGTATTTTTAGCCCTATTGTGTATACTCTATATACTGCCTAACTCTTCTTGAGAGAAGTCTCACTGCTCAGCCACAGCTACCAGGTAAATCTGGGTGGTGCAGACTGCTACCATTTGGGTTTACTGCTTACTCCTGTGGTCTTAAACTTTTTGCAGTGGTCCCTAAGGGAACTGCACAGGTTTCTGCCTAACATTCTAGTGTAGCAATTCATGCATATTCAATAATCCTGGGTCAATCCCCCACAAATTCAGTTTCCTCTATAACATTCCCAAGTCAACGTTCTGAAATGCTGAGGAAGGATCCACTTCCGCTATATACAGAGCTCTCCCAGTACGTCCTCTGGCTTGGGCCATACAAGAAGCAAGCGTCATACTGCATAGTGTGGTCCCAATGCGATTTCTGAACCCTGTTTGTAGAGGGATGAACCTATTCGTTGACTCTGCCCACTTTGTTAAATCGTTTAATACCAAAGACGCCGACATTTTTGAGGATACATCTATTCATGAAATGGGCTGATAACTAATCACTCTTTAAGGCCTTTTTAAAAAATTGGAACCAAAATGGACACATTCCACGACTCAGGACGTTTGCTGTTGCAATTATCTGCTTAAACAATCGATAAAAGATGTTTGCCCATAGTTTCTTTCCACCTTTTAGGAGCTGATAGCACATTCCGTCGGGCCCACAAGGTCTTAAATCCTTTAGCCCCTTTATTATGGTCACAATATCACAATATCATCTTTATCAAAATCATACGTCCAGGGTATCTCAGATGGCGATTTTCCTAGCGCACCCCTCGCCTCCCCTTTTATATTTTACTGTAAAATAATCAACCCATGCACCCTCAGAAACGCATGAGGCCTGACAATCTATTTGATCTTATTCTTGTGAGTCAATTGTCACCAAATTCGTCTGGCATCTTTTCTAATCAAATTCCTAAACAGATCTTGATTTTCCTTTATATAAATGTGCAGCTTATGATCGTTCACCCATCTTTTATTCTTTTGTCTACAATGCCTGACCACCTGCTCATCGGCATTCCGCTCTACCATATTTGCTTTGCTCAGTTTTTCTAATGTCTGATTGCATCAATCATTTCTCTAGGGCACAAGCAGTGTCAAGTGGGGTTTGTCCATACCAAAGACCTCTTGCTTCGACCAACTAGTTGAGGCACTATACTGCTTCATCAGCATTAGGGTTTCTGCAAACTCATCCGGCGCAGTACACAGCTCTTTCTCGTTTTCACACAGATTACCCAACCCTCTCTGTATGCATTTATTCACCTTCCCCATCTTTCTACTGTGAGACAGGCATGGTATCAAGAGATGACACCGACAACAGAATTCAAGTTTCATCAAGCTTTATTAAAATGTCAGGATGGTATAAGGCCTAACTTGCCCTATAACGAAAGTGGGGATTTCTCCGGCCTAAAGAAAACTATGGAAAGTATGTGTCTAAAAGTCCAAATCTTAGTTCTATCTGTGTCCAAAAACGTATGCTTGCCCTCACATATAGAAATGAACAAAGTATGGGATTCTTCTGAATCAAAATAGTCTTCAAAAGTAAAGTCTCAGCTGCTCTCAGCTTAAGTCCTTCTTGGGCCTTCCACTTCAGACTCAATACAGTTCCAATAGCTGTTTGTTTCACTAATGTCCAATCAGTTCCCTTCCCCAAATTCAATATGATACAGTTCACACAAAAAGAAGATCTTGAGGTTTCCCTTCCCCGAAGATAAAGTTTCTCAGTTCTTTCGAACCGCAGGGTTCCCTTTCCCTAGATTCCAATGTTGTACTAATTCTAAAGTCATTTGTTCAATGTTCAAAATAGGAAAACTATATTTTCACTTGATCTGGCTTGCCTCATCAAGTGGTTCACAGTTTTCAGTGGCTTACTTACAGTGTTCTTTGCAGATCATCATTTAAAGTTCCATGGTCTAGGTGCAGTTATCAGACCACACAGTCCACCCATTAGAGGTCACGCAACCAGTAACCCTACACTTCAGCTTGGCTTGCTTTAGAATGGCTGATCTTTATAATAGAGAGCTCCCTGGTATAGGTGCAGTTGTCAGACCGCACGGTCCACCCATTACAGGTCTCACAACCATAAGTCTCTCCTTGGATTGGTTTAGCCCTACCTAGGCTCGTCTACATTGGGTTTCGGGTTTTTCACAATTGTCTTTCCTTTTGGTCACTGTACCCCTTTTCTGCGCCAGTCTTTGCTTTGCCATAAGATCACACCTTTTCCTCACATTTGTAATTCGAATACGTAAGTATTTGTTCACTTTGCCACTTGCTGTAATTTAATTTTCAAGTGTTTGTTTGCTACTCAATATCATTTGTTCTTAATCAAATGGAAGTTCATAATTAGTTTGGTATTCAATATTATGTGCTTTTATTCAAAAAGCCATTTTCATTTAGTTCAGCATTCAATAAAATTCGCACTCACTTATGCTTATGAACCGTTACTTATTTGCAGTCCCTTTGGGGCAGTTTTCCCCCCCAATGCCTTCTGACACTTACCGGTTCTTTGGGGCTCCTTACAGCAGCTTCCACTGTTCTCGTTTGTCTTCTTTGGAGCTGAGGAGCAGTCAGCCAGTTCGCCCGGCACGTCTACGCACATTGTTTTATTTATTTTATTGGACATTTATATGGCGCCTATACACAAGCGTTTGCAGGCACCAAAAGACAAGTTGGGGGAGAGAAAAGAAAATAGAACAACAAAAATGGTTATATTGGCCTTGTGACAATCCTACATACGCCGGTTTCTCTGCTCGCGTTCCACGTCCCCTTTGAGCCCAGCGGCTTCCGCAGCTTCAGCTGCACATGGGCTTGGGCGCAGATGGCCTTTCTCATTCCTCTGCTGTACGGCAATGCCTGCTGCCTGCCTTTCAATGTGAAGGTTTCTGGTCCTGCAAAGTCCCTCTTGCAGATCTCCTGGGATTGTTGCCGGCGTCTCGACTTTCTAGTCTTCTCCTCCTTCTCCTTCTCTCCCTTCTTCCTCTCTTTACATGGTTTTGGGCTCCACCTTTTATACTCTTGACTACTATTAACGGGCTGCTGGTGCAGGGGGTTAGACTCAATTGCCTGACCTTGTATAAGCCTGTTAGTAGGACATGCCTTAGTTTCAGTACTGCCTATACTTACACCACTCCTTTGTCTCAGTACTCGAGTGGTGTTGGTCATAGGAAGTGTGCATTGCTCCTAGTTGCCTCTTCCTCTTCTCAGGACTTGGTGGGCATTTATAAGGAGAGATAGGGCATGAGTGAGCAAAGCCCATAAAGGCTGAGGGAAGAGAGGGCGAGTCTATATTAGGAAATGGGGATACCATGTATCGCCATCTGCCACTCCCCAACCCCAAAGGACCCCCCACCCAGGTGATCCTCCCTCTCTTGCCCACCCTGTAAGGAAGGCATGATATCAAACAGTGAAGACCGACACAAGTGATCACAGTTCAAGGGCGTTTATTGTACTTCAATTGTGTTTGAAAAACGCCTATCTAATCCTAAATCTAAAAATGGGAGCAAGCTACGAAGATTAAATAATAACGCAGTCCTAGTAGAGTCTGGTCAAAATAAAGGGGCCTATACTAATAAACCTATTGCCAATCCTTACTTCTAAATACAAATGGTCTCGGAAACAATGTTATGCAAAAGAAAAGTGTTAAAGAAATGATATGTCAGGATAGTTGAGCCGTTTGCTTGCCCTCCCCACGTTTTCAGCACAGGACAAGGAGGCACACTCGAGCTTAGCACATACTCTGGCTTTTCTAGCCCAAAGAGGCAGTTCCAAATCTCAGTATCGGGACCTTCTGTGCCAAAGTCTCTTTGCCATTCAAAGCCTCTTATTTCAGAGGGCCTGACGCGACCAACATTCAAAGTTCCTTTCTCTTCAGTATTCTCGTATGGTGATTCACTGTTTACCCTGGGTCACCCTCCGCTGGTCTCAGACCCGCTTTCATACAAAACCTTCAATTGGTCTCCCTCCACTGTGCTCGGACCGAATTTATCTAATTTTCCAAACTTTCTTTACTGTGTCAAAATCAAAGACTTTAGACTGTGCACAAGATTTAGCTTCACCCGTCGCAGGACACTTTGATTCACAATTCTTTGTTTTCTTCTTAATATAACCCTTTAACTTTTTTTGGCCACTTCTCAGCTGAATAACTTAGAGTCCTTCGGCAGTTCAACTTTACTTGCGTCTTTTATCACACGCATTTTTAACAATGTTCCAGCGCTCGCCATACAATGTTGCTGCTTGCAACCTTGGCTTCAACACAGACCGGTCTTGTATCGGTCTCCCCAACTCACTGGCTGTGTTGATTTCACTGACACTGCTTGGCTCTTGGAGCCAAGGGCAGTACCACGACGGCTGCTGCTTCTACCCGCCTTGATAAGTGACGCGGGAGGGCCCCCGGGTATCTCTGACACACAATACAGGATTCTTCAATCTGGTTTTCTGGTCTTTCGCTTTCTATTGTCGAGGGCTCTTGAAAGTAACAGTTTCCTGTTGGAAAGGTGAAGGGAACGTCTCTCCTTGTGATCCCCTCCTGTCTTGCTGTCTTTTCTTCTCTCGTTCTGCTGCCATCTCAAAACTGCTGTTTCCTTGTGTGCTTTGCCTCGCTCCGAGTATGCTTTCGTGCTCTGCTTTTTATCCATGTGGGGAAGCTTAATGGAAGTCAGGTGTGAGGATGGTCAGTAATTGCCTGACCTCACCGAACCATTGTATTGGGACACGTCAGATATACAGCTCGGGTGTTAGTCTGTTTTCTCCCAGAGCGGGCTGTCCATGTGAAAGTGTTTGAATAGGAAAAGGGTAGAGTTCCTGCGTATCCTATCTGATAGGATGGGCTAAAGGTGTTACAGGGAAGGGGATACCGCATCTCCCCATCTTGCCTCCCACTCACAGAAAACCCCTCACCCAGGTGATCCTCTCGCACTGGTCCACGCCCAGGAACTAGATCCAAAAGCGATGTCAGTTTCCGGGCCACCTGGATGACAGAACCCCAGGGACTAGTGGGTGAGACACCTTCTGGTTTCTCACAACCCCCAGGGTCGGGATCCAAGAGCGATGGCCTTTCCCTGGCCACCTGCACAGAGGATCTACTGCGAATAGGAGAGAAAATACCTCCAGGATTCTCACACTACTAAATTGGATAACTGTTCATCTATTGTTGATTGTACAAAAAAGCCATACCACGTTGGTGTAGGGTTCATCCCGGGGGATGCCCATGCATTTAACTCCTGAAACCCCCATCATGCTAAGAAGCGTGCCCATTTGAGCCCAAGTTTGCTGTTTTTACACTGTTGGTCGGTTTCAACTCCCCCCCACTTATGTCCCCCAATTCTTCAAAGGGGGATACAAGATTGGGACAAGGACAATTGAAATCGCCACCCAGTATTGGGAGATAGGATAGCCCAGGGGCAACACATTTGTCTTGGAAGCAAGACAATGCAGCGCAACACATGTTCTGATCCCGCACTTAGAAACCACTCCTTGGCATTAAGCACGTTATAAAAGAAAAATTATTTTAAAAAAAGAATCATTATAAATATTGGGCTGGCATCCTCCGAATGGGTATATAACCATCTCATTAACGTGTTCTCTATTTCGTTTAAGAACAAATCTATTTCCACCTTCACCAGATTGAAGTAGAAATTGATGGTTAAAACGGTCAGTTCGAATGGATTGTGTCCTCCAACGCATTCCACATCTTTGACATGTAATGTCCACAGCTGTGCACTTTGGACATTTTTTAGACAGAGGGCGTCCTGCGTCGATGGCATCGGGTCCATGTCCCTCAAGGGCCTCCGTCGAGGACAACGTCACAGGATGTTATAAATAGGACGCACGGCGCCCGTAGCCTCAGTTCCGTTTTTTCCGCGAACGTGTTAACTTCAGAGACTCGGCGTGCCTTGTGTGTTTTCTTCATTGAAGATGTCTTTCTCTTCGACCCCTCCGACTCCACAGTCCGGCATCAAGACCTGCCGGGACTGCAAGTCTAAGATGTCGCTCACCGACCCCCACCGCATTTGTTTGTGGTGCCTCGGCGAGTCGCACGACACCGACGACTACTCGAAATGCCAGTCGCTGTCTGCCAAGGCCTTGCAGGAGCGGAAGGGAACGCTCCAGGTAGGTAGGGGCTTGAAGCCTTATACGTTCTGGACTTCCAAGTTCAAGGGGGTTTCCACCCACAACTCAAGGGGTGACTCTCTGCGTCGGAAGGAATCCCGGGGATCTCGGTCCCGGAGTGGTTCCCGCCACTCGTCTTCCTCATCCTGGCATTCGAGGAAGCGCCGTCACTGGTCACCTTCCCCGTCGTCCTCTGGGGATGGTGCCTCCAGGAAGGTTATGTGCCCTACGAAGTCCTCGACTCCGGAGGAATAGGCAGCGTTTAAGAAATCCATCATGGCGATTTTTCAATCGGAGGACACGGGTCCGGTCGCGCCACCTGTGTCGACGCTGAAGCGTTCGGCGCTCCCGACGTCGAGGTTGTCAACGCTTTCGGCACCTTTTGGGGATTTTTTTCTCGGAGTGTGCCTTTGTAGTTCCCGAACATCATGGATTCTCCGAGGAAGGCTACATCGAAGTCTCTGCGGCCTGTTGTGGCCTCCAGGCCCTCTTCTGTCACCAGACCTGGGTTTCACCTCCCTCTGGCTGAAATTTACAAAGAGGAGGAGAGGTCTGAGTTTGAGGACCCTGGTGAACTGGATGAGGCTCACCAATTTTCTGGTGACAGTCAGTTGGAGGAGATGAGACAGTCGCTCCATGATGCCAGTGGGTTGGACACTTCCCCGGAGTGGACTTTGATAGACCTGAGCCTGGGGCTCATGCCGAGTCTTCGTACAGAAGGCTCATGTCACGGGTCTCGGAGTATCTGGGCTGGTCCAGTCCTCCTGAAGATTTTGTGCAGGACGATCTGACGGACATTTTAGATCAGGGTCCGTCCTCTGACCCGATTTTGCCTTTTCATCCTTCCTTACAGAAAACGGTGGCGGCTGCTTGGCAGTCCCCAGATTCTCTTCCGGCTGTGAATAAGTCCTTGACCAAAAAACACTGCACTTCCGTTAGCGACCCCAGCTATTTATCTATTCACCCCACTCCTGAGAGTTTAGTGGTTCAGGCGGCTACAGCCACTTCGAGGCAGGCAGCATACCCTTCCATCCCTCGGGATAGGGACCACAAGCACTTTGACGGTTGGGCACGGAAGGTGTTTTCTGCTGGGAGCATGGCCTTGAAATCGGCCAACTCCACGTGTGCCTTGGCAAAGTTTACGCACACTCTGTGGAACTGTTTATCTTTTGCAGCTGAGCGTATTCCCGAGGGGGAACTAAGGGATGGTTTCCTTGCTATCGTGTAGGATGGCAAGGATGCCATGTGTGAGGCCCTTCAGTCGTGTTTGTATACGGCTGACAGTGTGAGCCAGTCCATAGCTGCAAGCACTGTTATACGCAGATTAGCGTGGTTGCGGAAATCGGGGTTTGCTCCGGATGTGCAAAGCCGTCTTCTGAACATGCTCTTTGATGGCGCACATTTATTTGGCAGCAAGTCTGACGAGAGCCTTGAGAGGTTGCAGACCTCAAAAGCTGCGGCGAAAACTTTAAACACCACGGTGCGTCAACCTCTTCCTTTTCATCCTAGGGGACAGCAGTGGAGGGGAAGTTCCTTTCGTTTCTACTCCACTTTTGGGAGAACAAAGGGGCCAGCGAAAAAGTACCCGTGGTGGTCGGGGAAATCGTGGTGACAAAGCCGCTCAGGCAATTGCCTCTTTGCCTTCAGGCACTGCTGCTGCCGCTTCTGAAACAGTCCTGAGGCCATGTCCCATGGTTCGCCGGTTGGGGGCAGGCTGTCTCAGCATCTCGAACGGCGTGCCATTACTTCAGATGCGTGGGTTCTGGATACCATAGCCCACGCCTACTGCCTTCCCTTCCTTCAGCGGCCTCACGACAATCCACCGGGGAAACTCTCTTTGAAGCTTCCGGATCCGCTCCTTGCACAGGAAATCTTGTCCCTGCTGGCGAAAGGCGCCATAGAACTGGTGGCTGTAGTGGAGAGGAACAAGGGATGGTATTCCCGTTATTTTTTTATCCCAAAGAAAGACGGGGGATTGAGACCCATCATGGACTTGCGTTGGTTGAACAAACTTCTCAGGAAGGACAAGTTCAAGATGGTCACTCTTTCTCAAGTCCTCCAGGCCCTTCAACCTCAGGATTGGATGGTGTCTCTGGACCTCAAGGATGCTTACTTCCATGTGCCGATCCATCCCGCGCATAGGAAGTACCTTAGGTTTGCGGCTGGCGTCTCGCACTTTCATTTTCTGGTCCTGCCGTGCGGATTGACCTCCGCCCCGAGGGTCTTCACCAAGCTCGCTCATGGTGGTGGTGGCAGCGTACCTCAAGCGAGGGGGGATTTACGTCTGCCCCTACCTGGACGACTGGCTGATCCGGGCACGCTCTCCCGAGCTAGTGTTGGATCATCTCAGTGTCACCTGCCGCACCGTCCACAGGCTGGGCTTCTCCCTGAATTTCAAGAAGTCGCACCTGACATCATCCCAACAGCTCCAGTACATCGGGCTGTGTCGGACACGTCTTTGGGGAAGTGTTCGCCTCCCCAGGTAAGGGCTCGTCACATTGTGTAGATGGTGGACAAGTTTCAACATGCCCAGAGTCTCCCGGCTTTCGAATTCTTAAGGTTGCTCAGCCTCATGGCATCCTGCATTTTTCTGGTGCCAGAGGCCAGGCTGCGGATGAGATCCCTGCAGTGGGCGCTCAAGATGCAGTGGTCGAGGTTCTTCCGCCAAGATGTTGGATCCCGTTCAGATTCCACTCTCGGTCTCCCAGGATCCTCTCTGGTGGGCCAACGAAGGGAACCTGATGAGGGGGGCAACAGTTTTGGCTACCATGGCCAGAGGTCACAGTAGTGGCGGATGCTTCCCTCACAGGATGGGGCACTCATGCCAACGACTTCACCGCCAGTGGTTGTTGGTTTCCGTAGGAGTCCAGACTCCACATCAATTTGTTAGAGCTGAGGGCCATCAGGCTTGCCCTGAAGGCGTTTCTGCCCTCTGTACAGGGGAAGAGTGTCCTGATCATGACGGACAACAGTGTCCATGCGTTACCTCAACAAAAAGAGAGTGTGGGGGTCACTTCCGTTGTGCAGAGAGGAAATGCAGCTCTGTTCTGGGCCATCCAACAGGAAATTTCGATCTCGGCAGTTCATCTGGCCGGAGACGAATATGTGGCGGCGGATGCTCTGAGCAGGCAGAGCACGGTCTCCCACGAGTGGGAGTTGGCTCAGGAAGTCCTTCAGGAGATCTTCGCCCTTTGGAGAACCCCGCAAGTGGATCTCTTCGTCACCAGTGTCAACCGGAAGTGCAAGAGATTCTGCTCAAGGGAATTTCCCCCAAGAGGAGCCTTAGGAGATGCGTTTCTGATGGATTGGTCATTCCCACTGCTGTACGGGTTTCCTCCAGTCCCCGTCATTCCTCAAATGTTGTGGACGTTACGGAATTTCGGTTCCCACATGATCCTCATTGCTCCAGATTGGGCCAGGAGAGCGTGGTACCCGGACCTTCTGGACATGTCCATCTGCCCTCCACGCCGTCTTCCCCACTGAGAGGATCTGCTCTCGTGCGCAAGGGGTTTTGGGGGGGGGTCATCAGGTTCTCAATCCAGAAGTCAAGACTCTCAACCTTCACGCTTGGTATCTGAAAGGTTGAGGTATAAGGATTGGGACCTCCTGGATGACGTGATGGAGGTGTTGCTTTCGGCCCGGCGGCCTGCAACAAAATCCCTGTACTGTTTGTAAGTTCTGCGACTGGTGCAGGGATCACAATGTTGATTCTTTTCAGTGCTCCATTCCTATGGTTTTGTCTTTTTTGCTTTCTTTGCCCCACAGGGGCCTTCAAGTGGGTACCATTAAAGGTTACCTGGCGGCGCTCTCTATCTTTAAGCGCTCGTCTGAAGAATGTTCTTATTTTAAGATTCCTTTGATTTCCCAGTTTCTTAAAGGACTGACTAATGTATTTCCGCCGTCACCCTTCCAGGTGCCGGTTTGGGATTTGAATTTGGTTTTGAAATTTCTCATGGGTGCTCTGTTTGAACCTTTGCACTCTTGTCCTTTGAGATTACTGTCCTTCAAGACTGTGTTCTTGGTTGCGGTTACTTCTGCTCGCAGGGTGAGTGAATTGCAGGCACTTTCAGCTAAGCCACCCTTTACTGTGTTTCACAAGGACAGGGTTGAACTGCGAGTACGTCCCTCTTTTCTACCTAAGGTAGTCTCTGAATATCATTTGAGTCAAAAGGTGGTTCTTCGATCTTTCTACCCTCCTCCTCATCCTGGTAAGGAAGAGGAGCGTCTCCATCATTTGGATCCTAGGAGAGCTCTTCGCTTTTACATTTCTAGGATGTCCAGGGTCAGAGTGGACGATCAACTCTTTGGTAACAGCCTGGCCTAATCGGTGTCCTGCATATCCTACAAACAGACCTTGTCCAGGTGGATTATCCTTACCATTACGGAGTGTTACCGGTTGGCGGGTAAAGACCCTCCTGATGGGTTGAGGGCTCATTCCACTAGGGGTGTGGCTACTTCCACCGCCCTCCAGCGGGGTGTTCCTATTAGGAATATTTGTGATGCCGCTACTTGGGCTTCAATCCATACATTTGTAAAACATTATTCCCTGGATACAATCCATGGTCAGGATATGGCCTTTGGGAAGGCGGTTCTTTATTCTGCAATCTAATTGGATACTCTAAATTCTTTTCACTCTTCCATTTACTGGTAATGCTTTGGGAGTCTGTCAAAGATGTGGAATACATTGGAGGACACAATCCATTCGAAGAACAAGTTACTTAGCAACTGGTAACGTTCTTTCGATTGGATGTTCCTCCAACGCATTCCACACCGCCCTCCCAGCCTGCCCCTCAGGATAATTTCCTATGCGATTGCAGCTTCCGTTTCCACAAGGCTAAGTGCAGTCCAGCAAGCATCAGACTGGTGTCTCACGTTCTGGGGGGAAAAAAACTTAAACTGAAGCTACGGGCGCCGTGCGTCCTATTCATAACATCCTGTGACGTCGTCCTCGATGGAGGCCCTCGAGGGACATGGACCCAACGCCATCGACGCAGTACGCCCTCTGCCGAAAAAGTTTCCGAAGTGCACAGCTGTGGACATTACATGTCAAAGATGTGGAATGCGTTGGAGGAACATCCATTCAAAAGAATGTTACCAGTTGGTAAATAACTTGTTCATCTCTACCGTGTATCATTTCAGTAAAGGAGGCAATTAAAACTGCTTCTGATATTGTCAAAATACTATTTAACAATTCTGATATGGCCGCCGTAGCACGAGGACATGTTTGTGCCTCTCTCCTCCTCCATAGCCAATGGGAGCGGTATGCGACAAATGAACTCACGCGAAAATCTCGGATTCCTCTGAGAAGCAGAAGCTACGCTCTGAGGCCTTTTCGTTCAGATGTAAGAGGTGGTAACTTTGAATGCATACAGGGGGAATATAAGGGAAAACTTGCTGTGCATAGCCCGGCCCATATGTATAGGTAGTGGCACTGAACATTTGGCATCAATCCACGTCTCACCTGGTTGGTGTGGGTGCTGGAGGTTTTTGGAGCATTCTGCCCGTATGAGTAGAATGGCGCAGAGAGATACAGGGTGTCAGAGGCTCAGTGTGCACTGGAATTCTGTGCGGAACGCGCCAGCTCATCGTGTATTTTTACATTGCAGGAGTTTACATTACAGAACTTGCAGAGCCCCTTACTGAACTTGGGCTACAGATCGGGCTGACTTGTCTATTTAAATCGGATGCCGCAGTGAAAGCTACTTGGGCGAAATTGTGAGACAGCTTTATGAAGGGTGAACAGCGCTGGCAGTTGCAGTCGGTCACTGAAACACACGTGGAGGCTGCTGAGGAAGGTGACACTCTGCTGCTCTGACAGGAAACGTCTGCAGGGGGGCGAAGAGAGATGATAAATCCAGCCCAAACAGACTGCTAACAAGAAAAAGCTCAGCTCTGCAATCAGCATTTAGGCAGTCACGCGGAGGGGGAGTTTAATGACTGTTTGATTTGCAAGGTTGGCAATTACCAAAGAAGGAAGCAGATTCTGGTAAGATTACGGATCTATGTGGGAAAATGGGCAACCTCCAGCAGAATAAGTTGAGTCAAGACCAAATAAACGTGAAGCAAGGTGTATGACTGGGTTGTTGCTGTGTGGTTTCTGGGATTGCAGTCTAGAGCCTGCATGCGCTATAGACAAAGGTTGGCTACCTGTTGGCATTTAAAGCAGCCCAATCTGATATAGCTGCCCAGGGTCATTTAGGGAAGCGGCATGCTTTATGGTCCTGGGAAGGGGGCTTTGTGCACTTGGCAACACATAACACTGTAAGAAGTTTGGGACAACACTCCCAGGGAGCCAGTTTGGATTGTGTGGTATTTGCCAATGAGTGTACGGATAGCTATCCAACAAAGGTGTTTTGATGAAGGATTAAGGCTTGTTGGGCACACATTTGGGAATATTCAATATATGAGACTGCAGGACGAGGTTTGTGGCAAATTGTAATACCCCCCTTGGTTTCATTACATGGTCAAGCTGCCGGAGCTGTGGAAGTGGCTCTAATATCAACCACAGCGCACACTGGTTCCCTTCTCTACACTGAGGCACTCATAAAACTGACCATTGAATGCCCATTTTCTCTTATTTACTTTTTCGTATGCCGAGGGGAAAGAAAAAGATTCTTCAATCACTGCCTTCTGAGACCCAGCAAACCAAACAAAATCCTTTGCAAAAACTTTGTGGTGTAACAAGCTTGAATACCTTTTCTGTAGCTGCTGAGAGTCAAACCGCTCATTCTCAAAAGACCGGTTTTCAGAAAATGGCAATAGTGGCTGCTAAGGAGGACTTTGCTGCTAGTTTTCAAGCATTTCAAGAAAAAATCTTAGCCTCCTTTCAGGCACAATTCACATCTTTCCCGTCGGAAATAAAACAGTCACTCTCAGATTTCAGCAAAGACATTGCCAATTTAGGGGAGCGAGTTAAGGCCAATGAATAGGAAATTCAAGCTCTGACACAGGACAGTAAACAGACGGACATTGCACTGGAGGATCTTGCTAGGGTGACGCGAAATCTTGAACTCCAATATGAAGATCTGGAGAATAGGTCTTGTCGTTCGAACATTAGAGTGAGAAACCTACCGGAAATGGTTTTGGACTCTCAGTTAAGGGAAGTGGTAACCCAGATTTTCGCAGATTTGCTCTCAAGGGAGGAGAATCCCCCAATTTCTATAGACTGATTACGTCGGACCGGTCCGAAAAGGAGCGATCCCGGTACCCGCCCACGTGATGTTTTGGCTCCCTGTACTTCATATCAACAAAAGGAACAGATTTTGACAACGGCTTGGGAACAAAGTACGATTACTTATAATGGAATGGAAATCCAGCTCTATCAAGATCTCTCCCAGATCACTCTCCAGAAAAGGCGAGCGAATCAACCGGTAGTTAGAGCATTGCGAGACTGAGGGATCACATACAGATGGACTTTCCCTTTTGGAATCCTTTTTTCAATCGATGGTACGCAACGTAGGTTCACGTCCCGAGAAGCTGGTCTTGTATGGCTGCAAGTTGAAGAGGATGAGTGAAGGCGCAACAGCCTCCAGTGTTGATCGCACACCTCAGAAGTCTAAAACGTGGGAATGGTCAGTAGTGCTGCACCGAGGGAGGACGCAGACGCAACAGCAAAAAGAAGATTGGAAGGCTCGCCTGAGAGGTCCGACTCCCAAAGCAACTGACTAAGGCATAAATATTAATAACTGTGGGAAATAACGGATTCTCTGAAGCGGCCTTAAACTGCATTTGTAAATGGAGGAGGTGATGCTGCAGAACCTTTTGGAATCTATCTGTTAAGGTAACAGATGGGTGTACTAGCATACCCTGCACGTTGTCCTGGGGTTTTAGTGGGTTCATGGCTGGGGTCGGTTGCCCCAGATTTTGTTAGGAACTGTGGCTCTCACCAGTAGCCTATGGATGGGGTTTGTTCTGTACAAGTTGGGGTGAGGGTGTAATGGGTGGGGGAAAGCTGGATGTGAAGTGGATGAGGGGAAGACCTGCTTGGTACCGTCGGTTAAAATATGCAAATTGGTTGACATATGAGGCCGATGTGATATTAGCAATCCAGCAGTCGAATGGGACAGTTTAAATGCTTAACATTAAACATTTGAGGCTTCAATACGCTGGTGAAGCGCAGGAAGTTGGATGCTCTTTTGGGGCGTCACCAACTGGATTTGGTGGCGCTCCAAGAGACGCATATTTGTTTATCTGATAGATAGAAACTGCGGCTTCGACGGTACCCGCTGGTGCTACAGGCAAATGCTAAGACTAAAGTGGTAGGGGATTTTACTGGCAATGAAATCTGGCCCCCACTGTACGGTGTTGAAAGCGCATATCCACAAAGAGGGATGATAGATACTCGCTATATTGAAGGTCGGCCCCAAAAAAAGAACAGTGGCGTCAATATACGCTCCCAATAAGGATCAAGAGACCTTTTTAAAATCAGTTATCACCCAAGTTGAAAAGTTCAGTGAGGGAGATATGATAATATTATTTTATCTTAACGTAGCTTGGGACCCCGCACAAGACCGCAGTAAAGATACCCCCTCGATACACTCAATACCCTCTAAATTACTAAAAACAAACATTTGCTAGTTTAGCTTTGGTAGATGTCTGGCCGGCCTTAATGGGGGACACGAAAGCATATACATTTTATTTGCATATGCATCGCTCGTTCTCCCTTATCGATTGTGCTTGGGTTTCTAAACCAATCTTGGGTAGTTACTTCGATGGTCTTCCACCCTATTGCGATTTTGGACCACACTCTACTGACTATACAGTTAGATATAGAAGGATGATCCAAAGGGTATGGACATGGCGATTCCTGTCCGCGATGGTACAGGACACAGTGGTAAGGGGGAGAGTGGAGGCTAAAATAGAGAAATATTTGGATCAGAACATGACTCCTGATATCTCCTTTAATATGGTATGGGGATGCCTTTAAGGCTTCAATCCATGGGATCTTAATAGCTGAGGAGGCAAATTAACGCCGGCAGCGAATGACGTTGGAAATCTCATTGGAAACAGAACTACAACATTTAATCAGGGAAATGGAAACACGCAGAGACCCGGTAATAAAAGCATATAGCAAGAGTAGCAAGAGCTAAACTTAACCTATTCCTGACCAAAAAGGCAGAGAAATCTTTGCTGTATATGCGCCAATCCTATTACGTTAAAACTAATAAGGCTGATCCACTATTGGCGAGACAATTGTGCCAGAAGATTGCCTCACAAACTGTTAAATTGATAAACTTGCCGGATGGGGGTATTGTTACAACGCCTCAAATCATAACGGAATTTCACTCGATTTACTTGCAGTTATATAAAACCGAAAACCCAGATGAACAATCCCAACTAATTTACTTGCAGTCAGTTCATCTCCCTCTGATCTCGAGGATAGAGATACTTTGAAAAAGGAAATCACTGTTGAAGAGGTTCTTAACGTCATTAAATCTCTCCCTGTGAATAAATCTCCGGTACCCAATTGGTTTTCAGCTCCTTTTTTATAAGATATTTGGGAGGGTAATAACTCCAAGGTTATTCCATCTTTATAACTCGTTCCTCAGCTCAGGCAGTATTTCCCCTTCAATGGAGGAAGCCAAGATCATACTTATTCCGAAACAGGGCAAGGATCCAGGCAAGTGCGGTTCGTACCGGCCGATTGTCCTTATTAAGATTTACTCAAAAATTCTCGCAAATAGAATGTAAGGTCTACTTCCTTCTATTATACAGCCAGACCAGTCTGGCTTTATAAATAAAACGACAAACACATGACAATATAAGACAATATAAGGCGTCTTTGTCATGTGTTGGAAAAAAGTGGCGATTAGACAGATACCTGCGATTCTCATATCATTGGACGCCGAAAAGACTTTCGACCGCGTCGAGTGGGTGTTCCTTTTCCAAGTTATGACTATGATGGGGTTTGGTCCTCAGTTTATGGCAAGGGTCAATGTAAACTACAATCTTCCGGTGGCACAGTTACTAATTAACGGAGAACTATCACCCCCAATCTCCCTCCATTGCAAAACAAAACAGGGATGCCCCATGTCACCATTGTTGTATGCCATAGAACTGGAGCCTTTTTTTTTAGCAAAAACCCGACAAACACTAGACATTCACAGTATACAATTTGGGGGGATGGAACATAAAATCATGGCATATACCGATGATATGCTGCTAGTAATCTCAGAGCCGGCTAGATCATTGCCTGGAGTAGAACGAGAATTGGAAAAATATGGTTTGGTTGCAGGTTTGAAAGTTAATTTGGCCAAATCGGAAATATTAAATTTATCTCTGCTCCATACCGCTGTGTCCTTATTACATTTTCAGACTAAATTTTGCTGGGCTCATGGTCGAATTAAGCTTTTGGGAATTACAATAACCCCAGAGTTGGAAGGCTCATATGAAGCTAACTTTCCCCCTTTGTTGAAGGCGATTACGAATCAACTCTGGCAGTGGGGTCCGCTTTCAATCTCTTGGCTTGAACGGATGAATGTTATAACATTTTTGGAAGAATCGACATTTTTATATTTTTTCCAGGCATTCCCAACCCGAATTGCCTTGGCATTTTTTAAAACACTGCGTAGAAGAATTTCAGACTATATTTGGAATAATAAACCCCCCAGAGTGGCCTATGAGGTCCTGATGGCACCCACCGAGAAAGGGGGGTTGGGTCTCCCTGATATGTATACATTTTTATCAGGCAGCACAGCTACGGGTAATTGAAGACTGGTGGGGATCACATGAAGAGAAATGTTGGCTAAAGATGGGGTCCAAATTTATGGGAAGTATTATGGCATGCAAAAAAGACTGCTCCCCCAATATTCATAGGAGTAAGATTACACATTTAGTTGAGGAGATATGGGATGGGGCTGCAAGACGAAACGGTCTAATGGCCTTCCCTTCACCTTTTACTTCAATTGTTTCAACCCTAATTTTCCTCCGGGCGAGATCCTAGGGCTTTTCTTCAGTGGAAGCAAGCGGGATGCAGGAACATTTGAGATCAGTTTGGTGGCAGGGATTTGAAAACCTTTCTACAGTGTAAGGTGGATTTTGGCATAGACGACAGGGAACACTTCCGATATTATCAGGTACGCCACTGGATATTGGCCCCTCCTTTCAGACAGGCGGCTATTAGAAAGCTTACTTCCTTTGAAAAATGTGTTACTGCTAACCCAGGTAATAATGCGCTAATATCAAACATTTATAAAATCTTAATTAGATCAGCCTCTATTCTATCATGGCAATTTAAAACTAAATGGCAGTACACTTTGGAGTCACCTATTACAGACAATGGGCCTCATTACGAGTCCGGCAGTAACCGTGCCGAAAAAAACGGCAGGCTAACGCCGGACCAGTATTACCATTCCTCCTCCACGATTCCCAGAATCATCGGGGCATTACGACCCCGGTGACCCGGGAATTCCGGAGGTGGAATTCTGTAAGTCCCCATTCCCATGGAGTCCCATAGGACTCCATGGGGATGGGGACAATGGAAACACTGGTTCCGTCTATGACGGAGCCTGTGTTTCCATTTGCGCCTGCAGGTGGGTAGCGTTACTCCCGCCAGTACAGACCTGGCGGGAGTGACACCTCCCGCCTGCAGGACTCTGAATCAGCCGGTCTGGAAAGAACATTGGCAGCGTTTTTACCGCCACCGTTCTTTCCGGACCGGCAGGGTCGTAATGAGGCCCAATGAATGGGAAGGCTTATAGAAGGATATTCCTAAATATACATGTTCTATACAACTTCGAGAGTTTTGGTATAAATGACTTACTCAGTGGCATTACACACCTGCCCGCCTGCATAAGTTAAAATCCTCTCTGTCAGAACAATGTTGGCGACAATATGGGGCGATTTGGGACTGGGGGCATGTTTGGTGGTATTGTCCGGTGTTAGCGGGCTATTGGGCAGAGATTGATAAGTGTATGCAGCAACTGTTTGGTGTTTTCGAAGCCATGTACAATGAAATCAAATCTATTGCTCATCTTTGATCCCAGGATGTGCCGTAATTCTAAGCAAAATGTATAACATTTATGGTGTTACAGTTAGCCGCGTTATTGGGAATTGCACAGAAGTGGAAGTCTTAGGACCCTCCGGAGGTTATTGACTGGTTTTATCGGATTTGGGACTTTGTGGCACTAGAATGGACTACTCATGCGATTCAAGCTGAACATTCTAAATTTTCCAATAATTGGGCAGGAGTGCTTGAATTTTTACAATCTGACTTTAATCTACAGCAGTGTCCTCAACGACTTCGGGTTCTCGATATTTGCTAATTATGTATGTTATATGTTTAGTATCATGTAAAGGGTAAAAAGCGGAGGTATCCAGCTGGGGGTTGGGGGTTTATGTTGTATATTAAAACGCAAATAAAAAATACTACTTAACGCCCGACCCTGCTTAATTTTAATTGCGGTCAGTATTCCTCCAAACGGATGCTCTTTGTAACCTCCAATTATGGGATTTGACATTGGCCACATCCCCTGTACAAAGACAATATCATATCTTAAGAAGACAGTCCTCATACCCACTTTCTGAAAATTACTCTGGCCGCTGGGAATTCCAATTTAGCACTTAACACTCCTCAGTTTTTAAATCCGGGTCCCCCCGCCCCCTTAGACATGGTAATTGTAGATGCCATCCAAGCCCAGTTTGCTGGGCCCTTGTCAAGGTGGATCTGCCTCCATCCATTCTGTGTCACTGAACCCTTTATATTCGTTTTGTTATGCAACCCACCCCCAGCTATCCTCAAGATCTCCCACTCTTGTGCACCTTTACTTTTACTTTTTGAACTTTACAAACCATTTTTGAATCATAGTTTCATTTTTTCAACATTTAGAAGAAATATCACTAAGTTAATTAGAAAGAACTTCAAGTGGATATCCACACAGGTCCTTCCAGCTGTCTTGGTCAATACACCCAGACAAACATTTGGCCAACCAAAAAATAATTGCAATATAAAAAATAAGTATCCAAAACTAGTTACTGGTGATGGGTGTCGCAATTGGACCCCAGTGTTATATGTGTATTTATAGTTTTACTTATTTTGTAGTATTGTTAGCTGAATGAATCTTAATTTTTTTGTATGTGAAAAATCTATTGCTTGATGACATTATAGTATGGTAAACTGTATTTCACACGATTTTCCTTATCTCCTTAGTCCAAGTGTTGCTACTCAGTCACCTAATAGTGAAAGCGCCTAACGAACCCTATACCAACGTAGGTTTTGTTCTAAAAATCCTCCTAGTACGTGGCATCTCTAATGCGATCAGGGGAGGGAGCTCTCTGCAGAAAAGTATACATCAGTCAACAAAAGATCTAATTAAATAACCTTTTAATCATTTAGTATTAAATATGACAATAATGTTGGTTTGAAAGCAAACTATTGGTGTGTAAAGAAGGCTTTCAAAAATAGACCTTGTACTATTCTGTATTCTGTATTCTTAAAGTAAGGGTTAAAGGTATGTAATTTTAGTTTTGCTTCTTAGACATGTGTCTAACTTGGCGGCATGTTTGCATTAGACATCAAACTATACTTGCAACAAAGCCCATCCCGTCCATGTAATTGACTGATTTATTTATTAGTTATTTATATTGTGTTTAATGCTAGACTCATCCAGACCAGGGATTGAACCCAGGTTGCAGGACGAATCCTTGTTGCCAAGGCATGTGCATTACCTCTGAGCTACACTCCCAGCCTGTAAATTGGCCAACAAATTGCCCACTGCTTTCTGAACATTTACAACCTGCAGTACTCTTTCTGTGTCTAGTGCTGTTGAATCTGGTCTGACGTGGAGAGGTGGAGAGGTAGCGAGGCGCTTGGGGCTGCCAGCAAGATCAGATGGTCTGCAGGGTACTGGAGTTAGAGGAAGGGCCCAAGGCAGCACAGTGGGGGGGGGGATACTGGCAGAGTCTGTAGGGGCCAGTGGTGGCTGGGTGAAAGGTTAGTCCCACGGGAGAGTGCCTAGAGGGATCTAGGGTGCAGGCTGTCACAGGGTCACAAGCAGACGCCTTAACTCTCATATGGCTGGTTCCCCACTGCATTACCTCATTTCACTCCAAACAAGATTGAATTCAGTGAAATCATCATCATCCCAGTAAGAGAGACAATGCATGGAACAGCATTGTGTTTCAACGTCCCCCCCTGGACTCCCCACCATTTTATTGCCAAGATTTCATGAGACCTTGCTCGCATCCAGAGTTCTCATGCCGAGGAAATGATGCCCATGACAGTGTCTGAGTCACAACTGCATGGCTTGTACCGTTCTTAGTTTTGGATTGAGTATGCACGCACCTCTCCTGCTCTTTCTTGCTCACTCTCTTACTCTCTTGCAATCACAATTTTGCTCTTTAGCTTTCTCTCTTTCTTGTATTTTGATCTTTTTTCGTGTTCTGTCTGGCACCCTCTCTCCAATGCTGTGTCCCATTCTGTTCTCTTATCCCACTCCTCGCTATTCTCTAAGGACGAGACAGTGTCCTGCAGTCAGCCCCCTCCCCTGGAGCCTGGAAGTTTTATCCGTGCTAACTCTGACCCAGCCCCTCCACACCTGCTAATATAAACTGAAGGGAAAGTGAGCCCTCTGTGAAGCCCGAAGCAAATGGCGAGACAGTCTCCTGCATTTCAGCGACGGCTGGGAAATCCTTGGAGCTGTGTCTTTGTGTGTTCCTAGCAAGCAATGAGATTTCTCACTTCCTATTTTACGCCCATTGGAACTCACCCTGTTTGAGCAAAAAGAGTTTCTAGAGGTGCTTATTGCAACCTTGTCTTCAATTTTTTATTGACTGTGGGTCGTCATTTTTGGAGATATCAAATAGCTGGGACAGCTTTAGTTATCTGAAACCTGTTGGGCGGCGAGTATGCTGCGAGAAGGATTGCTAGTGCCTGTGCCCCTCCGCACTTTGAACTCCCTTTTGGAAGCCTGCACAGCAATTGTCGTACAGCTGTTGGGAGCCACAGGCTGTTAGTGGGGACACCAAGCCAGCCGAAACAGAGGGTAGAAAGGAAGGAGGGACAATGATACAGCACCCATCCATAGAGCTGTTGTGGAGGTCGCCATGTTTGGGCCAGGAAGTCCAGGCATTGAGATTGTGGAAGACACACAGATAGAAGAAGGGCTAGTAGAGGAGGAAGTCAGGGGAATATCTCCTGTAGGCTGGTTGATGGATGCCGAATCGTGGTCAAAATTTGCCTCCCTAGCGAGAGGGATAGGCTGAGAAGCAGCGATGGCTAGGATGGGGGGACTTCCCATGGGGAACGATGCGAACAGTACAAGAGCTTTTATATCCCCTTCATCCAACACTAGTGGGGAATCGCAGAACCAAACAATACTGGCAAAAGGCAAATAAAAATGAGTGGCGGCCCCCGGCAACAAAGGACCAAAAAAGAACTGGTGGAAGAATTGGCCGCAAATCGCACGCATCGGCTGACCAGTGATGGCATTGATGGGGGCAGTGGCGCCTAAAACGTCCTAAACCGCCTCAAACTGCAATATCAGAGGACACAATCCTGTGTAGAGGGGGGTATCAGCGGACAAGACAGCGAATTCAGATGGTGGCAAAGTTTATTGTGCAGCTATAGGAAATTCATGAGGGGCTCAACTAGCCTTTGATGCAGCTATTTGCAGTCAGAATGGTAATGGTTGGGCTATGGTTTGGGAAAAGGGGCTCGTCAAGGGGGAAGTTGGACAGGGGGCGGGTGCAGCAGTGGGGTGGGATGCCAGGGGAATAGGTGGGAATCCTATGAGAAGGGCGGGGGAAAGGTCAGGGGCGCTCACCACCAAAGGCCCCTCCCCGATTAACTTGAAAAAACTACTACCATGGTTGTCTCGGTACCCTCAGGTGCAAGAGAGGGACCTCCTGATTGGGGGTTTTACAATGGGTTTCGAGATACCTACAAGGACCCCCGGGGCGCCTCGGACAGCCGGAAATCTGAGATCATTCAGGGTCTTGCCCGAAGTGATAAGGGGTAGAATTAACAAGGAAAGGTCATTGGACCGAGTTGCGGCCCCTTACCCCTACCCCCATTGGGTGACCTAATAATTTCCCCTTTAGGGGTGCTGCCTAAGAAGGAGACGGGGAAATACCGGCTGATCCACAACTTGTCTCATCCCAAAGGGGACTCAGTCAATGATTGATTAGATGAAGCGGCCTGCTCTGTGTCCTATGCTTCATTCGACCAAACTATCAGCATCGCCAGAAAGGCTGGGAAAGGGGCTAAAGTGGACATCGAGGCAGCTTTCCGATTGCTCCCTGTCCACCCAGGGAGTTTCCACTTATTGGGTTTTCAGTTCATGGGGGAGATATGTTGACCGGCGGATGCCTATGGGGTGCAACATATCCTGTCCGTATTTCGAAGCATTCAGCACATTTTTGGAATGGGTTCCAAACTAAATGGAAAGCTGGGGGTAGGGGGGCCCATTACTTGGATGTTTTCTTGTTTGTCAGGAAATGGGGGTCGGACGTCTGCAGCACACTCCTCAACAAATTCATAAGCTTGGCGGGCGATCTGGGGGTGCCTTTAGCGGGGGCAAGGGGGACACTGGGCCCTTGCACTCAGCTGACGACCTGGGCATTGAGATCGACACAATCTTAGGGAACTGCCGCCTTCCAGAAGAAGAGAATGGTGCAGAGGGCACTGGCCCAATGCTTGGAACAGAAAAGGTTGGAACAAGAACATCAACGTTCTGGAGTTGTTCCGAATAGTGCTGGCCCTACACCTATGGCCAAGGAATTAGCCAACAAGTGCTTAGTATTATGGTCTGATAATCTCGTGGTGGTTCAAGTGGTCAACACGCATTCGCCCAGCAACCCTAAGTCTGCTTTGGCACATGGTGAAAGTAAGCATAATATTGCAGCTGATGCACTTTCTTGTTCGCAGATGGGGCGTTTCTGGAAGGCCCCCCCAGGGGCCCTGGCAAAGATGACACCTTTCAACAACCACCTTTGGAACCTAGTGAGCTGGGGAAAGGCATGAGGGAGCTAGCATCACAGGGTGACTGTGCGGACTAGAGACGGATACAGCAGGGACCTTGTTATGGGCCAGGGACACAAAGAAGGCAAAGTCCTGGGTGGCAGCCGACCTCAGCGCTATTGCATTCCACAGCCAGCGGCCCATCCACTTTGACCTCTTGAAAAGTATAATTTCTATGTTGGGGTCTGTGTGTTATTCAGGGTACGAACACGTGCTGTTCAGAGCTTGTTTTTCATTGGTTTTTTTTGGGGCACTGTGCATTAGCCAGCTGGTGGCCAGGGCTAAGGAAGATCCAGATCACAGGGCACTATTGAAGAATCCCGTGGCCATAGTGGGGGGAAGCCCAGCACGTTGAGATAAGGCTGTCCAAAACTGATCAACAGGGCACAGGGAGGGCAATGTTGTTGAGGAGGTTGGGGCAGGGGGCATTTTGTACAGTGGTGGCTATGTCACTATTACCTGGCACTAGGGTGGAGGGGGTCATCTTACCTTTTTTTTTTCACACGAGGATGGTTCCACCCCCCCCCCCCCACGCAATTTCAATTCAGGAGAGTCGTCTTGGCGGCAACGTTAGTCAGGGTAGGTTCTGACCCGGCCCTTTACACCCCCCACTCATTCCGGATAGGGGCGGCCACAGCAGCCCACAGAGAATGCCAGGGGGATGAATTGATAAAAAACATAGAGAGATGGGACTCGGACAGCTTCAAACTGTACATCAGACTCAAAGGGGGGGGCGGAGTGGGCTGGCGTGTGATGGGGCGACAGGATTAGGGGACCAGGTTGGGTGGTATTAGAGCAGGATTATTTGGCAAGGGACTAAGGGCAGCGACTAGGGTACCACCAACAGCCCGCATCGGGGTAACTTGTGCTGATCTCTCAACAGATTGTACCTCGGTATGGGTCGTTGGCCACTCATAGCGGCGGAAAGAGCGAGAAAGGCGAGACGGGATGGCAACCTGGATTTCTCATGGACGCAAATTCAGTGGATCGTAAGAGGAGGGTTGCAATGGGGCCAACTATGAGAGGCAACAGACACAGGCTTACGGCACCACATGCCACTTGATGTGTTAGCAATACACATGGGGGGCAATGATCTGGTAGCCCTGGAAAGAAAGGAATTATTGACCGCAATGCGGGGAACCCTTACACAGGTGGGGAAGGAGTTTCGAGGCACAGAGGTATTATGGTCTGAGATAATCCCCAGACAGGAATGGCGGGGTCTCTGTGTCACAAAGGCATGGAGACGTCCAGGAGGAAGTTGAACACCAAAATGGGAGCATTTTTGAAGAGCAAGGGAATGGGTTGGATCAGGTATCTACTGATCTCATTGAAAACACCAGGTTACTTTGGGGGGCAGGGGGATAGGACCCACTTGTCAGATGGCCTTGATGGCCATGGAGCTTAAGGAAGCCTTGGTAGGCACAGGGTGTGTATGAAAGGGCCACGGGGGCGAGTTGGGCAGGATGGGTGACGGGCAACTGAGCATGGGGGGGTCAGAGTCTCTGAAGTGGGAACGCGCTGCCATCATAGGTTACAATGGAGGGGGCCTTTACCCCCACTGTACCCCTGGGTTTGGAAGAAACTAGGTAATTGGAAAGGACACAATCGACGCCACCACCGCCAGGCAGTGGCAGGTCCTCAGGTTCAGGGGCTCAGTGGCTGCATAAAAGGAAATGAGAGAGCCAGAGCCCATTTGCAAGAGCTGACACGCCGCCAGACACGTCCGGAGAGGCCTCCTGATGGCATTAATGTTGCGATGAATGTGCGTGTTAAGGGGTGTTAAACGGAAGTTGTTGGGCAGTCCCTTGCCCCAGTGCAAGCCACGACCTGGTGTCTGGGGGGAACTCTCTGCCGCTAGTAACCAGCAGAGAGTCATGGCATAATCACAGGTCGATCCCAATAGAAAGCGCTGACAGATCCCAAAGGGGACTGCACAGCCAATAGCTTAGAAGTACGGCGGCGCCCAGGAGTACTAGACTCAGGGGAGGCCCGGGGAGAGGGGGAGAGTTAGGGGGCTTGGAAGTCCTTCCAACTGCAAAGCGGGGAGGGGGGATGGCAAAGTAATGGGAGAACGGAAAGGGAGGGGTAGTAGTGGGGGACGAGAAGAATTTGGTTCCAGGAAGGATTGGGTAAAGGAAGGATTTGGGGAATGGATAAGGAGGGGGTAAGAAAGTAGTTGAGGAAGGAAAGAATTGGGAGTATGGGAAGCACCTGGGGGAATGTGAAGAGGGGGGAGGGAAAGGCATCTGGGGGTGGGGGTAAGGATTTTCAGGTCTTGAATGAATTAGGCGGTTGAAATAGACTTGGTGGGGGATGGTGGTGCTGGAAGAGCCGGGGAAGAAGGAGGGGACTGGGGGATGGAATCGATTAGCAATAGGAGTTAGAGGAATGGGGGCAGACAAAGCATTTGGGGAATTAAGAGGTGGAGCCTAGGAAGAACTTGGGGCGGTGGGGGTTGTATGGTTCAGCAACTTGGGGAATAGAGAACTGAGTAAGGAAAACCAAGGGGGCAGCTAAAAATTGGCAAAACCAAAGGGAGTGAAAGCACTGGGGGAGAAAGAAGGGACTTGGGAATGACGGAAGGGCCCATGGGTTAGACGGGGCAAGGGGCACCGAGTGGGGAAAGAAAAAAATGGGGAAATAGAAAGAGAAATAAGAGAACAATGAAGAAGGGTAGAATGTGAAGAAAGAAAATGAACGAATGAATAGAAAGATGGAATGGAAGAAAAAGTTCATGAATGGAAGAAAAGAAAATAACCAAAAGTAAATAAAGGAATGGCCATGGGTAGAGAGGGGATGATTGGGGAGGGAGGTGTCTACGCGGCATGGTCCTCTGGACACCGATGGGGGAGGGGGAAGGTGCTTAAGAAGCCACACCCAGCATAGAACAATCCTGAGGTGTGGTGGAGAAATGGATCACCTGTAAGATAACTCCTGGCTTGATGTTTCAATAAAACTTGCTGCAGCATTTGTGACTTCCACCTTTGAAAACTGGTCCTGCCTCTTTATTTTTTGGGGAATCCTCAAGAACTCCTTGCAGGGGGGGCCGGTTGAGGGGGAAGTGTAGGAGGATGAATGAGGTGATGGATGCTACAGCCATGGGAGGCACAGTTGTGTCCCTGCTATGCCATCAACCTATTTTGAGTGATTTCTACTTATCCAGCTATCATGCTCTATTCCTCTTGCACTTAAGATTTGTATGACGCTTTGATGCATGCTAGTGCTTTCCTGTAGCATCTGTCAATTCCCCATATATGTTCCCTTCAGAGCGTGCGTGTAGGGTAAGGGCACAGAGTCTGGCACTGATGCTCGAGATGAAAGAGCGGAATCTGTTGCCCAGCATGTATTTTTCTTCTTTCCTTTTTTTCGGCTGCTCTGACCTGCTGCAGAGCAACAGCGCTCTGAATAGTGATTTTGTCTCTGTTCTTGTGCCTCTTCATCAATGCCTAAATTGTTATTGACACGGATATTGGCTTTGTGACTGATCGGGTCTTTGAAGCCCCAGCAGTGTGACCTGCTCTCTTGGTAGGGGGGGCCAGTGACTGAAACGCACCTTTGGATTTTTGGACGATAATTGGGTACTTCAGCATTTTATTTAGTAGAACGCTGTCTTGAAAAGGGGTAGTTCTTCCCAGGGACTAGCCCTTATTAGCATAAATTACCCACTTGCACCCAAATTACATGTTCGCTCGTGCTGAGAAATGAACTCATGCTAGAGAAATGACACCTTCAGTATACATTTAGCATTTATTAGACATAAAGCATAATATAACATAACAGTAAATTTAGCAATGGGGCTTGGGAAACAATAATAGAGAAACACAGTCTTACGCCTCTTGAGGTGGTATCATTAATCAGCGCTGGAGACCCTGGTCATCTTAAGCTAACTGCTGCCAGCCCGGCTCTTTGAGGTAACAGCGCTGCAAGGTGCCGCACAGAGCATCACTTTCCAGGCACACACTCGGTCCACGGATGAATCTCCCACCTGGGTCATGTGGGCATGCATTTTTGTAATCTCGTGCTTTCCGTCACCGTGACGCACAATCCTCGCACATGCTGAGTGCAAAAAAACAAGTTTACTTATGGAAAAAACCCAGGTCAGTAATTTTCCAATGTGCTCCCTTCTCTGCCCCTCCCTACTTGGAGCCCATCTGCAAAAGCACAGGAATGTCTTATCAGTGTGTATGCAAGGCCGTACCAGGCCTTCTCATGCGAAATAGGATTTGTTTACCACGCACGGCAGAGCCGCTTTTGCAAAGACAGAATATTCTAGGAGAAGCTGAAATCAATTAACGCCTAGTGTGCAAGCTTTACCAGGCCTGCACTCTGCTAGCTAAGTGTCTATAGTGCTTCAAAGATTGGCTATCTAAGCGCCATATAGGTGCCATAATGCTCCAAACACTCAAATACAGGTCTCTATTAGCTACCAAACTGGGGCCTCAGCTCTGCCTTTCTATGCACAATGCATAATGTAACCTTATGTAACCTTCCACCCCTTCTAGGCCTGCACATTCCTTGTAGCTCACTACTGCGTAATGTAGGTGCCAGCACATTACTTTCAACATTTAGCACATACTTTGAATAAGCTATTTGGTTCAGCTGATAATGCAGCCATCTAAAGCCCTAATATCAAATATGGCACTTTGGATCTCATGACAAACACGAGGCACAAGGTACCCAATCGCCTATCAAAATTGCCAGGGGCAAAGCTGCATGCACATTATCCCCCAGGGAGGGCCAAAAGAAACTGTATAGGCTATTCAACCAATCAAGGACATCAATGTCCGTTATAACCGAGATAAAGTACTTGCTACAAGTTATTGGTGACATTGACGACCTAGGTGGCACTGGGCTAAACAAGGGGGGAGGAGGGGTGAAATCCAATTGTGCAGTGTGTGCTGAAAGAGCAGACAATATTCTAATAGATTCCGACCCTGTAACTATGGGAAGGGCAAATTCCCTACATAGCAGACGTAAGATCCCTAAGCAGGACCCCATGGCTGCATTTGAAGTTAGAAAACGTGCTTGCCAAGAAGGCAGAAAAAACTATTCTATTCCCGCAAGCACCATGGGCCCACTGGCGCAGCAAGAGGGTTGTGCCATTAAGATCCACACCAAACCGGAGGGGGTAGAGGGGATTGAGATGTGGAGAGCTGCAGACCCTTTGCAAATTACACATTAATTTCTGATGGTAGTATAGACAACGGCACCAGTCCAAAGCTATCACAGATTCAACTGCAATTACACTGGTCCACTTGACTGATAACGCATGCATCAAAACCCCAGCTTGGATTGAACTGGTTTGCACGCAAGAGTGTAACTCAAATTTGCTACCGTTTGCCCCTGAGATTAAATGTTAATGTTAATGTTAAAGGACATTTGGACCGCGCACTATCACCACCGAAGTGGTCCCCTGGTGCTCTGGCGGCTCTGAAAAAGGGGAGGAGAGGGGGTGGGTTAGTGGGAATAAGCTGGAAAAGTGCAAGAGAGCAGCGATGTGCTGTTGGCAGCCTCAGCCCGGTGGGTCCGTCGGCTGGGCTTGGGGTGTTTTATGGTCCGTAGTCATCGTGTGCTGTTGTGCAAGTCTATGTGTGGTTTGTTGCGTTGTTGTGAAGTTTGTGCGGAATGCTGCGTTTAAGGCTTGTGGTTGTGTTTGGTTATAGTTTGAGAGGTGTATGCAGAGGGATGGAATTGTTAGTTGGTTGGTTAGTTGGCATTGCTGTCCTTGCAATTGTGGGATTCCATCTAGGTCTGGTACATGCTAACAGTCACATTTCTATCTGGATGCCGCGCAAGCTAGGTTCACAATTCTAAGTGTGGTGCTTGCTAAGAGTTACAAATGCTAACAATCACATTTCTGAAATTCCATCTAAGTGTGGCATATGCTAACAATCACATTTCTGAAGTTCCATCTGACTGTGATACATGCTAACAATCACATCTCCGTCTAGATTTGGCACAGGCCGAACTTGAGAACTCCATTTAGGTGTGGCATATGCTAACAATCACACTTCTGTCTAGATTTGGCGCTTCTATCTAAGAGTGGACATGCTAATATTCACAATTCCGTCTAAGAGTGGACATGCTAATATTTACAGTTCCGTCTAAGAGTGGACATGCTAACATTCACAGTTCCGTCTAAGAGTGGACATGCTAGTATTATGGCACTCTATGTTATTGGTAGGTAAGATAGAGTGGCGGGGTTTTCTGGAGTAGAGTGATTGCTCTACTCCCCACCCATGCCACACTCACGGTTTTTTGTTGGTGTCTGTTGGCTGCAGGTGCTGGCAGACAACATTCAGCTCGCTAGCGATTCCAACGAAAGCTTTGAGCCGCTGCCCAAAACAAAAAGGGGTGGGAATGGAGGAAATAAGAATGACTGTGCAACACTAAGACCAGCCAGTGACCCGTGTGCCCATGCCCCAGGTAAGGGGCTGGCTAGTTTACCTCGAGCCAGGCCCTTGGTTCACAAGTCACCCGTGTCAGACCACCTACCATCCCTAGCGCTGACTACATCAAATGGGAATTCCACTCAGCCGCCATCTGAATGTGGCTGCACATGCTCTAGAGAAGTGGATGGTTCCTCAATTGAGACTGATCTGAGATGAGATGATTGAAAGACACTGCACTTTCCATTCTTGCTAAAGTGTCGCAGCTTAGTGGCAAAATCCAGGAGGGCTATGTGAATTTAGAAGTTGGGGCTCTCAAGAAGAACTTGCCAGCGCTGGAAGGACGAACCAGGGGAATCCTGACAAGGCCAGTGGGTGAACATGGCCACTAGTAGGGGATCATCCACCCTCGATATCCCAGAATATTTTGCAACCAATTAGGAGACCTGTGGTTGGGGGGGGTGGCAATGCTGACAGAGACAATAGACCGATATGCCAACTCCAAGCCCCTCGCCAAAAATGTGAGCAACAAATGAGAGTTGGGTCCTGCAGTTGGAATGATAGAAGATCCTCTTATGAGCTTAACGCTCACAACTAGGAATAATGTGCACCCCTGGAACAGGTAGACGGAGGTGGGGGGTCGGGGGGTGTGGGTGATTGGCATACTTTTATATGTACAACATTCCCAGACTAGAGTCGGGCCACTTTGAGAGCAGGGATTCCCTGCTCAATAAGGCCAACCATTGGCTGCCATACACCAGGGGTTGTAAATTTATCATCTAGGAGGATCTTGTACAGTGTTCCCATGGACCAGTGCCCACGGGTGAGGAAGACCACATAATGTTGGAGGTGGCTAGTAACCATTTGGTGAGGGGCTTACATTTATAGAATTGAGAACATATCCCCCACGAGACTCAAATTATTTTAAGATCACCCCCTTACACGCCCCCCCCCCAACATCTAATGTGGGCTCTGATTGTAATGTTTGCAAAGTCTTGTCCTGGAACATTGCTGGTATCGCTAAACATTTGGAGGACCCTGGCTGACTGCAATTCATTTGTGGATTTGACATTATTTGCATACAAGTCATCAGCTTTGGAGGAATTGACTGTCCGGGGTTATAATGCATTCTCGATTCCCGCAGCTAAAGGCAGTTAGTGGCAGGCCCAAAGGTGGCTTGTTGACTTGGATGGTCTCTGGCCTTAACTGGATTGTTGATGAGAATCACACTGGCAGCCCAGACCTACAACATCTAGTTGCTACTACTTCTAATTCTAAGACCATCTGCATATTTAATATTAATAGATTGGATGGGAAGCTGCCAAATAGGCCATTACAATTGATGGAGGAAGTAATTCACCAAGTTGTTTGTTCAGTACCTTTCTATTGGGTCTGGGTGATTTGAACATCCAGTTTGAACCATTGCATGGTACTGATGAACTATGGGACGAACAGGATCACGCTTGGGGATCACAACCTTGATGGCTAGCTATCCGCAGACAACCCACATGCAGGCTATTGAAGTTGCATGTATTCTATACAGTCTTAACCAGAGAGCTTGTAATGGCAGGTTTAAATGTGATCAACCGTCCATAAGTACTTTCTTTGGTCATAATGGCCACTTGAGAATTGATTACATCCTCATTAGTGCTGAAGAATGGTCCCTGGTTGATGATTTTTTTTCTACTTCCACCGGAATGAGAGTGATCACAGGCCTCTAAGCTGTTCACTGCAGTGCAAGGTTGGTGAGGTAATGCCTGCCAAGGCACATCAGTGTGCGGTGGAGACCTGTTTAGAGGGCCATGCAAAGCAAGAGGTAAAATGGGTGGATGTAATGAGTAAGAACTGTAATGAGTTTGATCTTTATCTTTTTTGGAAGATGGTAGTAGGGAAAGACCAGCACACCCCAAACACCATTCATTGTAGTATACCACCTCTGTTAACGCTGAAGCACTTTGGGGAGTTATACTCTGATTCAGTTGATCATCCCTCGGGTGAGAACTCGGATAATCTAAATTCTATCGATCCTTGAACACAATCAAGGCGACGGTGAAGGAGGTTGAAGGAGCCATTAAGGGACTGATGGGCGGTAAAGTCCCGGTGAACTTATATAGGGACGAACCCCAGATTTGGGCACCAGTTCTCACCCACGTGTATTAATTCAGGAACAGTACCCCAATCCTGGCGTTCAGTGGAAATTATCCCTATATTCAAGAAGGGCGAAGGGGACCATCCTGAGACCTATCGCCTATTATCACTTTTTGACGGGGCGGGAAAACATTTCTGAAGTTTTGTTGGAACGTCTCCAGGACTAGACTGAGTCAGCTGGGATTGTCGGTCACCTACAGGCTGGGTTTAAAAATAGGATAAGTACAGTTGATCAGAGCTTTCGCCTAGAGCTAATCCTTAAAAAATATGCAGCCCTAAATAAGGCAAGTGTTTATGCGTTTTTTGTAGACTTTAAAACCGCATTTGACTATATCCCAAGGGAACTGCTGTGGCAAGTCCTAGTGAAGAAGAATATTCCCCTAGATCTACTGTCCTTGATCCAGTCATTGTATAGGTCAAAGAAAGCATCTGTTAGATGAGGCCTTGGAGGTGCGCACAAATGAGTCAGGCAGGGATGCATATTGGTGCCACTCCTGTTTAGCCTATACATAAATGAGGTTATAGAACAGCTGGAGGTACGCAATTTGGACCCCCTCCTCCAAGAGTGGGTAATAACAGCATACCAGTGCTCTTTTTTGCAGATGTTGCAGTTTTACTGCCGATATCTCCAATGGGGCTTAAACTCACCTGGTCAACATTCTTGAGCAAGTGTGAGGAACTGAGGCTAATACTAAACGTAGAGAAGACCAACGCCATGGTGTTCAGACACAGACTTGCAAAGCGGGCTAAGTTAGCCATATGTGTTGAAGGCGTTGAGCTTTAGCAACTCACTCACTATGACTACCTCAGAATCAAGTTCTCTGAAACGGGTTTTGGACTAGCCAAGGCAACCATGACATTGGAAAAATAAAGTGGGAGTATGAGACGGTATCATTGTAGTCACACTATTAGAATCATTACCCCAGCTCTCCAACTTTACCAGTCCCAGGCACTTGCCCCGGCCTCATGTGGAGCCGAGATATGGGGTTAGTCCAACATCCAGTCCATGATTACTGTTGAAAATAAATTCTTGAAGTTGTTGTTACCCATGAGCACCCCAGGCACAAGTCTGCGCATGGATTGCGGTCTTCAACCTGTTGAGGAATTTAAGCTGAAGCCATTGTTCTACTGGGCTAGACTGTGGTCATCACCAGGATTGGCAAGCTATAGAGCGGTGCTGAAGCAAATATTGTTCCTGGAGGGGGCAAGGTCACTCCTATGGCTGAAACATGTCATGGTTGGTGAATATGAATCGGGGTCAGTTCTGGCTAAACTCGGATGTTATGACCTGCAAAGCAAAGGGGCTCATCAAACAGGCGATTGTCAAGTTTTCAAGACGCTCCATGGTGGTAGCCTGGGAAAAAATTCTACTGGTATAAGGTATCTAAGAAACCAAGCTGATTTTGGCTTTTAAGCGTACCTGGATACCTTGAGCCCTCGCTTTGTGCGTAGCCTTTTTATGGCGCTCCGTGTTAACACTTTGAAATGCATGAAAGGCATAGTCAGGAGGCAACAGGGTGGCATGTCCTTTGTGTGGTGCAATCGAGGAGTCACTCACCCATTTGTTGTTCTTCTGTAGAGGATATGATGACTTTAAAGTATTATAATTAGTACAGTTGCTTAAACAGGTTGGCACTCTGCAAGTTGAGCTGTTCTTGGCCCCCTGTCTTGACACCAGAAATCCAATTGTGGTTTTTACTATCTCTAAGTATGTACATAGAGCGTGGTTGAGGAGGCTTCAAAAGATTAGTGTTTTGGCCCTCAATGCTGCCGGATGATTTGTTCTGATGCTGTAATTGGGTTGTTGAGTGGGAGTGGGGTTTGTACTGCACTTTGATCTGTATGTATCATGAAATATTGATAAAGGTTTTAATAGGTTTTAGCTATTTGTCATGCTATGGCTTCACTATGAGCTCCACTAAAGAAAGGGTTCATGCAACATTAAGTACTGGTGCTACGGTCCTGTGCGAGAAAGGAAACAAAATGCATTGTTCATTAATTAATTGAAGTCTTAACTGTTGATTGAGGTATTGAATAGTCTTAATTGCTTTGTTATGCAATAATGTGGTGTGTTTTAAAATTGTTAAAAGGTAGTATTTGCACTGCACTTTATTGCACAACTTCCGGTAGTAATTCCGATTTTAGTTGGGACTTGCACAGACATGTTGATGTTTTTATTAACTCTGTTGGTGTTGATTGATTTGTATGCATTTGCAAGCTTTATGGTCTTGTGCCGAAATACAGCAATTTTGACTGGCTATTCTCTCCTCCCCTTATGATCTCTTTTCACCTACCCTATCCTCTTATCATTCTCTTTCTCAAGTATTCACTGTTCCTCACTCATTTACTTTTCTGTTCATCTGCACACTTATTCATCCACCCATCCTATTCATACCTACATGCTTACTAGGCGGACAAGTAGATAAAGATTTTTCACAAGTAGCCATTTTATTAATTAATAATGGTGTGATAACTGCCTCGCTTTCCCTAACCTAAAGAGAATGTCCCTACCGATCCAACTAAGACTAAAGGAAAACACTCTAATAAAAGGTATCTGCCCCTCACACTTATACATACAACAAAATCATACAGGTATCAAATGGCTGCTTAAATGCAATTATATAACCATTATATTCAAACATAAACTCTGTAAACGTATATCCTTGCAACCAGGGTCCCCTTCCTCAGGATTCATTCAGGATTTTTCAAACCACAATTCAAATCGAGAAAGTTCTGATCCAAATACGACAGTTATTTTCACTCCATAAGTCTTTCCCTTGGCAATTGAATTGTTTTATGGCTAAACAAGATTGATCACCCTTCAGAATGATTATCACAGTTCCAGAGTTCTTGCTTGAACAAAAAGATTATTTCTTCACACTTTCAACCAATATTTGATATAATTTCTCTCCTTTGGAGAACAGGATGGTTTTTCCATAGTTCATCACAACATAATAAAGGATTTGCCACTTTCTTGCCTCCACAACCCTCTACCACATTACAGTACTTCAATATCTTCTTCCCAGTTCACTAACCTGCCAGGACTAACCAGCAATAGTCCCTTACCTGACAGAACAAAACTCCTACCACTACTACAAGTACTCTGTGGTGAGGCTGCTTCAAACTTTCCACACTTCAATCCTCAATGTGGAAAAGTTAAATCAACAATTGTTTCATCAATAAGTCCCAACAAATTGACAATGACTCTCATTGATTTGTTTGCCACGGGCAATGCAGATAATATTCCTCTCTTCCTTGATTATTATTACAAGGAGGACTTTCACTGTGCCATCTCTGTTCTCCCTCAATTGCCCTTCTTTGGTTTTGGCAATACTGATTTTTTCTTAATTGCCTTTCCTTGGCTTTGGCAATGTTGGTTATAATATTCTTGTATAAATTATCTTCCTTTTAAATCACATTCAGTTTGTTTGAATATTCTTCCCTTTTGACTTTGGCAAAGGTGATTGCAATATTATTTAACCCAAGTATAAAAGAATATCTCCTTTTGGCTTGGACAATGGTGGTTACTATGTTCCTCAACTTGATGCTTCCATTCAAAAGTGTGGTATTAAAAAATGTTATCGGGAGTCAGATGTCTGGTTCGGAACACCCCAGGGTTCCCTGACAAAGGGAAACTTACCAGCCTTTCTGTGTGCATCCAATAGAGCCGCTGCTCTTTCTTTCTTTGGGTACGCACAGGCATCTGACAGCTCTGGTAACGTTTACCTTGCTCGTGCCTCCTGTAGCAGGAGCTTTCCCTGCTTCACTTGCACACCATTGAACGCCACACACCAAAGTCCCACGCAGCAACACGAGGAGAGAGCTCCTCTCTCCCTCGGGACAGCAAATCTCCGAACTGCTTCCTGCTGCGCATCCTCTGCAGTCTACAGGGCTTCCGACCTCTGCAACGTCCATGACACAGCGTCCCGCTTTCAATACAGCAGCGGCTCTGTTTCTTTTTTCCTGTCTCTGCTGCTCACACTGCTTCCCTCTAATGGCCTGCACCTGAGGTGATTTTAAATGTTTAAAAGTCACGCTAAGGTGTGGGTCATTAGAACAACAAGACTGCACACCAAAGTTCTGCACCTCTGAGCTCCTCTTCCTCGTCCCAGTACCTAAAGCATTATGGGACTTGACGTCCTCAGTATCCCTGTTCCTTTTTACATCATTTAATTCCCTCTTGATTCAGTGATTTAGAAAAATGTACTTTCAGGAGACGTTTACAAAGGAATGAATAGTCAACTCTTGATTTTATAATTCAAACCTAAGGTGAAATTAGAACTATTAGAACTGGTGATAAAGGTTCCCTGATCCTTACATATATGTCGGGTCCAATCTTGAATCTTCCTGCAGGAGTGATGCTGACCCACCAGACCCCCCAAGTCTGCCTGCCTAACAGTCTCTCAGCAGATAAAACTACCAAGCCGGCAAATCCAAGGGGAAAGGGGAATTGGAGAACAAAACAAAGACAGATCTTGACTGGACTGCACTGATGCCCTCTGGTACTGGATTACTCGTCTCGGTGTCTGTGAAATCTAGCGAAAACAATAACATATATATGTTGATGTATAACTGATAAATATGTCTACCTTTTCTTTTACTACAATTTGCTTTCTTTCTCTTAAATACCTGCAGCCTATGCTATAATGCTTATAGGCTTTCTTTTCAGATGATGTTGAGTAGATGCTTCTGTAGATCTTGAATAACTGTTTCTTAATATAGGTTTCCTAAACTTCTTAACCAGGATCTTCTCTCGAACTTTAATAAAATACTTGTTTCCAGAATTCTAATTAACTTCCTCTGAAAATGTCTTTCTATGCTGCAATAGTTACAAATGTCTCTTTAAATGGAAGGAATATTGTAAATTCTGTAAATACCTTAACTAAATTGCTTCTGACTTAACAAAACTTATGTTGCGTAAAAATCAATTAAAGTCTGTTCACTCCTCTAAAAATACTCTGCTGATGTCTTTAGCCTTGCGTGCACATAATGATGACTGTTGTACTTCGTTGGATCCACGCAAGAGTCTGTTTTTCTTAATAGATAAGCGTACTGCGCTTCCTACCGACGCCTTCTATGAAAAAGTACTCAACCGCGCATTAATCCGATCCTTGCTTCATAGCTGAATGAACCGCGCTTTCAACCGTCACTTTGTTTCTTGACACACGAACCGCGCATCATCCGACGCTTGAATTCTTGATCCAACGAGCCGCGCACTGCTTCCGCAATAATGACATGTACGTGACGGCACGTGATGAAAGTAAGGTACTTTACTCTAACCTTACTAATAACGACAAAGCGAGACCAAAATACGCTCGTGCACGTAACTACAAATAACGTAATAACAAGTACTGCCCAATCTTAACTGTATTTGTAAAAAATATATTTAAATAAAACCGCGCGTGAGTTAGTAGAAAAACTTCGCGAAATAAACGTATTGAACACAAAGATATATGTACGCAATGTGCAGATATCAGATAATAAAAACTGAATCAAATCTGATAATAGATAATACAGTCTTTCTTAAATAAAAGTTTTATTAAAGTAATAGGCAAATGAACTTCACTCAATTTCATAAGTCTTGAAAGAGTGAATCACTTAGCTTGCTTCATCTGTATCTTCACTGCTTCTTTGAAAGTCTTGAATTCAAGGTCTATTCTTCTGAAGTTCTGGAAACCTTAGTAACTCTTCTTAGTATAAGCTAACTATACATATTTAACAACATATTCTTAGAGCTAAGTAGACTGCGACCTGCCACTAAGACAGCTAAAATGAAAGGCAGTTTAGAACTCCAAGCAACATTCCAAACGATCTCATAAACTATTTACACCAATCACTGCTGCAGAAAAGACTCTTCATCTTGCTTTGGGGAAATAAGCGATTCCTGAATTTAACATTAAGGAATATTTATACAAGTTCTATTTCTAATCCAAACATAACCCAAACATCACACTCCTAAGTAAAACTACATCCAAAAGGATTTTGTGCTAAATGATGATTTCTTAACTTAATGTGTAAGTAAATGAAGTCTATGAAATTTACCTTGGAATTGTAACTGTATGTCTTTTAAGGTTGTGGACCTTTGAAACTCTAGAAATGTACCATGGATTCCTGACATGTATCATTCCTACATTTACCATAGGATTTTTAGTAGTAGCATTGTTTCGGTTGCGTCGGAAGCGGCCTCTGTTTACGAGTCTCACAGTCGCACAGTGCGTAGTACGACTCACGTGAGGCTTTTGCGAGGTGCGGCTTGACGCGAGAGTGTGCGAGAAACGGCTGCAGGTCCTTTCCTCGGATCCTTCGATCCGGATGCAGGTTGTGAGACGGGGCCTGGAGAGTGGAGCACCTGCGGCTGGGCAGCGGGCGAGTGAGGCTGATGGCGAATTTCGGTCCCTGCGCGGGCTGCCCAAGGCATGTCGCGTCCAGGTGCGGAGCAATGGCAGCATTGGAGGCAGCTGTAGAGAGAGGCCGCCAGCTGACTTCCAGTAGGCTGCAGATCGTGTGAGTAAGGTGTGCAGCCCCGCTGAATCTGCCAGCGTGAAGGTACTGAGGGTAAGCAGGCAGGCAGGCAGGCAGCCTTGGGCTACCTGCCTTGGGCTACCAAGGCTGCTGTTGGCTGCTGGTGGTGGGTGACCACAGATGAGTGGTACTCTCAGCGTGATCTGAGAGGATTTGTGGGTGAACCCGGCTGCCTTGCAAAGCTCGCAAGCGGGCGGAGATCTTTGTGCGCCACGGTGGTGTACATTGGAGTACATTGGAGTGCCTTGGGAGTGACTCACCAGCTGGTCGGTTAGTGGAGTAGCGCCTCGGTGGGGTTCCTCTGAAGCCTTGTTGCCTTTCCTCTTGTTATCTGTGTTAAGAGGTGGAGGCGATAAGGAGACAAATAGTTTAAGTCTTTATAGAGAAGGAACACTGTGCCACCCATGAATTAAAACAGAGGGCTACATATATAGATGGTCTCATCCGTATAGGCAAAAGTACCTATAGTTGTAATATCTCCACCAGGAGACTGTTGGCCTTGTGCTTTTGATCCTGGTGTGGACTAAAACGTTTTGCCATAACAAAAAGAGACCAACAACTTCCTGCCTTAATGCAAGCAGGAATAGAACGGGCACAAACCACATATAACCTAAGGAAACCTAAGGTGAAAATCGCAAACCAGACCCTTGCCAATAAGGAGACTGCAATGGAAAAAATTAGGTCAAAAAAGAAAGCAATGAAGACGCCTCCCATAAAACAAGGTGTGATTACGGAATTCTTTCCACTGAATATAGTTGGCTAAATTAACTCCACTGCTATTGAAGAAGACATCCCAGCCCATTGTGATAATGAGGCCTTAACATTGATAAACTTCGAGGACATAGACAACAACTCATTATTAGATCTATGTTTAAACTTTCAAAAAAGTATGACACCACATCCGGTTAGTAGGAGCATCAACAGTGGCATACAAATGAACAGAACCACAACCTCACCTTTAGGATCAATTGTGGTGGGCCCCGGCTCAGACAGACTGTCAATTTCACCTAATCTAGCAATGGTTTCCACAGAGGATGTCCCCGATGTGGAAGTTGAGTCCCAGGACAAGTCCTTTCCAGGGGCCTCTGAAATAGCGAAAATCCAGGTGTCAGTAGCATCATTACAGTTTGCGCTTAAGATTCTGCTTAAAATGTCCGGGCGAATATTGGCTAATACGGAGTCGACTGCTATGGAAAATAAAGGAAGACAGATGGCAGTTGAAGAGGCTGAAGCCAATTTATCAGAAGCAATTTTTATTGGCAATGAAACCGAAGAGCAAGACAGCCTGGAAGCTGAGCAGGACGTGCCTAGCCCTAACCCTCTTTTTTCACGAAAACAGAGATTAGCTAAAAGGGCTAGAAAGGGCAAAAGAGGTGGTACTAGGGCACGACCGGTGCAAGAACAGAGAGAGATGGGACTACCTACCAAAAAAAGTAGGAAAAGAGTGGCAAGAGCCAAGAAACGGAAGGCGACCAAAGAGGGTTATCTTACCAGCTGGCTGCTTCCCACACAAGTGGCTGACAAGGAGTCTGAAGTGGAGATAATGAGTATAGAGTTTGACGAGGAATACAATGGAGAGCCTGAATCAGAGGAAGTAACGGAAACGCCTAAGGACCCAGAAAACCTGGAAATATCTGCAGCGGCTGTCGAGGAAACCAAAGGGGATACAAGGGGAAACAGGATATGTCTGATAAAGAACTTATATCATAGCAAAAATAGTAAATGGCTATCGCGTTCAGACTTTTTGACAAGATTAGACTCTGTCCCACAATTGCGGGTCCTTAAATCTGACGATTTTGTATTTGTCGAACCCTTAAAAGGCCCTAACTCCAAAGTATCTGCGTTACACTGCAAGTTCCTGGCTACAGCAGATTTGTTAAGGAACTATAAAGAGGAGCTAAAAGCAGTAGACGTCGAAATCGATGCTGATCTTAATGAAGTTGAGCCAGATTGGCCTATAGTAGAAGAAGATATGGTCCCAGTAACAGCAGATTATCCAAATTTATCTAAGGGTAAGAAGATTGTGGCATCTGAAGTTCAACAAGTCCTAAAATGGTTAGCGGACACGCTTCCCTAGATCATTACTAATCAATGAGATCTAACGATACTGTCTTGGAACTGCCGTGGCTTTACTCATCTGCTATCCCCGGAGGGTTCAATAAAGTTACTGGATAAATGCAATTGTTTTTGTTTACAAGAGACATGGGCTATAGATCCCTTATTTTTGGATGGCTATGTATTATATCATGCGGCAGCAAAGAGGGGTGAAAAAGGTCGGCCCTATGGTGGTTTGATCATTGGGGTGGCCAACACTATCGGTTTGAGACAGATTGACTGCAATTTTGAATGCAATACGATAGCAGTCGAAGTAATTGCAGATCTCAAGAACCCCAGGGGCTCTTTTTTGCTGGTGAGTCTATATAACCCTCCTGGGGCAAAGTTAAGCGAACAACTACAGGACTCACTTCAAGAGCTATTGGCAGAGTGGCTGTATACATCTAGAAACTCGGGAGTACTTGTTGTTGGTGACTTCAATTGCAATATGTCAGGTTATGTGAGCAAAACGTCGAATCCCAGATTAGAAAAAAGCGGGGTTATGATACACAATAAAAGAGACCCTGAGGGGGGGGCTTGGGATTACTTGTTTGAGTCCTGGGACATGGAGATGCTCAATGGTAGAACAGCTAGCGATTACCCTGGTCACCACACATGGTCAAATGGGATCTCATATAGTACATTGGACTATATTTTTGTGTGCCCTCGGCTCCAACAATTGGTGATGGACATGACAGTGATCACTAATGAATGGAGCGATCATGCCGCATTGAAATGTGAGATTAGTATTCCCGGAGAGTTGCCTCCGCCTAGTAACATAGGCATGGTAAAAACTAATAAATCCGGTACTAGGATCTCTTGGTCTGATAAAAATATCTCTTTGGCAACTGAGACCCTGGGTATGGCAGATGGCAGAAAGCTGCCTAATTTTAAAGAGCTGTCAATTGAAGATATAGAGGACTGGGTTCTGGCTTTTTAAGAAAGGCATGCATCGTCATCAGTGGGGTTAATGATAAGTACGGAAAGTAAAAAAAGAATGCCCTATGACAGCGCTCTTTTCATGTCTCTAATTGCTCTAAGAGCTGAGCTCCGTAAGGCAAACAAAGATATGGCCCATGGGGAAAGATATTACGTAACAGTCAGAGGGATTAAAAACAGATACAGAGCGGCTGTTAAAGCCAAAAGAAGAGCAGACCGATTACTGGCCTGGCAAAAAACAGTGAAGACCATATGTGAAGGGAATACTCGTGACATCTGGTCCCTGTTGAATGAGGCACATGACCCACAAAAGGGGACACTGACCAATCCCATTGAAACCAGAGTCTGGTAAAAGTTCTTGGAAAACCGGCTGGCGGAGGACAATAACCTACCAGTATTGGATAGTCCTTCAACAGTAGCTCCGTTTGACATATCATATGAATCTATCTTTAATAAAATGAAAGAGATAAAATCATCACGAGCACCAGGACCTAATGGACTATCCAATATTGTTATTAAATCGCATCCCACTTTTTGGGCCAGCCTATTGAGTACATTATTCGAGAAAATTCTAAAAACTGGTAAAATACCTAGTTCTTGGCAAAAGGCAATATTGATCCCTGTGTTTAAAAAAGGAAATAGACTTGACCCTAGTAATTACAGATTGCTCGCAATGCTAGATGCCACAGGGAAAATATTTGCCTCATTATTATTAAAAGAACTACAAACATGGGCTGAGGATTCTGGTGTATTGTCCAAATTCCAGAGTGGGTTTTGACAGGGTTATTCGACCTCCCAAAACATTATGATCATGGATATCCTACGAACTAGAGCTTTAAGAACGGGGGCCCCTCCTCTATATGCTTTATATATAGACTTTGCGGCAGCCTTTGATTCTATTCCCAGAAGCCGTCTATGGTGGAAACTAAATCTAATGGGCTGTCCGAAAGGTGTAATATATTATCTGAGACTACTACATCAAAATAACACAGTAAAATTGAAACTAGATCAAGAAGGGCACACAACTGCTAACATTACACAAAACAAGGGTGTTAAGCAAGGCTGTGTTACAGCGCCCCTAATATACAATCTATATGTGTTTGACATTCCTGAAGTAATAGCCGCCGTAAATAATTGCCCGCCAAAAATTGGCAAAGCCTCTTGCCCTGTCCCGGCTTATGCCGACGATCTGGTGATTTTCGACTATACCATCAGTGGAATACGCAGATCTGCGGCAGCCCTCTGGGAATATGCAGAGGTCAATGGCCTGAGTATTAATTTGGGGAAAACAAAGGTTATGAGATACACAAAAAAGAGAGTATCACGTGTATCACTTAAGGTAGGTTTGGCGAATATTACCTACGTTCCCCAATATCGGTACTTGGGTATAGACTTTCAAACAACTGGCGATTATGTGGCCTGTAAACAGATGCGCGTAATTAGAGCGGCCCAATTGACGGCCCTGTTCCACAGGTTCAACATTAAGCAGTGTGGTTTTACTCTGTGGGGTATTCGGCAGCTGTATATACAGGCTTTCTCTCCAGCCATAATCTATGGCTTAGAATCCCTATTGGAGATGGATCTAGGCTGGCTACAGGTGATCGAAGGAAAATTTTGGCGTAGTATCCTCGGCCTTGCCCCTTGTATACCAATGGCTATAATAAGATTAGAATTGGGCTTGATTTCTCTTAAGGCACTTGTACTGAAGAAGCGAGCATCAATCTATCTAAAAATGACTTGTGATACTAGTAATGGTCTACTAACAGCAGTCCATCAAGAAATGGCCAGGGAGAAATCGAGTACCACAACTATTGACCAAATGACTAAACTGTATTCTGAAATTGGGTGGCAAAATAAGGAGGGGGGTTACTCAGAGACAGCTCGAGGGGCTCTGTGTAAACGTATAGATCTCTGGGACTGGATTGAAAATTTTGAGCATCTAGGGAAGTTGAGAAGCTACAAATTCGTTCAACATAGACTTTATGATTTTAAGAAACAGAGATACCTCAACATATGTCCATCAGTCAGACTCCGACGGTTTATCTTGTTGCTTAGACTGGATCAACTGCCTACGCTGACTGTTACGGGAAGAAAGGCCAAGATAGCTATTTCTTTGCGAACATGCCGATTATGTAAAGTCCTAGATTTGTTGGAAACGGCAAAGCATCTCCTAACCGAATGCACTGAGATGGCCAGCACATTCAAACCCCTGTTGGATAAATATGTCTTCGACAATGAGTATATTAAGGATGATCTTTTTTGGAACCATTGTATTAATTCTAACAGCATGCGTTTGTTGACAGCATTGTATACTATCTGGCTGAGGATTGAAGTCAGATTGGACATAACACTCTAAATAATTGTAGGGACTGAACAATTGTATATTAATATATGTATTATAGATAACTGTATGGTCAACATTGGACTCATGAAGATATTTTATTTTTGTTTTTTACTGTATATTTCAATTTTATGATATTTATTTCTTTTGCTTTGTGTAAAGTTTATAATTTAAACTATATCACAATAAATAAATAAATAAAATAGGATTTTTCAGGACTGCAATTTTGGTGATTTTGGGAAAGGAAGCCTTACTTTGGCTTACAACAAGCCATAACATATTCTGGTATTGGAGAAACCTCACCCTCAGAAGAGGATGAATACTGCGTCTCTCTCATTGGAGTCATCCCATTTCCTTGGTGGCCTTCTCCTCCCAGGTGATCCACCAAGCTAATACCACCCCCACGGTTAGGATCAGGTAGTGGCTGCCTTCCCCTGGCCACCTGGGAGGAGACTTTAGGCAGGGATTCTGTGAGGACTCTGCAGGATTCATCACACCATTTTGACAAATCGAACAAATTAATCTCTTCCCTTTGGCACTAGGGAGGTGAGCCTGCAATGCACAACACCCCCCAGGGGACAGGGCAAGCGGGATCCCACAGAGGGTGACTGCCCCTTGGAGGACAAGAAATCCCCAAGCAGGGGATTCCCCTCAAGTACAGAATCCCATTTATTTGTTGGCTATATGGGGATTGAGTAGGGAATTATGTGCAAGGCCCTTTTGAAATGGCTGGTGTTGTTTCTGACCCTTTAAGAATTCCAGTGTTAAGAGGATCAACAGGCTGGCCAATCTCAGTTCAGCCTGAAACATAGAGGCCGGAAAAGCAACAGCGAGGAGAGAGAAATTCCCACAGAGCCAGCCGCGGAGGGGGGGGGGGGGGTCCTGCAGAGTCAGGTGGAGGTAAAGGAAGTCCCGAGGAGCCAGCGCAGGTGAAAGACATCTTGTGGCATCAGTCGCCAAAGGAGATCTGCTCCTGGGAGGCAGAGACCCGACGCAGGAGGCGCACTACGCTGCCGATCAAGGAAGCTTGCAGAACGCTGCTCTCTCTGGCGAGAGCAGGACACACTCGGCCATGGGGGAGGAGAAGCCCAGACCACACCATACGTGAGAAACCAGTGCCCACTGTTCCTGGTGTCGAGGAGATGCTGAACTGATGCCGAGAACCGAGCGGGAGTTGAGACCACAGTATTGCATAAGCAGAGAAGACCGCCCCTCCCAAGGAATACTGCTAGAGCAAACCAGGTACACAGTTGTCACAGGGAATTTGGAGGAGAGTGAGGAGACCTGGCCAAGGAGACCTGGCCAAAGCCCAAGAAGGGCTAAGAGACAGAAACAAGAGACCCCAAGACTGGGGACAGGGGGAGATAAGATTCCCAAGCTTGGGTGAGAGAGTGGAAAACCCAACTTGGGGCGAGAAACCAGAAACCCCAGGGTTTGGTGAGAATAACAGGTTGCCAAGGCGGGGACGAAGAAGCAGGAGGGGAAAAGGGAACAATATTCCCATGCAGGGTAAGAGAATCAGTAGTCCCAGACACAAGAGGGCAACACGCAAACCTAGGTGGGCTGAGAGAAAACATGTTCCGAAGCTCAGTTACCGTAGCTCAACAATACGTTTCAGAGACTGTTCTTTCAGGTGGAAAATGAAGAGTAAAGAGACACTTTGAACTGCATAATCTGGCACGTGGCCTGAAAGAAGATGGACACTTTGGGGGGGGGGGGGGGTGTCGAGAGCCAAACGCCACAAGGAAAAGAGGAAGACTAAATAGACTTTTCTAAACTGCATAATCAGGCACACAGCCTGGGAAAAGCCAGAGAGACATTGGGGACTGGTTGGGGGTGAGGGGGGAAGCGGGGGATAATCCAGGGGGAATGAAAATCCCTTATAGACTTTACCGGTTACATTTATGCTAATCTTTTGTATAAGTGGTAAGGGACAGAATTTAGGCTAGATTAGGTTTGGACAGAGAATTGAAGTTTGTTCCAAGACATCCTGGCAAGCACCCTTTTAATATTTTCCTTTGAACTAGGGTAAAGAACACCTTTAGAAGTTAGGGACAGGACAAGACTTATTTCCTACATGACCTCTTGTCCGTCTCCTGAGTCTGATTTACCACACTATCTATAAATCCTCAGACTATCATATGCCCTTAAACGTTTGTGTTCTTCCTGCACCATATCGTTGCTTGTTAATCTATCTTTGTAATCATTCATTCACACATCCTACATTGCCCTCATTCACTCTTTAGTTCTCACATTCATTCATCCCTCCTGCATCCTATTTCCACTCTCTTTTTTCCCTATCAACATACTCCCCATCTGCCTGTGTTTCGTATGCATCAAGTCAAATGCTTTTGCCATTCAACAGCTAAAACTATTGACTTTCTGAATCCTTTTTTGTTTTTCAGCTGACGTTACAACCCGCTTTGATGCAGTCTTCTGGTTTGGGGACTTTAACTTCCGCTTGAACATGGACCGCCGGGCAGTCAATTCAATGATAGAGTGCTGCCTGGGGAATGATGTATCTGATCTGCTGCAGTATGATCAGCTTATTGAAGAGATGAAGGAAGGTAAGCAAGGCAGCCTGATGGTAATGACCCTGATTACGTGCTACAAAGAAAACTGTATTAGGTATTGATTTCACCTTGCTCTATATTGGAATATATTTAGGAATTTAGATGCTTAACTCTGACATGTAATTAATACATTTTGATAAATTATTTTAGCTATTTTACACATGTGGGATATTATTTTTTCTAGTGTGTTGCATTATACTATGTATGATTGTACAAATTGTAATGTACTTTTTCATTGTCTTTTTAATATTTTCTTTGTATTTAATTGGTGAAAAATGGTTGTATTATCACATAAATTAAAAAGAAATTTAGAAAAAAGAAAGGGGAATCTTTTCAAAACTAAAATCCAAGGCCAGCCTGGCTTTCCATTAAGTGCACATTTCGTTTAAATAGTGTTTGCAAAAATAAAATTATATTTGGTTGTGCAGTGCCCTAAATAACTCTACCCAAGTTCTTTTCTATAATATTAGAAACGCATCATGTAATGAGATTTTGTTTCACAGTTCAAAAAGTCCTACGTAGCAATTATAGTAAACTGGTCACCTCTCCAACAGCAACAGACATCTACTTTTTCCTTCTTTCTATCTCACCCCATAAATACATTAAATGCATAAGCTCAAAAAAGATCTACCTAGATAAAAAATGTTTCAGCTTTCAAACAGAAACACACCAGTCCACACCATCCTCCTCCCTCTTTGAAATATTCCAATTGACTGCTGAAGAGCTCCAGCTATATATAGCTATGCAAGTCTACCTGCCGCAGCTAGTTTACTCAAATAACTTAAAATGTTGGGAAGATCGCCAAATCCTGAAGACAGTAAAACGTTGGTTGATACAGGTGAATAATTCGGCCCAGGCTTAATCCTGAAAGATGGTTATATGGGATCCTTGGCAATTAAAACCTTTACTTTTTATAGCAATGTCCAGTATCTTTCGCTTGTTGTATATTTTAGAAATGGAATCAAGATTTGCTTAGGTTAACTAACCCCATCCATTTGCCAGTTGTGAACATCTTGGGGAATATATTTAGATGAGACATCCTTGTTGAATTACTGGACTAACTTAAAAGTTACTATTTTCAAACAGTCTCTCATTGTTTCACTAATGCTCCTAAGTCTTAGGTTGGTGGCCCTGTCCTGCACAGGTCATTTTTCCCCATTGTCTATCAGTTTTCCTTTTCAGATTGTTGTACACCTGGCAGCTCTCCTGTAGCCCTCATTCACATAACTACCGGATTTAACCTCAAGTGCTCCAATTTTATTCTCTATAAGGGCTAGCTTTGATTCAAATGCAGATTTAGAGGACCTTACATCTCTGATTTCGTTCAAGATATATTGTTGGTCATGTAACAAGTCGCTTATTTTAGGCTAAAGAGAAGGTGGCAGAGAGCCCATTGAAACAGCTTGCTACATTTTATCAGTGTTTCTTGTTTTCCTGGCATCAAGCGAAAGGTGGTCCACTTTCTTCCTGTTTTCTTGGTTTGAGGGCATTGTGAAGGCATTTACAAGTTTGGGTGTCCAATCAGGACGCTCAAGCAGCCATCTCTCTGCAAGCAGGTATAGAATGCTCTGAGAATGCAATTGTTGTTATTGAATTTAAATAGATTCTGGCCAGTTCCCTTTTCTTTTAAAAGTGTTGATATTTAGATGGCTATCATCATTCCCTTTTAGGTTTTGCCTGCCTGGGAATGGTAGGGGGGTATACATGATGTAGTGCCATAGTTACAGTTCAAGATGGTTGCCAAGTTTCTGAGGCCAATTGTACAAGCAACATATTTGAGTTATTGATGTTTCTTGAATCACTTAGCAGCAAGGAGGATTTACGAAAACAGAAGTGAATTCTTGGATGGAAAGCCATTGTATATTTGTTCTCTAAACATGAAATCTCTTACGTTCCGTCCACTTGTGACATGTCCCTTGCAGAGGGATGGGACCGGAGCATGTTGCCAAGTGATTTGTTTTTTCAATAGTACCCTCATGTAGCTGTGCGTCCACGGGCAACACCCCAATCTGGCCCACTCGCACGCCCTGCCCAATCAACAGTCCCTTTCTCCCTGACAGGACAGGGACAGGGCTGCACTTCTTGCACCCAAGGTTTATCCCTCTTGTTCCTACGCTCTGATACTCGGTGGTTTCAGACGACGCATTGGGATGTACACAGAGCAGTTCCTCAGCTGACCCGCACAACCTTAGTTTGTATTGTTCAGGGGTCTCACACACGTGGCATCTTTGTGGTGCATGTGAACTCTTTATCTCGCAGAACATGTGTAATTTTAGTTTTTATTTCTTTGTACGTGCTTGCTCTTTTAAATTTGCCAAATTTAAATACAATTTACAACTTGGACACTGCCTTAGGCGTATTGATTGTGGGCATTATTTCTGGGGCATTATTCAGCAATTGCAACTTTTAGAGAGGAATTTGAAGTTCTGATCTCCTAGTAGCTGATGTTGGTCCTTTTCGTAATTTGACGGCATGGACCTGGTACGTATGCACTCGGGCGTAGCCTGGTCCCTGCTGCCAAATGTTCGTCATTTGCATGCCAGAGTGCAAATGTGCACGCGTGTATGATGTCTTTTCCACTGCACTTTTTCACTCCGCCATGCAGAGTGAGTAAATTCTGCCTGCCATACTTGCAATTAAAAGCTTTTAACTTGACTTGTGAATGGGTGTATGGCAATCGGCGTTTAGTTACAAGTAAACGCTGCCCGACATGCGAGCATGGCAGGCAGCGTGTACAATGGATCCCTTAGCCAGTACGATGGCTCAGCAGGTTAAAGGCTTGTTGCTGTGATCTGTGTTTGATCTGCAGGTTGCAGGCTCTAATCCTGGCAATGCCAACTCAGCCTTTCATCTTTCCGAGGTCGATAAAGGAGTACCAATTTCGATTGGGTAATAATAGTAAAGCAATATATAAAAACAAATTGTGGTTCTTCTAGATTCATGCTTGTGCATGAAGCCAGCAAACCCCAAGGAATCTCCATCAATTCATGCTGACGCAAATGCTGGAGCTTTTGTATGGCAGAGAGGAAGGAAGGTGGCTGAAACGCAAGTTGTGATACGCCCCTCCTTTCCGCCATACAAGTGATTGGAAATGTGGCGTGATTAGAAGGCGTTAAAGCCTTCCATTCACGTTACGCCACCATGGAACATGAGCTTCCTTGTGTCTTTTAGTTTGTGTTTTTCGACCAAAGTTATTGATGTAAAGCTTTTTTCTCATAAAGACACTTTTTGCATAATTTCGTACCCTAAGTTTTAGTGTGTATTTCTGGTATGGACTTTAGGCCTCATAATGAGTTTTGTAGTGTGGCCAAAAACGGTATTAGTGCAGCGGTAACTTTGTTACCACTGTATTACAACACTGCTGAATTATGGGTTTGGAGGTAAGGTGGAGGAAACACATCCAGCTAAATGCTGGAGTTAATTCCACCTCTTTAGTGCCCTAAAACTGCAATTTCGGCAGAATTACCACTTGTGGTAATTCTGCCGAAATCCATAAATGGGGACTAACACCACCATACTGCCACTTCTAATCTGGCTGTAATTCCTTCAGACCAAGTGGTGGTAACAGTAAATCCATTTGGTGTTATCTCTGTGGATTTACCGCCAAGATACCAACAACTTGTAATGAGGACCAATCCCTACAGCTGATAAAGCAATTACATAATAAAGCATCCTACTTGATTATCAGGCGGGATCCAGAGATCCTCTTAAGCAGGTTGCAAAGTATGTCCACTGGTAACCCATAAAGGAACATGTCCATGCATTAAGCAATGTTATTAACACGCTCCTTAACATCATTAAAATAGATTAGTCTTACTGCCTGCACATATCCCATGAACAACGTTTTCATAATAATGCGTGAGAAAAACCTTGTCAGTTCATGGTTACATGCTTTGCTGCCTTCTAACCAGCCACAAATCTAGAAATGTGTGCAATTCTCACTGTAACTCTTCATAACCTATTTGTTATCATTACCTATTGTGCTCTGGTCTTTTTGTCTCAACCTGCAGTTGATGGGTTAGTTCAATGGGGAGTTGAGCATCTTCAGCATTGGGTCTTTTCTAGATTCACATGCTTTACATTATTCTCACCTCTCAGGCTGGGGACCACTTTTTTAAACGACTTTTTTTAAACCACTAACATGAAAATTACCCTCTTTTCTCACTGACTAACACAGCCTGCCAGAAAAAGCTTGTGTTGCCTTGTCTTGTTTCATAGCGAACACTAATATATATTGATTTTTCTGTACACTTTCTTTTCAAGTTATTAATGAAGGATTTATTTTAAGCAAAGAATGGACGGTTTCCTGTTACCTTTTTGGGATATTGTAAGCGTCCATATCTGGGTTTATCTTTCATAGAATGCGAACAAAAAAATAGCAGTTCTGTTGAACATTTACCCTCCACTCAGGTTAGTTTGAAACTTAGTAGACATAAGTATCGTATATTATAACTGGGGCATCAACCTTTTCTTCAGTGGGTGCAGTGATTGACATTACAATCAGCCTATCTCCTCTACTGGGGTACTATTTTGGGACGTGGGAGAAAAAGCATACACCTCTGCATAGATTTGCCAGGATGAGTAAGTAAGCCACTAGTGTCCCTGGTGTCCGACATATGTTACACATCCCAGGCCATCAGAGTGTTTGCTCTAATCCCTAGCTGCATGAAGGTTAGTAAAGCGCTTAAACTGATGGGTGAAGAGAAAGCAAATAATCTTCAAGCACTGGTACACTGATTCTGGCCTGGCACCAGTAAACGCTATTTATAAGTGCACTTGGACAGTCATTGGGTCCAGACAGAATTGTGGAGTGGCCATGTGAATATGTACAATTAAAATGTAAAACAAGAATGCTATTATCTTCCTTACAGACTGTATTTTCAAAGGCTTTAAAGAGGGCACCATTAATTTCCTTCCTACGTACAAGTTTGACGTAGGATGCGATGACTATGATACCACCTCCAAGCAGAGGACTCCGTCGTATACAGTAAGAGCAGTCTTAATCATTACTGTCTTGTAAAGTGATAGCTCTCTTACGCCAAATCTGAGTAACATATGAAATGTTCATAGATCATGCCACCCTCAAGAGAATATAGAAGCAAGTCCATCTCTGCATCCTTCATTCATTTTTCTTTTTATCTGGATTGAACCGATGCATTTCCTTTTGGGACTTTGATTCCCAATTCTGTATCTAAACAGTGCCATCTACTGGCTTTGCATATAATGTTGGAAGCACTTCTCTATTGTCGCTTTGCTGGTCCTGGACATCCCCAATATGGGTCCAAGTGTAAACTTGCTTTCCATGTGTGACAAAACAGAATGGATAAACTTAGCATGTTAAAAAGCTGTTTTTTTCAAATTTGGTGTCTTAAATACTAGAGTGTGAGCGGAGTGTTTAATACAGCACCCCATTTTTATTTTTCAGGATCGGATTTTATATAGAAGTCGTCAGAAAGACGACATCAATGTGAGTAAATATGCATCATGCTCAATGCTAAAGACCTCGGACCACAGGCCCGTTTTTGCGTTATTTCAAGTAAAAGTGCGACCTGGGAGAGACAAGTAAGTGAACAGTTGATGGGATCTTGATATATTGTGTAAACAAATTCCAGAAGCTGCACCTTTGCTTCGAGGCCTGTGTGTTTTTTCACTTTTTTGGTTGTTTGTTGACTTTTTGCTGGATGAGCTCTCATCAAAGGCCTCATCACAGATGGAAATCCTAAACGTGCTGCTGCATGCCCTAAAGCATCTCTGGTTTATACTACCTCAATGCAGCGATGCCCTGGTCCCCTGACGGAGATAACTGTGGACTCCACAGGTTGGTGGCAGCTCTTGTGAATTATAGTGGTTTTACAGCATGCCCTGCAGCACCTAAAAGGAACCCCTTTGTAAAATCTACTGTTCGGTCCAATAGTCTAACATGGTTTCCTAAGAGATGGTGTATGGGGTTTAGATGTTGTCACATATGGTCATGGCTACTCCTTGCCGCAAGAGCTATAGTTGCCATAATAATATATGGTTGTTTGTGATTTAATGCCTAAAACCACATTTAAGAAAAAGTCCACAAAGATGCTCTCAAAAGTTGAATGTGGCATACCCCCATAAATTGGTTGGCCAAAAAACTAGAATTCAATCCTGTGATTGGGAGCAGAGTTTCATATTCAGCACTGCGACTAAGTCCCTTTGAGGTGGCCAGGAAGTGGGATATGAGAGACGGTGGTGTTGAGGAGAGGCTACCGCACTACATGATGCTAACACCAGGGATGGCATACAAAGGACATTCCAGTGCTTTCTACTGTAAGGGTGCAGAAGGAGGAGATTGACACAAAGGTGGTATATTTGTGGGTTAAGACTTTTATTCAGCGAAAAAGAGAAAAGAAAACCACCTACCTATCCCTGTCTTCAGGACGTGGAGGGTGTCCCTGCCTCAACTAAAAGATCTAAGGTGACTGCCAGGATGGCTGTCAACTCAAAATGTCCACCTCCTTGTGTCATGAAAACTTTGCTTCTGACCCTCACGCTAGAAACTATAACTAAAGTAGTATTGTTCTGGCTGATTCCAGGAGAATGACTGGGTTGAAGTTTCTGGTTTGTTGTAACAGTTCTATTAAGTTCAAAACAGCCTCGTATCTCACACATTGTCAGGGGGAATGACTCCCTTCCCCTGTTAGTAGAGTCCCAAATAGTCTCCCTCTTGATGGGTCAGGAAAATGTCTCCCTTTTCCTGACGTATGCTTTGAGAGAGCCTGAGGGAATGACTCCCTTACCCAGGCCTTCTTGGACTTTACTGCTGATACTGTATACCAGGAGAATGACTCCCTTCTCCTAGTATCTTGCTCTCAGTTCATCACAAACGGGGGGAATTACTCCCTTCCACTGGTCTTCTTTCCATCAGGCTCCATGCCTACAACACCCAACTCTGGTTTCACATCTTCTTTGACTTGGCCCACTTGGTTCACTTCCCTGCCAAGTACTGCCACGAGGAAGATTACTCCAATCTCTTTCTGGTATTGGGTCCCAGACCCTGGTTTCTCTTTCACCTCTTCTTTGAATTGGCCCACTTTGTTCACTACCCTGCCAAGTGCTGCCACAAGGACAATGACTTGTATCTTTATCTTGTTCTCTATCGTTGGGGCCCTCAACCCTTTTCTGATGGTTAGTGGCTTTGGGGCTACCACCAACACGAAGACGACATCCTCGGATGCAAAAGTCACACTCTTACATTGGGGTCCTTGACCCTTCTCTGGTGGTCAGTGGTTTTGGTACCATCGCTGATACGAGGAAGATTTCCTCTCATGCAAAGTTCACTCTTACTTCCTTTCAAATAATAGGACTAGTTCCTACCCCTGTTTACCCATGTGCCGTTACTCGGTTGCCAGGACCCTCCCATGACCCCACCGGTCAACCCACTGTCTCTCGTACCCTCTGGGATCTTCCCACGGGCTCCGGTATCTCCTGGGGATTGCACTGGCCTTGCCTTGGTCTTCGGCGGCTTCTGACAGCTTCTGGGCCACAGCCGGGGACTCCACAGCCTTTGTAGTTTCAACACCTGTTACGTACTGCACAGTCCACCTCCTCTTGGAGGCCGTGCTACTGCCTCGCCAGCTTCTTTTGTCTGACCTGCTAGAGACACGTCTCCTCCTCCGACTGCATCCCGGTCTCCAGCCCTTAGGATCTACAGATCCAAATATTTTCCACAAACGCTGTTGCTCTGGGGACAGCTTGACATTGTGTCAAGTCCCTCTTTGGTTTTTAAAGTCCGTACAGGTATGCTTCTTCCTGGAAGGCTAGAACACTCCTTTGAGTTCACGGAAGTGCCCCTCCTGCATCCGTGCCGCCTCTTCATGTCAGTACCGGCCTCCCAGGCATTCTTCTTCATCTCAGTACTGGAGTCAGTAAATGGTATGCCACAATAGCAAATGGAAGTGCTAGCAAGTGGAGGTTGGTTAAAAGATGGTAAAGGGCTTGGGAAGATTAGGTTGGGGATATTGTACCTATTTCTACCCAGGTGTTGGTCCTTGTCCTCAGGGGGGGGTGAGAGGAGCCCCTCCCCATGAGATCCTCCTGCATTGTACTACCCCGAGACGGACTATCGGGTAGCAGCCTCACCTCCCTGGCCTCATGGGAAAGGGATCCCCCTCAGGGAGAAGTGACGCACACCGATGGTTCGTCACACTGCACATCCCATTCCCCACCTCATGTCCAAAGCTAATATAAACTATTATACATGGTGTGAAACAAAATTGTACTGTGTTGAGGGGCTCAGGAATCTGCAGATCATGCATTGGACATTGCAATGGCACCCATGTGCTTCATGCAGGTAGAGAGGCGTACACATCACTTGTGAGCTACCCTGCAATTGCACTCATATCCTCAACAAGGTCTCACCTCAGTTTGTGAGCAGAGGAGAATCACAAGCGCCTACATATAGCAAAATGGAGACAACAAGCAACACCCACACTTGGAAGGTACCATGGCAGAGTCACAATATGGTGGACTGCCTATTTGAACTCTTGATCCAGGGAGTCGCGGGCCAACCAGTAATCAGTCAGACATTATCAATTATACCAGAGCTGCGTCCTCTTCACTCTTGGCAGTGAATATTTGCGAAGCATGAATTGCAGGAATCGTGCATTCAAAAATGTTGTCTTATTTATCTGTGGATGTCTCTTTACGGGGCATTGATTAGCAGCATTGGGAAAGCCTGGCTCTTCCAAAACAAATGTATATCACTTAGAGGACCAGTAGTATTTTATTGAATCATACGCTGTTCCTCTGCCCACTAGCTGGGACAAAGCAAGGGTGGCCAGTGAGTCCTCTCTGTACCCCCATGGGCCCTTACACCTATATGTAGACTACGTACCTGACCCCCTCGGCTACCCCACTAGATGACCCCAAAACAACACAGGGGTTTTTAAATCACAGTTCCCACCAGGGGGGCTACAATCATGTTGCATCACTTTGTTTCATACCAGAGGAAAAATATACATTTGCCCATAGACTGGTACTGCCTACAAGGGCAGTCAAGCATTGAACTGCCAGGCAATTATCCTCTAGACAAGAGTACTGATAGCAACTCCAAATGCACGTTTCTGCCTTATGTGCCATCATCAGCGAATGGCCATCATGTCCGACACTCCAGCAGCCATTACCTGGTCGTGCACTGCATCCTCAGACAGTTCTTGCGAAGGCTCCCACGCAATACATTTATATTTCGCTCTGTGAAAAAAAGGCCATTAATTTATTTGAATTTGTTTAGGAAGGACACTTGGTATTAATATTCCTCAAATATTATGTCTCCCTGAAAAGTGCAATAGTATGTCAAAGGATCCACTCTTCAGTGGCATTTGCCTACCTACTGCTGACAAGATCGCCTTACACTTCAATGGTTGGAGATTTCAATGGTAGTAGTTTTATATCCCCTCAATATCGCAATCTTTTTCTACACTACTGGTGTATGGTTCTGAGAAGCCAACCTTAATGGAAAATGCAAACCCAGTGCAAAGGTTTACCACAACATTCTAACCAGACTCTCACTTGGGAACAAGGCTGAGCTGCAAGGCTGACACTAAGAAGATCAGGGTTTTTGTGTCAAGTAAATGGGTTTGACAAGCAATAGATAGTCCACACAGGTATAAACACATTTACTTATTTAAAAACACAGATGCATTATGTCATAATGAAGCGAAGCGAAAAAAGTTGAAGTCCATACAAGACCTGGGAATTTCATCGCATGGTCTAGGTGAAATTCCGAAATACTTATGTAAATTTCCTTCGCGATACCATCGCAATCAATTCATGAGACTTCGTCTCAACCTACTTAAGACCAAAGTAGTTCGAATGATGAATCGGGACCCTGACATCACAGACTCTCTTTGCAGATACTGCAACAATGCAGCCGAATCAGCAAAACACCTGATAATTGAATGTCTAGCCATCAAGGATGAAAGGACATTGCACCTCGCAAGATTCGCTCCAATAGATGACGATCTAGAACAATGGTGGAACTATATAATCACTGGAACAAACACACAATTAACATGTGCAGTGATAAATTACATGGACTTAATCCTGCCAATAATTTAATGCGACTTTGACCGGAGTAAAATGTGCTGCAACATGATAGACTGTTAAGAATAAGACAGAGGGAATTGTGTAATAAAAAGTTTTTCTTTGTAAATTAAACTAAAAATTACAATAAAAAAAAATAAAAAAATAAAAATTGTCATAATACTAAAAGATAAGTAAAGCACTATAAAAACACACACAGTGTGATGGGGAGGCCCCTGCACAAATAACCATGCATGAGACTGGAAGAAGTTCCAAGGGTGTTCATGGGGACTTTACAAATAGCTTGGGCCAAGGGTTCTCGGGTAGTTCTCAGGGCTGAGCGTGTTCTTGGGGAATTGGTGTTGGGGCCGTCCTTCTCGCTCACCTAGCCTGGGCGTTACCATCCTCCCTAACCCAGGCATCCTTAACAGCTGTTGGTACTATTGATCAGTTCCACCTGTTGTCTTTGCTCTTTCTAGGGCTAAGTATGACTAAGATGTGGGCTATATATCGCCCTTGGGATCTTTGAGCATTCCCTAACCTATCCTGCGTAGTCTTGAGGAGTTAGGGATGGTGCTTTCTTTCACCCAGCATCACTCTTCGGTCTCAAATGCCTGTTCTTCCCTGACACTTTCCTACACTGGTCTCAACAGATGTTCTCCTCCCGCTATACTTCTGTCCCTCCAATCTCTCACTCTGCTTTTCCACCCTTTAATCTTACGTTTCTTCTAACTCCTGTTCTTTCTATCGCTCTGACCTCAAACTACCTCTCTACATAGACCTCTGCTGCTATCATCTCTTCCTTCCTTGTCGCCACTGTACTTCCTTGCTTCTCGCTATTCTTCTGGTTTTTCTCTGTCTCTACTCTTACCTCTAGCTACTCCTAATGTCCCACTCCCTGTTGCTCCTACTACTCTTACTCTACTACTGTTCTTAGTCTGTTGTTAACACTATTCCTTTACTTATTCCTTTACTTCCTCCTCCTACTATCAATCTATTTATCTTTCTACTCACTACTGCACACTTTCACCCTCTCCTACCAACTAACTCTACTAGCTGTTTTTCTCACTCGCTACTCCTGCTACCTACTATCCTTACTCCCAGCTACTACTACCTCTGTGACTCCTACCAATCCTCTACTCCACCTCCACACTCTCACACACAAACACCCTACTGGCCCCCTCCTTATAATAGTCTCTGCACTCCTTTCGCTCTCGCCTCCTCTGGTCTCTCGGATGTCGTCCTCCACTCCCTGTCCTCCCCCAACTAACCCACACTAAGCCGCTCACACACTCTTACTTATATACCCCACCCCTTCCCTGGATTGGCCACTTACATTAGAGAATCACTTACCTTCCTTGAGGGGGTGTGGCAGGGGAAGGCTTCAGAGTCTTTAAAAGGCTTGTAGGCCCTACCCCCTTTCCCCAGGTAGTTTTGCCTCATTATGGGTCACGTAAGGGCCCAGGTGGAACTGCTGTTCCGCGCCTTCTAAAAGGTCTTTTAATAATATTTATAATGGTGGCAGGTCCTTAATGCCTACATGGAGGTCTTCTTTATTTAATTAAAAAAGTCTCTGGGGGGTTAGTGGAGGCTCCCTATTTGTGCATGCTCCCGTGTTGTAGTTGACGCAGCCCCCCTGGGTGCTGGATCCTCTAGCAGCTGGTGTTGCCTCGTTCGTTTTGTGGAACGCTGCTCTGCGCGGTCTGTTGCAGCGCCCCTCGGCTGCTGGCGTCTACTCCTGCTGTGGTGTCACCACGGGTGAGGAGGGACTGCTGGGAAGGTGGCCTGCTCTCATTTAAGCAAAGTGAAAGGGAGTTAGGCGCCCCCTCCCTCCCCTGACAGGGCCTGAAAGCAGGTCCTATCACAACGTCACAGTGAGGTGTCCACATGGGGGACACGCTGCAGTTTAGAATTTACACAGTTACACTTAAATACTATTACAGTGACCTAAAGTTTGGGGAAAAGATGTCAAAGCAAGTTATTATAGGCTTCATAAGCTTATAAGGCAGAAAAGGCAGAATCAATCCAAAGCATCTAAACTTATTAAGTTCAACCTAAATCTAAGAACAATTGTTCTAAATCACGAGTTTGAAGTTATTCAAAGTTCTCCCCTAGAAAGCGATGGGCTTAGTGCAGTAGTTGGCGCTTTAGTCATTGCGACATTTAGTAATACTTAAAAAATAGGTTTCTGTCAAAGGAAGAGGGCAGCTACGAATCCTGGTTGTCCATGGGGACCCCAGACATGATTCCTATTGCAATGTTCCACCACCAGAGGCAAGGCAAGGTTAGCTGTAGGGAATTACTTTACCCCCACTGTTAATGAGCAGGCTCCAGAGGGACTTCAACACAGGTGTGCCAAGCAGCTGTTCTTACCCCTAGCAAAATGGACAATGACCCCAGGTTATTCAGAGCAGTTTGGGACAACTGCTCCCACTGTAGGTTGCAGGGTTGGCGATACACATGTCTCAGGTGCAGATGTTTATTTTGTTGGACAACTTTCACAGGTGAGTCATTGAGTCAGGGGTTCTGGTCTTTGTCATCAATCTCACAGTTCTGAGAACTTCCAAGCTGGCCTTGGATGAAGCTGAAGATCATTTGCTTATTATCTCGCTATGTTGGACCCACAGTAAGCCACAGACGAGATGAGCAGTTTAGGTGACTCCACACAAAGTTTGCATGAATGAGGATGCAGGACTCAAGCTCTAGCCTGGCTCCTGTTATTGGCAGACCACAGTAGCACTAATGCACCAATGCCCAGGGCCCACAATGAGAGTGCACTGTGAGTTTTACAGCACCAGGCCAAGTGAGATGCAGGCAAAAGTAGGAGTCACCTCTTCAGATTGCAGATGCCAGCTGCATGACTGCTACTCTTGAGTGCTCCAGGACAACTGCTTTGGCAATGCAGGATCTGGAACTGGTTAGACCTGCGAAAGGAAGGCACAGTGGTGATCTCCCTTTTCAAATCATGAGCATATCTGCACCTTGTGGTAAATGACTTGGGGAAATGATTGTCACAGCAGCAGTCTTCAAGGATCCTACTGGAGCCTCTTTTGCTTCGGATCCTTGGCTCCAGTGGTTGATTAAAGGAACGGTCTACCTGTCTTGTACAGCCTGCCATTTACTATGGAAAGACTGGATCCTATCCCTATGTACCACATGCCCAAGTGAGACCACTGTGCTCGGACCAATTTGACATTTGGATGCTTCATTTTGATGCCTTTTTATAGTCAGATTGGCTTGTTGAAGAAGCTGCAGCACTCTCCATAAATCAGAAACATGTAAATCCCACATAGCGCTAAACACACCAATCTCATCCAGATATGCCACAAAGAATTCATCTAGCCCGCCCAGAACATGATTCACCAGCCCCTCAATGGTTGCAGGAGCATTAATCAATGCAAAAGACAGAACTGGTAAAGGCCTTCTGAAGATAAATGTACAGTCTTCTCCTTGGTAAGGTCAGTTCAGACAATGCTAATACCCAGAGGTTAGCTGAGGTATTTTCCAGCACCCAACTAGTCCACCAATTTATTAGTTTGTGGCAAGGGATGGCCAACTCTCTTGCTAAGAACATTCAATCAGAACCGTTTGCCTGGGCCAAGGACTATTGGGGGGCTCTTTTACCCCTGGATCCGACATATTGTTTACCTCCGACTTAGTGTGGTCTTTGTCTGACATTCTGTAACCCCTGCTTTTAACAGGTAAACTGCCTCCAGTATCGAGAACATGTTGACTAAGTGTCATTCCTGTGGAGAGTGAAAACGGAGAGGAAAACTATGTAAGCAAAGTCTTACACTCTTTCTGTTGCTGAAGCGTCAACTGTGGAGAGGGATTTACTGATTCCCTTGAGCCTTGTGAAATGCCACACTGGAGCAGATCATATAGTGGTTCAAATTCCTCTTCCTAGCTTTGAGAAACCGATGGTAGGACTCCCATGCCAACCTTAGGGATGAAAGCCTTCAACCTATTGTGTGGAAGACTCTTGGAGCTTTTCAGGGATTGCCCTAGTCCATTTAATAGTTTAGCACACCACACTTGGAGACTACCTTGTTAGGTCTGTTTCGTTTGTCCTGTAACGTTCTAGGACTTGTATGCTGTATGCCAATATTTGTTGACCATATGTAAACCCAAATGTAGAGGCCTTCTTGTCATACCAATGTTTCACCAGAGGTTGGCCTGATTTCAGATTGTTTGGCATCATCAGTGTTGTTTTTCTCCTAAGGTCTAGCACATAATGTGCCACATTTAGGTTGAGAGGAGCAGGAGAGGATTCTGTAAAAGGGATTTCCAAAATCAACCCTAGTAGTGGATTTTCTGAGGCCAACCTACTATGGTGAACAGGAAAGACACCAAAGTCTGGCCAAATCCATTTAAGGTAGGCAGCAGAGCGGTAAAGGCTTTCACTTAGGAGGGTTGAGTGAGGGTGGTCTAGGGGTACGTGTGTCCACACAGAACATCACCAATAATTCCAGTTAGGTGAGTACAGAAATATGGATCTAATAACCACCATTTTACAGCCCATTCTTTTTCATTCATATGTTGTCGCAGTTCATCAAAATAAATGCAGGGGAGACCCCATGCAGCCCCCCAACAGCCCCTCACTTTAATACCCCAACTGCCCCCGACCACCTCTATTGTGATAAAAATGTGATTTAAAAAAGTTCTATGTTTTGCGACTCGCAGTGTTCGTCCTCATTATTTTGGTACAATACCCAAAAATATGCAATGATTTATTAGGACTTTAACATACACATTTGGCAACAGAACCTCTAGGCAAATATTGTCACACAATTACTATAAAACGGATCTATACAGTCACCATTTGGAGAAAAGAGAACGCATGTGATTCAATAACCAGTGTAAAACAGGTAAGTACTAAGATACGTACAGTTCAGTAGAAACACTTTGAGTAACCATAAAAACATTCCATAGCACTTTAGTAAGTCCAGCCCTAAGATAGATTGGGGCCTTCTGCCTGAAGTCAGTAGTTCCAAAGTTATACTTTGTGATTTGACAGTGACAGTGTTTGATTGAAAGTTCAATGTTTGATTGAAAGTTCAAAAAGTGGAGGAAAGTTCAGGTAAGTAACTCTCAATCCCATTACACTAAGATAGGCCTAGGAAGGGATCCCTTACCTTTTTACCACCCATCAAAGTCAGGAAAGGGAGAGATACGAACAGGACTTTACACCCATGTAAACCTATGCATACAGGGGGGAAAAGGAACAGGTATGTTAACTTACCTCCCGACTCAGATTTGCCCAGATACCACTGCTGAGGTTCCGGAATTCATTGGGAACAGTCGTCTGTGCTTGGTCCGGTCCTGGACGGTGCATGGGTCGTGGGAGCAGAGGTCCATTTCGGACGCAGGATTTAGTTTTGGTTGATTGCAGTGCTTCAATCTCAGTTCCAGGCACCTTCTAGCTGAAGACTTCAGCGGAGCAGACGACCTCATGAGGCCTCTAGGAAGTGAAGAAGACGGATTGCAGAGGGAGTCACCACGATCAGGCGGCGACAGATGATTTTCAACGGACAAACAAAGGAGCAGTTTGTGCATGGCTTTCATTGATGCAAGAAGGCTGAAAATGCAGGAGCACTCGTCTTATAGTACAAGCCTAAGATCCTCCAAGTTTGGAGGATGCACCCGGAATCCCATCTTCTGCAGCAAGTTAGCCCAGGAAAGAGTTGACCGGTCCACCGGTTCCTCCAGGGTTTGGGGACTGGTTGTCTCCACCGTTCCAGGGGTTCAAGCACCAACAAGCGTGTTCTTGAGATCAGGCAGATGAGCAGGGCTTCACTGGAAATGGTGCTCGCCAGCTAAAGGAGTCAGCAGTGGTAGGCTGCTCTTCTTCATAGGGGTCTTGGATCCAACAATGATCTGTGAAAGGGCTGCAGGAGTCCTACTTTTATTCAAGATCTGGACTGGAAGTTTGACCAGGGCCAACAATGTTAAGGATCTGGACCATTCAAACTGGCAGTCCCTATACAATCATGAATAGCCACTGGCCACACATTCTGCACAGCAACATTCAGGCACCAGGATGTGGACTGGGACCAGACAGTCCCAGCCCCATCTCTGGCCACACACATAGCCCACGAAATCGGGAGCTTTCCATAAGAAAGGGCATCCTTAAGGGCAGGAAGAAGGCCAAAGAAAGATATTGCCAAAGGAGAGGCAAAGACCTCATGGCGCAGCCATCTTGGAGTGCTAGCCACTTGTAATAGCCATTTCCGGGAAATTGCAAAGGTGCATGAGTAAAACGTTTAAAACACAGTAGGAAAGCATCCACTACCAGCAACCCATCCTGGACACCTTGTATGTGATGTGTGCAGTTGTAAAAATACAAGAAATCTATAAAGAGAGACAGTCAATTAGCACACAGCAAAGGAAGTAAAAAGGAAGGCTTTACTTGCTCCTGAAGAATCAGGTCAGGATTGGAAACAAAAGCAAAAAAGAAAGGGCATCTCATAGAGGTCTGTGGTAAGAAAGCAGCAAAAACAGAAACTTTCCCCACAGATTCTCATCCTTTTTTCGCCAGAGAGAGACAAATGGCCTCTGATTGTGTGGTCAAACAGAAACTCGAAAGGTCTCAAACCAACACCCTCTGGTATTTTCTGGAAGCAAACAAAGGGGCATGGCAATAGGAGATTACAATTCCTTCCCAATGGTTCTCCTAAAGCAACCATCGTTCTCTTTTGAATGGTTCACCTAAAACATTGGTCTTTAGATGGTAGCAGTAAAATGTTTTATAAGAAGCACCACATTCCTTACACATAGTTGGCCATGAAGTTGGTCCCCATTATCAGGTACAATTTCTTGGAGATTCAACTAGAAGGGCTTTTGCTACTGATGTGGCAGTCACAGTCCTCAAAGTATTGCTTTCTTCAGGAGACCTAGTGATATGTTCAAGTACCACTAGTATAAATCTGTTCCATGATGCTGTATGAGGATTAAGAGGTCCACACTACCTTCTCAAAAGGAACTCCCACAACAGGCAGCAACGTCAAAGGTGCATGGATTTGCACACCCTTTTTGCCAGACATAAGGCAAATAGCACAATTTCTGCAGTGGCCTTCCACCAATCTTCGGCAAGCAGAAGTAAATACAAGTAAATACAATTTCTCATTTTCCTTCTTCACCCCAAGGTTTCTTGCCGTGGGCCAGTTACAGTAGGAATGGCTTAACTGATAGGCAGAAGCATCAACCTACTGTGATCTCCAACAGTAGACTCCATGGAGTCACTCTTCGTGTATACAGGGGCCCATCTTCCCCATAAATTCTATGTTTTCATGGGCTTCCCCCTTTTGATTGCGAACAGACCTCTCAAGTTTTCTTCGGAGGTGCACTCCCTCTGACCGCTGCTGAAATCTATCCTAGAAAGCACACATTTGAATGACTTCTTTCATACAGACGTAATCATCTTGCCTACTCGGATACAATTGCAAAACAGCATTACATTTACTCTGGAGGAGTCTGCTAAGCATCCAAACAGCCTGATCGGGAGCATTCCCCTTTTCTACTTTGCAAGCCAAGTCAAAGAGCTTTACCCAATTTAAAATCTTTTATATCATACACATTCAGTAGATCCAGAAGGAATCTGGAATGATGAGATCAGATGATCCAGAGCCATTCCGTTTACCTGATATTGATCCACTGGAACTAGGAGCTGTAGTTACCACCAACAATTTAACCTCCAGTTTCTATTTCTCTTCCCTCTGAGCTGCAAGTTATTTTTCTCTAACGGCTTACTTACTTTTAAGGGCTGCCCAATGTGCCCTTTTTCTATGTTGGTCAGCTAATTCACCTGCCCATGTTTTGGCATGTACTACCAACAGAGCCCCAAGGAATGAGTTTGGGGGGAGTGGTGTTAAAAGAAGGCCTTGCTCCCAAAAATGAGGCCATGGTCCGAAAACAGTCAGCAGATATGCTGGGTGTTTTATTGAAGTCGATTGGGGGGTCAGGGGGTCAGGGGGCCGGCTGCAAAACTAAACATCTTCCCTGACAGACATCATTGTCCTCCTTTTGCAGCCCTGTGTGTGGGGTAGCTAGCTGTAAGGGGGAGGCTGCAGATCTAAGCGAGTTGTTCGCTTCCCCTACCTGTTTCTTACTTTTCTGGAACAACATGACATCTGCCAATAAAGGTGCATCCTCGCCCATTATATTATATGCTTTGCTTACTTTCTGCAACTGTTTTTTAATGGCTAATGGAGCTATTGACTTGCTGTGGTGGCAGAAAAAGATTGTAGCCTTGTTTATGGCAGAGTAAAAAAGGAAATCCGAGCCTACCCTTACCCAACTGAGTCTGCAACTGAATCATCGATAATAGTGCCGATGCCCGAAATACAATCCCTAAAGCCTGCAACAGAGCAAACAAACATCTCTTATTTTAAATGAGATCAAGACACAACACATCACTACAGATGCTTGACTCAAAGATATTGTGGAGGTAGTGGGAAGAAGTAGATGATGGCACTCCTAATGTTGAAGATCTGAAAAAAAGAAGTGGACAGCCTACACATGGCGATTAATGATCTGGAGAAACATTTGCGATAATTTAAACCTATTTCTAGAAGGCCACCAAAGAGAAGATCCAGTAGCCTTCTTAAATATGTTTCTACCCAATTTGCTCAAACTCTGTTCATCAACCCATTTAGATGTATGTAGCGAGCCCATTGCCTCTGTAAGGGTTTGTATTGCTGAGCTAAACCACTGGCCTTTTTTCAAAATGTACTACAATAGTTTTCACGTTTTGGCTAAAACATGAAATCCCCTGTCATGTGCTCTAGAAAGTCAGTATATAAACCAAAACTTTGCTAGTTGGAATTGAAAAAAAGCAGACATTTCTAGCCATGAGATCCACTTTGATAGCCAGGATCGTGCCAGCTTTTGGAAGCAGATAATGGGCAGTGCAGAATCGAATAGTACACCAATACATCAAAATATTAGTCATGGGCGCCCCTCTATGAGAACGAACACAGCAAAAATGGCCTGTTCTAAGGGATGGTACCCACTCTAGAGTCTGCAGCCACATTTGAGCTCACTGTACCTTTCACAGATGGGAAATACCCATTTGCATATCAGTCTTTGTCCCGTCCACATGTGCAGTCCAGCATAGAAATGCTATGGCAATTCCCTTCTGAACAAGAGTACCAACAGTAACCCCATACACGTGTTTAAGCCTTGTTGGGCATCATCGGTGAGGTGGAGCTGTGCTACACCAATACATGCATTACCAAAAGCACTTGGCAAAATCACTTTCAATCTTAATATGGGGAAATTAGGCAATCTTAATACGGGGAAATTAGGAAATCTTAATACAGGGAAATTAGGCAGTTCCCGATAATAGACGACTTAAGCAAGGCACATCGATTGAAGTTCGCAAAAAGGGGGGAAAACCCCAGGGCTGGACAAAATACTTTTCGACTTAGTCAATTCTGTATTGAATTCTGAGCCTGACCTCTGGGCACCAATTTTCCTGCGCCTTTTTAACATCATGACGGCAACAGGGCAAGTGCCAGATTCATGGACAAATGCCGAAATCTTGCTCCTGGATGCTTCCGGTAAGATCTTTGCAAAAGCACTACTGGGACACCTCTTGAGCTGGGTAGAGGAAAATGATATAATAAGTCCCCTCCAGGCTCTATTCCAGAAGGACATGAGCACCATGGACCAAAGTTTTCGCTTTTCCTCATTACTGAGAAGTATGTTATACTAAGGAAGGTCTGTCTGTACGCTGTATTCATTGACCTAAGTACAGCATTTGATGGAGTGCCCAGTGAAGTTATCTGGGTTGTACTTATGGATGCTGTCCTACCCAGCCCACTCTTGAAGGCAATACAAAGCCTTTATATAGATAATGAGGCAGTTGTGTGTTGTGGGTGAGACAACCGAGACACTTCCGTTGCATAGAGGTGTGCGGCAAGGCTGTGTGCTGGCCTGACCCTCTTTGGTATTTTTATCAACAGTGTGATTAAACCCCTACTTCGAATGGATTGTGTCCTCCCACATAGTCCTCCTCTTTCATCTCCTTCCAGCGTCAGCTGCTTTTGAATAGTTTTTCTCGGTAGTGGGCACAATTCAATTTCCGCAGATTCTCAAAAATACAACTTAAACAAATCGAACGACTACGAAAACATTTCTGATTACCATCAGTTATAATCTATTAAAATCAAGTTATATATTAAATGTCATTATTCCTCCTGAAGAGCCACACTCAAGTGCCGAAACACGTGTAGAGGATAAAGGATTAAGAGATTTTGAGGATTAAGAGAATCTGGACATTAAGGACAAAAGGATTACGACAATCTAATGACTAATAATAAAGGAACAGGATTAAAGATTAAGAGAATCTGGACATCGGGGATAAAAACCAAAAAGAGAAATAACCTAAAAGAGGACATTAACAAAAGAATAAAAAGATATACATATTTCTGAGGCTTGTGGAATCTGCTTAGATCACATGCTGTGCATAGGCTGACATCTAGTGGAAGCTGCGGAGTATTGCAGTTTGTTTTTCGAAACTCGAAAATGGGCGTCGACACAGGGCGTGCCAGTAATACTATCCCTAGTGTGACGTCCACTGTACCCAAGATCCCTCCCGCGTCTAGGATCCTCAGATTGTTTTTTTCCGCCATACTGGTCAGAAGCATTTTGCGGAGTCCCCTGGCCTTAGCCATACTTTTGCTAAAAATTTAAAATAATAATCTATTGACATCCTTCCCCACCCCAACGTCGAACTTCGACACTCGACGCCCGCTGGAGAAGAAATCGACCGTCGCCTGCTGCACGACAGATTTGGGCCTCGGAAGGCCGCTGGCCTCGGCCCGGGCCTCGGAAGGCCTCTGGCCTCGGCCCTGCAAGTAGGGAGAGTGGGGGTGGTACATACTCTACACTCTTGGTATATAAGTTCACCTTATACATTTCCTACACTTAACAGCCCGCTGCCTCAAGGTGCGTATGGAGGGTACCCCTTTTCAATTCTGCCCCAAGTGCAATCGCAAATACCCTTGGGTCGACAGGCACGCCATGTGCAATCTCTGCTTGCCGAGGGACCACCCCAAAGCGAACTGCAGAGCGTGTAGTAGGTTTAAACCTAAGACACTTAAGGACCGTTCGACGAAGCGTTGGGCCCACCACGCCAGGCAGGCGGCCATGGCAGCGGAGGGCGCCTTCAGCGATGGCAGCGACGCCGTACTTTCGGACGGCAAGGGCATTACGGCGTCGAAAGACAGCCGAGCGCAGGTCCCCGACCTCGGAAGGTCGTCCGGCAGGGCGGCTATGGGGAAGACCCCCGGCGACACAAGCGCTTCACATACTACACACACTAAACACACTAAGTCCAACCGAGACTCGATGACGTCGAGTTCTCGGAAAGAGGCACAAACAGAACGGTCCGATTCGGTGTCCTCTGGGCGCTCTCGATCAAGATCGCCGCATGACTCCAGGCAATCATCCACTCTTGCCAAGAGTGCCTCGCTCCCTAGGCTAAAAGAAGTTCGATCGTCGGAAGACGAAGATGACTTCCACCCCCAGGCCGCGCTCCAGGAGTCGGGGCCCGCAGTTAAAACCAGCGAGGCCCCACGCTCGAAGGACAGGGACACCACCCCCGATCCTCGACGCAAGGCGTCGAAAACCTCCAGAGCCACTAAAGGACAGGGAAAACATTTTTCCACTCACGGGGAGGGGGGAAAATAGCAGAAGAAACAACCTTTGCACTCTTCCACACCTGTGAAACACACCACTCCCCCTAAACAGACAGACAAAACCAGGTCTGCTGATATGTCTAAAACCAGCAAAGCTACTCAAGATAAATCCCATAGACTTGCTGAGAGGGTCATCCCCAGTTCCAAAAAATGGTCCAGTGAAGACATAGATAGGGTCATGTCAAGAATGTCTTCTTTGGCAGATTTTTATGATAAAAATCCAGAACATTTCCTCTCGTATGATCCACAGGGGGCGACACCCTCAGGCTCTACTGATCCTATCCCCCCGAGTAAGAAGCCCCGGTTTGAAACTCTGATGAGGTCAGAACCCTTTGAGGTACAACCATACGCAAGACCATACTCACTGTATCAGGGAGAGGCTTCCTTTTGTGAGGACCAAGAATTTGGTATGATAGAAGAGCAAACCGGGACGGGCTACTATGGGGATGATGAGGACCAGGAAGAGGAAGAGGGGGACCCGGAAACATACAGAGTAGATTCCCTGGTAGAGAACGAAGCCCCGTTTACCGACTCCCCGGTCGATAACTAACCCCTCCTAAACGAGGTTCTGGCACGCGCAGCAGAACATTTCCACATTGACACCCACGGTGTCCAGGAGGAAAGGGACTTCGCAGAAGAGTTAGTCGGAGAAAGGAGGCCTGTTGCCCAGACCATCCCTATCCTTAAGTCCATTCAGCGAAGAATAGATCCGTCCCTGGTGAACCCGAACCTCACCAGAGCAGTCAATCCCAGGGTTGAAAAACTTTTCAGGGCGGCCCAGTCTGACCCTCTCTATATAAGAGGACATCTGAAGCCAGACTCCCTAGTTGTCACCAACACTCGTAAGAGGGCTGGAACACCCTTGTCATCGTCCGAAGCTCCTCCCGACAAGGAGAGCAAAAAACTATACGGTTTCGGCAGGAAAGTAGCCTCAACGTCCGCCTATCAAGCAAGGATTGCAAACTCCACCACCCTGTTGGCCAGCTACAACTGCCATCAGTGGGAAGAAGTCGCGGCACTCATAGCCTCTGCTCCTGAACCTTTAAAGGGCCAGTTAGCTCGGATTTCCACAGAGGGTAGAGCCGTGTCTGTTTGCATTTTGAAAGCAACCTTCGACGCCGCGGACAACGCAGTCAGATTGATAGCGGAAGGCACTGTCATCAAAAGACATGCGTGGTTACGGCAGTCTGGTTTGAAGGCAGAAACCCAGGCATCCTTGTTGGACAAACCGGTGGAAACCGATCTGTTGTTTGGTAAGGCGGTCGAAGACGCACTGAAGAATGCCAAGGACGAATACGAAACACTCAAGTCCCTTGGCCAGTTAACCAATAAACCCCCTAACCAGAGAGGGAATAGTAATTTTCGTCGCCCACGCGGCCAAAATTCCCAGAGAGGATCTACCTATTCCCAGGGGCAGGGTACACAGTGGAACAACAACCAACAGTCTACCCAGGGTTACGGCAGGGGTAATAGGAGAGGTTGTGGTAAAGGCAGAGGCAGCCCCAACAAGGGAGGCGGCACGCCTCCACCAAAGCAGTGACGCTCAGTTCAGGGTCCCTTCCCACGCAACCCCAGTAGGGGGACGCATTTCCAACTTCACCCAGGCTTGGGAAGGGATCACATCAGACAGATGGGTGCTGTCAACAGTATCCACAGGATATTGTATAGAACTACCGCAGCGTCCCCGGAACCATCCTCCACGACAAAGAGTACACTCTTTGGAACATCAGAAGATTCTCCTCGATCTGCTAGAAAAGGACGCGATAGAACTCGTCCCGGGACACCAGGTAAACCAGGGTATTTATTCAACTTACTTCCTTGTGCCAAAGAAAGATTTGACAATGCGCCCAGTATTGGACTTACGGCCTGCCAACAAGTATGTCAAGCCCCAAAAATTTCGTATGACCACGCTACAAGAGGTAATCCCCCTCCTAAAAAAGGGGGATTAGATGGCAACCTTGGATATGAAAGATGCTTATTTTCATATTTCCATGTTCCCACCACACAGAAAGTATTTGCGCTTCAAGGTGGACAGTCGACACTACCAATTCAAGGTACTGCCCTTCGGGATAGCTTCAGCACCAAGGGTATTCACCAAGGTACTGGCGGTGGCGGCTGCACACCTACGCATAGAGGCAATCCCAGTGTACCCTTATCTGGACGACTGGCTCATAACGGGGGAAACCCCAGGAATTTGCAGGACAAACATTCAAAGGACTATCGACCTCCTTCACGAGTTAGGCTTCTCAATCAACGAGAAAAAGTCAAGCCTAGTGCCAAGCACCTCAAAACAATTCCTAGGAGCAATCCTAGATACCCAAGAGGGGTTGACCTTTCCTTCAGAAGAAAGAATTCGGAATATACTACTGCAAATTCCGCATTATCGGTCCAGTCAACAAATAACGGTACGCAAAGCAATGCGTTTACTGGGCATGATGGCGTCATGTATTTACCTGGTCCCCCACGCGCGCCTGCGCATGTGTCCCATGCAGGAATGGTTGGCGAAACAGTGGTCTCAGGCAAGTGATCAGTGGGACGATCTAGTGGTCGTTTCACCAACACTGGTACAAAGCCTTCACTGGTGGACAAGAGAGAATCTCGCACAGGGGAAACCCTTTTACGATCCCGAGGTACAGGCAATAGTCACTACAGATGCATACCTGACGGGGTGGGGAGCTCACCATCTCCACCACACAGCTCAGGGTCTCTGGTCTCACTCAGTGGCCAAGAACCACATCAACCTGCTAGAGCTTCTGGCAGTATTCAGAGCGCTTCAGGCGTTCGAGCCCCACCTACTAAACCTGTCAGTGCAAATCCGGACGGACAGCACAACAGCCATGTTCTACCTGAACAAGCAAGGAGGGACTCGCTCGCCAAATCTGTCCAAGCTTGCCCAGAAAATCTGGATATGGGCACTCAGACGGAACATCTTCCTGTCATCACAACATGTTCCAGGGGAGCTCAATTCCCTAGCGGATGCTCTGAGCAGAGACTCTCTCCCAGAGGAACACGAATGGGTTCTACACAGAGAGGTCGTAGAAGATATCTTCTCTCAGTGGGGTTTCCCCACTATAGACCTATTCGCCACAAGCGAAAACAGACAATGCCCAGGATTTGCATCCAGGCTCCCCCAACCAGACTCCCAGGGGAACGCCCTGTGGATGAACTGGTTAGGGATGTTTGCGTACGCTTTTCCACCAACTCCTCATCAGGAAAGTGATGAACAAGATGAACAGAGAGTCGATGACGCTCGTCCTAGTTGCTCCCATGTGGGCAAGACAACCGTGGTTCTCACACCTACGCAGGATGGCGGTGTGCGAGCCCATCAAACTTCCAGCCTGGTACAACCTATTGTCCCAGCACCAAGGTCAAACAGTGCACCAGCAACCCAACTCAATGAACCTGGCAGCATGGCTCCTGAGGTCATAGAGTTTGGACATCTCAATTTGCCTCAGAGGTGTATGGACATCCTAAAGGAATCGAGGAAACCAAACACAAGGCACTGTTACTTTGACAAGTGGAAGAGGTTCGTTATCTGGTCCCAGAGTAGATCAATCAACCCCGTTGATTGCACTCCTTCCACTATTGTTACATACATGCTCCACCTGCTGGATGCAGGATTGGTTTTTAACTCACTAAAAGTACACCTGGCAGCCCTGTCGGCTTACACCACTTCCCATAGCAAGGTTTCGTGGTGGAAAGTACCAGTAGTTAAAGCCTTCATGGAAGGAGTAAAGAGACTTCACCCTCCTATTTCAAACCCACCACCAGGGTGGGACCATAATGTGGTGCTAGCCAAGCTCACGGGCCCCCCTTTCGAACCCATGCATAAGAGCAGTCTCAAACACCTGACTTATAAAACGGCCTTCTTAGTAGCTATTACTTCTATAAGAAGGGTCAGTGAAATTCAGGCTCTGTCAGTGCAGGATCCCTTCTTTACTGTCCATAAAGACAAACTGGTTTTACGCACACACCCTAGGTTCTCACCAAAATTTATATCTAAATTCCATGTAAACCAGTCCATCGAGCTTCCGGCTTTCTTCCAGGACCCGCAAAGCTCGGCTGAGGTGAAACTACACACCCTAGATGTGCGTAGGGCGGTCCTCTACTATGTAAATAAGACCAGACCGCTAAGAAAAACAGATCAACTGTTTGTCTCCGTAGCTACAGGCAGAGAGGGGGATCGCGTCTCTAAAGGTGCCATCTCGAAGTGGATTATTAACTGTATCCAGCTGTGTTACTCACTTTCTGAAAGAACTCTGCCTTTCACGCCAAGAGCCCACTCTACTAGAGGCATTAGGGCCACTCTGGCTTTCATTGCAAATGTACCCCTTGTGTCATGATCACTGCTTCCAAGGGGCTAGGACCAGCCCAACGTCCTTGGAAACAGGCCTCTAACCTTCATCCTAGGCACCAGCCGGTCCCCATTGGGACCTTTTGGACCTTGTCCTGGCGCCGGTGGCACCAGGCTCATCAAAATCACTGGTCCTGGCACTGGAAGCGCCGGGCTCATAACATGTATAAAGATGCTTGGGTGGACTTACCTGCAGCAGACCATGCTGCTTACTTACCAGCCATATGGGAATCCTCTACGAGCCGGGACTAGTTTCTTACCTGGGTGGGGCAGGCTCCACTCCCTGGATACAACACTGGAACTCTTCTAGAACAGGAACTCTTTTCTTTCCTGGGCGAGGCAGTGAAGGAAGACGCCTCATCACTCCAAGGCTATTTAAACCACACCCGATTGATGCAACGTGCTTCGCGTTATTCTGCATCTGCAGCAGAACGCTCACCGTGTCGGTTCCAGTCTTCATTCTTCCGATCCTGAACCCGTGAGAACAAAAGCTTACCTTTCTTGTATCCAGCCTTCAGAAGCACCTGCAAAGACAAAGAAACAACAGGTTAGCACAGCAACCTTCACTCGCAGCGCTTTTCTCACCTGATCCATCGGCAGTTACCAACTCTTCGCGCTGCTCCTCCGCCATTATAAAAGCCTGTGAAGACAAAAGCATAATTATTCCTGTGGGGAATTTACTTACCGGCACCCCTCGAATTCCGGTTTTCTTCAACGCTGCATTCCTGCACCTGAAAGAGAAAAGGAGAGACATTAGGCAGGCTATTTACCCACGCGCCATCGCGCCCTCCACAATTAGGCGCCTGCAAATACCCCGGCGTTTTCCAGAGTCTCTTCAGCATCCGAACTCATACCTGCAAAAGAAAAGAGACAGTTGGAGTGCATTTCGAAAGCAGGCAACAGGCACTTACTTACGCACTCCCAAGCGCTTCATTCCTATGCGCTGGCTCGAACTCCGGCTCTCTTCAAACCACCATCTTCCGCCTCAAGAGCCCTGCAAGACAAAAGGCACCATTTGAAAAGAACATTATACAGAGCCCTATTCCATACTAACGTGCCCACGCGCCAAAAGACTGTAAGGACATTCAAGGTGCCCGGAAACTCACCGTTCGTGCAGTTAACGACGGTTAGCAATCCTCTGAAGTCAAGAGGCCTACGTTTCAACCCAGTGAAGGAACTGGTAACGGCACCCTGCACCTGACGCAGATGGAGAGTCCAGCATTCACTTATCTAAGACATCTTACTCTTCGAGTTAGACTCACAGTGCGAAGAGGCCCAGCCCCGGAAGCCAATCGAGTCCTGCACTTCACTTTCAAGATACAGTTACCACCCTGCCAAGACCAGCGCCTCCGTGGGAATCAGGTGAGCGTTACACCTTGACACCATTTGCAAAGCAGCTACTTGGAGCTCTATTCACACTTTTACTCAGCATTACTGCATTGACACCCATTCCAAGGCAGATACACAAGTGGGACAAGCGGTTCTAAGACACTTATTTGCTCATGACCCTTCTCACATCCCACCTCCTTCTTCAGGTACTGCTCGCTAATCTATGCACAGCATGTGATCTAAGCAGATTCCACAAGCCTCAGAAGGGATACATTACTCACCGTAATCGTATTTCTGATGCTTGTATCTGCTTAGATTCACATGCGACCCACCCTTCCTCCCCTCTGAGAGAAGGCGCATGATGGCTTGTAGTCTTACCTTTCTGTCTATCTGCTTGGATTATCTGTACTCACGCTACTCCTCATGCTACCTCATGTCAGAAAAAATACAATCTGAGGATCCTAGACGCTTGAGGGATCTTGGGTACAGTGGACGTCACACTAGGGATAGTATTACTGGCACGCCCTGTGTCGACGCCCATTTTCGAGTTTCGAAAAACAAACTGTAATACTCCGCAGCTTCCACTAGATGTCGGCTTATGCACAGCATGTGAATCTAAGCAGATACAAGCATCAGAAATACGATTACGGTGAGTAATGTATCCCATATACACATAAGCACAAAGTGTTCATTGAGTTGAATTGTCTTTATAAAGAATAAACCAAACTCAGTAAAAACTCATTGGTGTTTGCAAAACATTATTCTTAGGCGCCTGTAACTTAGAGATTGCAATGTATAATTCATACATATTGCTGGGCAAATTCACAGCAATTATAAGTGCTTTGACACTCTTGCTAAGAGGGTCTTCTCGGCCAGCAGTATGGCTCTTAAGTCTATAAATACAACATGTGCTCTGGCTAAATTTACTTATACTCAGTGGGATGTTATAGCCATGACGGCTGATGATATTCCAGAAGGTGAGGAAAGAGATGGCTTCCTTACATGATTAAGGGTGACAAGGACGCAATGTGCGAGTCCTTACAATCAGGGCTTGATTGTGCTGACACTGTCAGCAAATCCATGGCAGCTAGTACGGTAACACACAGGTTTGCCTAGTTACGGAAATTTGGTTTTGCACCAGACGTTCAATCCCGGCTGCTCAACATGCCCTTTGATGGGTCATATCTTTTTGGAAATAAGGCAGATGAAAGTCTGGAAAAACATTAGACTTCTAAAGCGGCAGCCAAGTCGTTGAGTGCTGCAGTACGTCAGCCACAACCAACACATCCGACTTCTCAAGAATGGAGGGGTTGGCCCTTTCACTATTACACTTCTTTCGGAAGGGCGAGAGACCAAGCTAGCCAAATGGGCCGAAGGAAATTTCCTCGAGGTGGACGAGGTTCTGGTGCAAAATCCGCCTTACCATCAGCCACTGCCACAGCTACCCCAAAACCTCTCTTAGGCCTTAGTCCACAGGACTGTGGTGGGGAACAGGCTCAGTCACCATTTGGAAGAATGGCGGGGCATTACCTCCGATGCTTGAGCCTTGCAGACTGTAGCCCAGTGTTACTGCCTCCCTTTCTTAAAAAGGACTCCAGATCATCCACTAGGGAGCCACTCCCTCAGGTTTCGAGACCCGTTCCTTCTGCAGGAGGTCTCCATCGGGGAGGAACCGTGGGTGGTACTCCCATTACTTTTTGATCCCCAAAAAGGACGGAGCATTGAGACCCATTTTGGACTTGAGATACTTGTACAGGTTCCTTCAGGAAGGACAAGTTCAAAATGGTTACTCTCTCAGATCCTTCTGGCAGTCCAGCTCCAGGGTTGGATATGATATCATTGGACCTTCAGGATGCTTACTTTAATGTGCCTATTCATAACAAGCACAGGAAGTATTTATGGTTCGCCGTTGGTAGTGCTATCAGTTTCGGCTTCTGTCATTTGGGCTCACCTCTGCCCCATGGGTTTTCACAAAGCTGTTGGGGGTTGTGGCAGCAAGCCTTAGGTGGGGGTCAGGGGGATTCACATCTACCCTTACCTGGACGATTGGCTGGTCAGTGCCCGTTCTCCCGAACAGGTCCTGGAACATCTCAGCATCACCTGCCACTCCCTCCACAGACTGGGCTTCTCCCTCAATTTCAGGAAGTCGCACATGATACAATCTCAGGAGCTTCAATTAATCGGAGCAGTCCTGGATGCTTCAGCAGATGGTCCCAAGTTCCAGAATGACCAACATCTTCTGCCCTTCAGTTTTTTGAGGTTGCTCAGCCTCATGGCATCCTGCATTTTCCTGGTGCCAGAGGCCAGTCTGAGGATGAGGTCACTTCAATGGGCCCTCGGTTGGCGAGCAAGGTTGCACAGGATCTCCTGTGGTTGGCCTGCAAGGAGAATGTGTTGAAAGGGGATCCTTTTTTGGCAACCATGGCCAGAGATAACGGTAGTTACGGATGCCTCCCTCATGGGTTAGGGAGCCCACGCCAACGATCTGACAATCAGCGGCCATTGGTTTCCATCGGAGTCCAATCTACACATCAACCTTTTGGCGCTCAGGACAATCAGACTAGCACTGGTGGCCTTTCTGCCCTCTGTATGGGGAAAGAATGCCCTGATAATGACGGACAACACAGTGGCCATGTACTACCTCAACAAGAGAGGTGTAGGGTCACTACCACTGTGCAGGGAGGCAATGCAGCTCTGGTTCTGGGCACTACAAGAAGGAATCTCTCCCGTGGCCGCTCACGTAGCCATAGAGAAGAACACGGTAGCAGATGCTCTGAACAGGCAGAGTAGAGTCTCCCACAAGTGGGAGCTAGCTCAGGAAGTCCTTCTAGCAATCTACACCCTTTGGGGAACCCCTCAAGGGGATCTGTACACGTCCAGGAAGTGCAACCTGTTCTCTTCCGGGGAATTTCCTCTGAGAGGAGCTCTAGGGGACTTGTTTGTAGTAGACTGGGAGTTTCCACTCCTGTATGCGTTTTCTCCAGGCCCCCTCATTCCTCACGTCATCAAGAGGTTGAGAAAGTTTGGGAAATCCATGATCCTGATTGCTGCGGATTGAGCCAGGAAGACATGGTACCTAGACCTTCTTGACATCTCCATCTGCCCTCCAATAGGTCTTCCACAAAGAGAGAGGTCAGGTTCTCCATCCAGAAGTCAGGACTCTCAACCTTCACGGCTGGTTTCGGAGTGGTTGAGATATAAGGATTGGGACCTCCCGGAAGTGCTTCTTTCGGCCAGAAGACCAGCATTGAAGTCTCTGTACTGCTGCCTTTGCAATAGGTTTTGAAGCTGGTGCTGAGATAAGAATGTAGATACTTTTCTGTGTGACACACTTATGGTGTTATCCTTTTTGCTTCAATTGTCCAACCAGGGGCTCCTGTTGGCAGTGTGAAAGGATACATGACAGCGTTATCCATCTTTAAGCGCACTCCAGAGCAAGTATCCTATTTCAAGATCCCTATTGTTTTTTGTTTTTTTAAATTTCTTTATTGGTTTTAAACAACAACAAAACAACAAAAACAAAACATACAATCTGGCATGACACAGCATCACTGGCGCGTTAAGATGTTCCTTGGAGCCTGCCATACTTCCGCAGCCTCTGGGTTCTCAGGCGACCGTACCCTTCATGTCCATCACCTTTGTTGGGTCTACCGCTGAGTTCTTTACAGAGGTGTCTCGCCACGGCGCTCGTGCCGGGTAACCTCATTCTTACTCGTTATTCTGCCGTCCCCACGGGGTCCTCATTGTCTCCCTCTTCTCTCATGTCGAATAGGTCCTGCATCAAGGAGTTCCATGCGGCCAACTTGTGTACTGTTTCCCCTTCCCCTCTTTTCACCGCTCTTACCCACACCACAGTCTCTGTCTGCGCCCACTTTTGGAGATCTGACCACCATGCATCTATGTTCGGGCCCTCCTTTGACTTCCATGACATTGCTATTCTTCTTTTAGCCAATATGCATATTAAGTCCTTCATTTTTGCTTGGTGCGATTCGTGTCTGCTTCCTCTCGGGGAGAGGCCTAGTAGGTATCTCTCTGGATGCTCTGCTTGAGGTTGAAGTCCGCCTTGTGCTATCTTGGTTCTGATTCTGTCCAGAAAGTCTGTATCACTGGGCATGTCCAGAACATGTGGAGCACGTCGGCGTCCTCGGCCAGGCAGTGTGGGCACCTGTTTTGGTTCTCCGTCCGCATCTTGTGCATCCTCTTGGGGGTGAGGTATGCTCGGTGTGTGATACATAGCTGTGCCTGCCTGAACCGTGCATTCCTTGAGACCTTTTTTGGGTATCTTAGCACCCTGGCCCATTCTTGATCGCTAAATGGCCTCTGGAGTTCCTCCTCCCAACGTCGCCTCGTGTTTGATCCTTGCGGGTCTACTGTTTTTAGCAATTGTTCATATAACCTGGAGGTTGTGTGGGTTCCCTCTGAAATGTCATACCATACGTCTAACTCCTCCTCCTCCGGGTCTATCCATTCCGGCCATCTTTTTTTGATATTTCGTATTATGCAATTATAAAGGATGAATTGGCCTTCGTGTCTCTCGTGGTCATCTACTATTTCCCGAAAGTCTGCCCACCTCTCCTCTCCTTAGGTCTCCAATTTGTGCTACACCTTTGGCCTCCCAGTGCACTCGGTACATCGCCAGCATGTTCGTGTTCCCCCCTAGGAGGCCCGCCAAAGGGATCTGTGTCGAGCACGGGTCCTTCGTACCCTCGAGTTTCCATGCCCTTTTCCATAGCCCCACTGCGATCTTAAGCATGTTCAGCAGGGTCTTGAGCTGGGGTGTGTTAAGCCACAAGATCTCTCTCAGATAGTATCATTTCAGTGCTGGCTGGAAGACGATTGTGTCTATTGTTTCATCCTCTCCTAGCCACTTGACTGCGAACTGCAGTTGTCCTGCTAGATAATATTTTTCGAAATCCGGTAGCCTAATGCCACCGTCCTCGTAGTCTTTCTGGAGAGTCTCCATTGCGATTCTGTTCCTCCCTCCTCCCCATAGGAAATTCCGTGTTATCATATTTAATCTGTTGAAGAAGGCTCTGGGAATGGCGTATGGGATGTTTGTGAAGTAATATAGCAGGCGCGGTAGCACCACCATTTTCAGGAGGGCCGCCCTCCCCATCATCCCCAGTGGGAGTGTTCCCCAGAAGACCATTGATTTCTGTGTTTTTTCCAGTGCCGCCAGTGTGTTTTTCCTATGGGTGTCAGCAGTGTCGTGGTGTATTTCTATTCCGAGATATTTGAAGGAGTTTCGTGCCCATGTCAGGCCCAGGTCTGGGAGGCTGCCCGGGGGAACTCGCCTTAGCCCCGCCAGAGGGAGTACCAGAGATTTATCTTTGTTGATTGCTATGCCCGATAGTCTGGTGTATGCTCCGATCGCCTCTAGGAGGCATGGTAGATTGGTGGTTGGATTTTCTACGTATAACAGCATATCATCCGCGTATAGCGAGATTTGGTGGAGCACCCCGTCTATGTTTATCCCGGTATCCCCATATTCCGCTCTAAGGAAGGCCGCAAGCGGCTCTAGGGCCAGAATGGGCATCCCTGCTTGGTGCCCCTGTGTATTCTCCACTCCCTTGAGATGAAACGCCCCGTCTTCACCCTTGCTCTAGGTTCGTTGTATAGCAGTTTGATCCATCGGAGGAATCCCTCACCAATGCCGAAGTGGGCGAGTACGCTCACCAGCCACTCCCAACGCACCGAATCAAACGCTTTGACAGCGTCCAAGGACACAATTGCGCTCTCGCCTTGTCTTTGATTTGTCTCTTCTAGTACATGGTGCAATCTGCGGAGATTCCACGACGTGTTCCTCCCCGGGACGTAACCCGTTTGGTCCGAGTGGATCAAGGTGGGCACAACTTGTTTCAGGCGGTTGGCTAACACCGCCGTCGGAATTTTAGCATCCTGATTGATAAGGGAGATTGGCCTATAGGAGGCACATTGCTTGGGCGGCTTCCCCGGTTTTAGGATCGGGACTATCGTCGATTCGGACATGCTGGGTGGCAGCCGATTGCTCTCGTATGCGCCGTGATACCCATCAAGTAGCTTCTGGGAGATGGTACTCTTAAATGTTTTATAAAACTCCCCCGGGATTCCGTCCGGGCCCGGGGTTTTCCCTGTGGGGAGCTCCATAATCACGCCCTCTATTTCCTCTACCGTGATAGGTGCATCCAACGACTGAGCCTGTTCTTCTGCCAATTTTGGTAATCTGATTTCTGCCAGTGCATCCACTATGTCTTCTGAATCTATCTCTGAGTTCGGGGCAAATAGGTCGTTAATATGTTCCTGATTTCTGATCTCTTTCCCTGTATGATCTTCTAACACTGTTATGGGGTCCATTTTGTTTTCCTGTCTAGTAAGCCACGCTAGAAGTCTACTGGGTTTATCCCCTTCCGCATGTAGGCGTTGTAGATATCTCCCGTAATTCAGCCTTCCCAGTTTTTCCCAAAGTACCATACAGTCTGACCTCAATTCCACTAGCTCTCGGGACTCACTCCCTCCCGTTCCCGCTCGTCGCTCTTCCTTTTCTATCACCTTCTCAAGTTCACCGAGCTCTTTCATAGCTGCCCCCGTTAATCCCCCTGTCCTGCCTATTGCCGCCCCCCTTATCACCACTTTGAACGCGTCCCATAGTGTAGAACTACTTTCCACGCTACCCTCATTCTGCTCAAAGTAATCCTCTATGGACTCTTGGAGGTATTCCTCCAGCTCTCCCTCTCTTAGGGCCTCTGCCCGGAGCCGCCAGGTAGGTATCGGGGCTTTCCTATGGGTGTGTGCCCATGTTGCTAATACTGGGGCGTGATCAGAGAGTGTGCGTGCTTTGATAGTGATTTCTGTGAAATCATGTAATGATTCCCTGCCCGTGAATATGTAGTCTAACCGTGTAAATGTCCCATGCGGTGCACTGTAGTGTGTGTACGCCCTCCCCTCTCCATGTACCTGTCTCCAGATGTCGACCAGTTGTAATCCCTCTAAGGTCCTATGCAGTTCCTTCGCCGGGGGCGCTGGCTTCCTGTGCCTGTCGTCCGACCTGTCCAGCGACGGGTTTAAGGTGCAGTTGAAGTCGCCGGCCCAGATGAACGTCGCTTCCCTTAACTGGGCCAGCCTGGGCGCCAGCTTTTTAAAGAAGTCTGCTGCGTCACAATTCGGGGCGTAGGTGTTGATCAGGCACACTTCTTTATGTTCCAGCATTCCGTGCACCAACACCATCCTTCCCTCCGAGTATGACTCCTGTCGGAGCATTTGAAACAGAAACCCCGGGGCAATCCATATCAGTACTCCCCGTGCATAGTTCGAGTACGTGGCGCTGTATGTTTGTCCTCCCCATTTCTTGGTCACCTTGGCCTGCTTTTGTGAGATTAGGTGTGTTTCCTGGAGCATCGCTATCTTGACCTTCATTCGATTTAGCCATGCATAGACCCTAAGTCTCTTGATATACGCATTAAGTCCTCGCACGTTCCAGGTGACTATTGACGTGCTATCTAGCCCCATTGTACTTTTTTGCGGTCCGGCTTTCTCATCCCACAGCCGTGTCTCCGTGTCCTGCCCTCTACTCTCCCTGTATTGGAGTCTCCTGCGGTTCCTGTTGCGGGGCCCCCGCATCTGGTGTGGCCATGACTGTCATCTATTGCCACTTGCTGTATATATCTCTGGTCACCTTCTGCTCGTATCTCCCCTTCATCCTTTGTGGTCGTTTTCCTATTGCCTGGGCCGTATGCTGTCCATTCACCACACTCAACATCTTTAACCCAAACAAAAACTAGTGAACAAACGCCCAGCCACCCTTCTCCTGCTCGGGCTCCACCGCTTCCCTCATCGTACTCCCTTGGAAGGGGCCGACTTGCAGCGGCGTGATGCCTTAAAACTGGCATCTAAACTTGGTGATCACTCTCACTGTGCGGGGGCGTCGCCTTTCTCAGCCGACCTTGACTGGAGTGAGGTTGATCACTCCTTCATACTTGTCTTCCGGCTTAGTTGCTTATCAATTGTTTGGTAACATTGCGCGTGACTGCGTTTTCTCTCTCTCGTTTCGCATTATCAGGGTCTGTTTGCATTGTTGTTGGCGTTTCTCTGCCTCAGCTGGGGGATGCCCTCCGCATCCATCCACCTGTGGGCCTCCTCCGCCGAATCGAAGAAGCATGATTTGTCCTGGTGTATCACCTTGAGTTTGGCGGGGAACAACAGCATGTATCTCACCCCTGCACACCTAAGTCGTTCTTTCGTTGGGCCAAACTGTGCTCTCTGCTTTTGGACCAAGGCTGTATAGTCCGGGTACATTGTGATCTTAGAGGAGTGTCTGACGATCTCCCCCCCCTCTTGAGAACGCCAGTATTTTGTCTCTGTCTTTGTAGTTCATGATCCTGGCAATTATCGGTCTCGGAGGGGCACCCGGTTGGGGTCTTTTTGTCAGTGCTCTGTGTGCTCTCTCCACCACAAAGCCCTGAGACAACTCCCCGGCCCCTACCTCTTGGAGAAGTATGTTTTCTATGTACTCCGTAGGGTCGTTACCTTCTTCGCCTTCCGGAAGTCCAATTACACGGATGTTATTCCTCCTAGCTCTGCCCTCCGCATTCCTCCGCTCTCCGTTCCAGGGCCTTCACTCTTTGCAATACTTCCGTTAATTGCGTCCGTGTTGTGGCGACTCCTGCCGTGTTTTGCTGCACCTGATGCTCCGTCGCCCCCACCCTCTCCGCCAGGTTCCTCGTATCCTGACGAAGGAGGCCCACATCCACCATCACCGCATCCAGTTTGTTTTCTAGCGACACCTTCAGGGCCCCTATTGTTGCATCCAGTTTGTTTTCAAGAGATGCCTTCATGGCGGCTATTGCTCCTATGATTGTGCCTTCGTTTGCGTCTTCTGTCGGTTGAGGTGCAGCCATTTCCATGTCTGTTGGCGTTGTCTGTTTTTGCCCTGGTGTCTTGGTGTATGTAGGTGTCCATGGTGCTCTGCTTGACCTTCCCTTCGATTTTCTTATTTGGCATTGTGCCCCTGCGTGTCTGTCCGCCTTCGGTCCCGTGGACAGCTAGTACCGAGTCCTGACAATTCCCTCTAGATTTTCCCGACCCGGCTCCTCCTCTATCTTCTACGGGTCGTGCACTATAGCCCTTCACCTTATTGCGTGGGCGCCATGTTGGTCCGTCGGGGGCCCAGACTTTGCCTTGTCTTGGTGGTGTAATGGCGGCAGTTAGGCAGTCCTGCCAGGGAAGCGGGCCGCCTCCCCCTCGCTCCGTGGCCTTTCGGCTGGCGCCGGGAGGCCTTTCCCCTATGCCGCTCAGTCAGCGGCCTGGAGCCGGGGGTCCTACCGCTTCGTCCGGCACGCGCTGTCCGGTGTCTTATCCACGGGCCCTGGCTCGTTCACCGTCGGGAGTCCGCTGCGCGGCGACCTCCCTTTCGCTGTCCGTGCCCGTCGGCCTCTCCACGGGGTCTGTCTCCTCCGGGCCGCTCCTTCCCCCGGTGAGGCGCCCACGTCCTTTTCTCGCCAAGCCTGCGGTTGGCTTCTGTTTTTTGTTTTTCTCCCCACGAGGGGGGGGGTCGGTTGCCGCAGGATCGTTGGCTGGTCTGGTCCTTGGCCCAGTCGGATTTACCCTCTACTTCGAGGTCGCAGCTCCGTCCGCCATCTTGGATTTTCGCCAAGCTTTCTTGCCATCGGGCGTTTTACTATGTAAACGCTCCGTTTTTTCTCGGGATTTCGCTCAGCTGCTGCAGGATTACTTCTTCCTCCTTACCCTGCACTCGGGCTGCTGCAGCGTGCACCAGGATGTCTCTAAGTCGGATATGAGCACGGATCGTAGCGGGAGCTCCGTCTCAAGACGACCTCACTCCATGGGCTCAGACCACGCCCCAAGATCCCTATTGTTATACAATTTCTGAAAGGGCTCACTAATGTGTTCCCTCCAGTCTCTTTTATTGTACCCGTTTGAGACTTGAACTTGGTACTAAAATACCTCATGTGCGCTCTTTTTGAGCAGTTACATTCATGTCCTCTAAGGATGTTAACTTTCGAAATGGTTACCTCACAGCCATTACAACGGCACACAGGGTCAGTGAATTTCAGGCTCTTTTGTGTAAACCACCGTTTACCACATTCTTCAAGGAGAAGGTTGTTTTGAGGGTCCGTCCCACCTTTCTTCCAAAAGTAGTATTGAAATTTCATCTTGCTCAAAAAAATAGTCATGCCTACTTTTTATCCTCCACCTCATCCATCTAAGGAGGAAAGGCTTCATTGTTTTGACCCTAAGAAGAGAGCTTTGAGTTTTTACATCTCTAGGATGGCAAATATTAGGTAAGACGACCAATTGTTCATTGGTTATATTGGACACAAGCTAGGACTAGCTGTGACCAAATGTTAGGGATAATTTTCAGTTTAGTGCTAAATTCCTCCCACGTTGGAGACCCCCAGCTCTTTTGCTGAACTTTGGGACTTTGAACTTTTTAAATTCTGTGTGTTTCTATGTTTGTTTCTTTTGGTTATGGAGTCTGACAAACTCCATAGGCATCATCTTTTACATTGTGTCACACAGCACTTTCAGTGCAGGGGCACAGGGAAGTCTTCCAGATGTCCCAAAGGTTTAAATACCTTCTCTGGGATAAACTACTGTTTCCCAGAACAGTAAAGTGAAATTGACTTTACTTACATTTGTAACTTTCTAGACCCAGCACACTATCTTACAATAGGGTGCTGGATGGGTTACTTAGTATCCCCTTTGTCTAGTCTAGCTTCTCATGTAACATTTTATTGTTACCCTTTCCTCACTGAATGGCTGGTTGCAGTGGTTTACTTTTAACTACTGTGGTGTGCATTTACAGCATGCTGCGTTTGCTGCTGCAGTAAAGCACCCAAGGGTGCCATTTTTGTCAAAATGGCCCGGTCTTCTTTTTTTCCCCCATTTCTTTGTGGAAAGGTCGTTCTTGAGATTTACTCTGCGCACCAAACCAGGATTGGTCCCTTTGTTCGGTTTGCCTTTGGCGGGATTCGCGAGTGAAACCCGCTTCTGGCTCCAGGGTGTCTGGGGTAGGCAGGAAGTGAGGGAGGTGCCCGAAACTCCCTATGCTTAGTCTCTTAGGAGATCCAAATGCACTCTGTAGTGATTGGCCGGCTGACTGGCTGGCAAGGACAGACACCCTGCTGGGTGACTGATAGCTGGGCTGGAATGAATGGGAGAGAACTGAATAAAAGGCGGGCTTTTGGCTTGGAAGGCAGAGTCGACCACTGGACTAAGGAACCAAAGATGTACTCGAAGAAGACGCCTGCTGCAACACCTGGACTGTTGGTTTGCCTGTTGAAGCCCTGCCGCTGTGCTGAAACTCCAAATTTGTATTGACAGAGAAGCCCTTGCAAGGGCGACTTCTCCCTTTGAGTTGGTGGGACCAATCAACTCCAAAGTAAGCCATCTGGATATTCTCTGAGCTGGTTGCATTTACACAGAGATACTGCTGGAAACCGAAACACCAGGGGGAGGAACACCAGATTGTGTGCGTTGCTTTTAAGATGGCCAAGAGCTCCAGGAAGATCCTCCGTACTCCCAGGAAGCATGAATGACCGAGCCTGAGCCCCCTCAGCAGAGTGCGGGACCCCAGAAGCAAGGAAAGTCCATCTCGACAGCCTGAAACCGCGGTGTTGCTAAGAGCGTGAAGCTGAAACACTGAAGTGCCACTTTTTGGAAAGATTGCTGGTTGCGAGCAGTGACTGTCCCATTGCAGTGCAGGAGTCCCCAGAAGTCCCCCCTTTTGTCCCCACGACTGAGGCCCAGGAACAGTGAGGTCTACATAGCTGCACAGGAACAGAAGTCATCTGCTGCACTTTTTCTTCAATACAAAGGTACTGTAAAGTCTGAGAGAACTTACCTCTTATTGCAGAGTTGCTTGCATCTTCTACTACTCACAAGCCTATCCAGCTTGTGGCCCTACATTGATTCTTCTTTTCTTCAAAGACTTCTAAAACATTGTGAAAAGACTTTTCTTTCTTACCTACCAGAAGTGCTTCAGCCAATATAAGACTTTTGCCCATTGACTTTGGCTTAACCTGTTATCCTGAATGACTCTGCTTAGGGAATCCAAAAGTATTTGCCTGCTTAAGAATATTTGTGGTCTCTTGTTTGTTCTAATAACCTTGTTCCTTTAACCAATTTCTAAACATATTCTAAATGCCACAGTAAGATATTAATGTCCCCAGCACCCCAGCTATTGAAGTCACCTGAGGGTGAAGGTTGTGACTGCGGGCCATCCCAAAAGGGTCTTTACTGATTTAAGACTATTAAGAGTGTGTATTTTGAAGTGTGTTACTGTAATATTGCTCCCTTCTGAAGAAGGCGTATTCTAACTGACAAATTAATAATTGTTTATTCAAGAAACCTTGTGTGTAAGTGTTTATTTGAATACTAGTCACTGTGAATCTCTGTGTAACTCCCCTACAGCTCCCATTGACCTCTCTTGAGATACGCCTGGCTGCTCAGCCACACTACCAACCTGTGTAGCACAGACTTATACCAAAGGTTGGGTTCCTATTGCCAGGAGGTCAAGGTTATTGTAGTGCACCCAAAGGGTACTGCATGTAATCTTGCCTGACACCAAACAAACCTTATCTCGCTGGATTATTCTTTGAATTACTGAATGCTATAACTTAGCGGAAAAAGATGTTCCTGTAGGCCTATGGGCAAATTCTATAAGGGGTGTGGCCACTTCATCGGCTTTGCTTGGAGGGGTGCCAGTTCAAGTTATTTGTGCTGCTGCGACTTGGTCCTCTGCATCCGTTTTCAAAACATTACTGCCTGGACTCTGCGTCAAGACAGGAAGCAGGATTTGGGAAGGCTGTACTTCACAGCATTAATGGCAAGTAACATTCTTACTCCCACCTACACATACTGCTTTGGGAGTGTATCAACGATGAGGAATACATGGGAGGACACAATCCATTCAAAGAACAAATTACTTACCCCTGGTAATGTTCTTTCGACTAGATGTTCCTCCCACTTATTCCTCATTGCCCCTCCCATTCTACCCCTCAGTACAGTAGAATTTCCGTGTATTACACCTTCTTTCGTGTATTACACCTTCTTTAGTGCCTAGTCTTTTGACCTTACAAATGTGCTCCGAAACCAGAGAGGAAAAACAGAACTGAAGTAATGTACGCAGTGTATGGTATATGTATTGTCGGTGAAGTCATGCTCGAGAGCGGACAGAGGCCGTCGAGGCACATCGAGTCGATGGCGCACAGCACCCTCTACCGAGAATTTCTTTCCCGAAGCATCTGACGCTGGAAGAATAATATCAAATATGAGGAACATCCAGTCGAAAGAACATTACCAGGGTAAGTAATTTATTATTCTGCTTAAAGCAGATCCCTCCCCTCAATTTGTTCCTGACTGTATACCTATTCTACTCTTTGGCGATGATGCAATTCTAATCTGACACTGAGGGGCCTAATAAAACAGCGTATTGCCTTTGATAAGTGGTGCTGTAAAATGGGTCTTGAAATTAACCTAACAAAGACGAAAGCTATGGTTTCCACCCTAAGCACACACAAAAAACTAAACTTAGTTGGCCTTTAGGTAATGCCTGCTTAAACCAAGTGGCCAATTAAGATTATTTAGGCATTACATTCACTGGAAACCACAGTTGGAGTGGGCAAATACGGAAGCCTATTGCTTCATTTAAGCATACAAGTTATGCAATATGTAGTTTTGCCCAATTACATAGTATTGGAGCCCTGACCCCTATGCTAGACATATATAAAATGCAGGCGATATCGGCCGCAGTATATATCTGTACATGGATGTTGTGATGACTCCTGCTGTCATCACTGAACCGCAGCCTAAAATCTCCTTCCGGGTGGCCAGGGGAAGGCAGCCGCTACCTGATCCCCCAAACCTGTGGGTGGCATCAGGGTAGAGGATCACATGGCAGGAGATGGCTGTCAGGAAAAAGTGATGACTCCCTTGGGGGAGACATGGTGGTTCTCTTCTTACGAAGATGAGGATCCTATAATTCCCAAATATCTAATGGTATGCTGCCACTGTATAAGTATCTCCCATGAGAAAACCCAAAGAACGTTCTATGAAAAGTCACCTAAACAGACTAATCTTTGTACCTTAGGAATTCATGCATCAGATGTGACTTCCACTAATTAACATGATTCTGTCTTGGGTAAAAGCATTAACCCCAATGTAAAAGAGCATGTTGTTCACATAACATCTCATAGCTCTGATAATCTTCAGTTCACACATCAATCAAAACTAATTAACCATAGAAAACTTAAAACCACTATGGACTTCAAGATCCGTAATGCCTATGGTACTGGGACGAGGAAGAGGAACAAAGAGTTGATGATGATCAGTGGTGCTACTAAGAAGACCGTGCGGTCTAGTTTTAATTCAACACACCCAAGTGGGACATTTAAATGTGGAAAGCGTCCACAGGTGGAGGAAAGAGTAGCAGAAGCAGTCAGGCGATAGACCGAAGCGTGTGGAGCTGCAGCCATGGAGAAAACGCCAGCAGAAGCCGACGCTGGAAAAAAAAGGGTGCGGTTTTGCAAAGCACGCGCAGCAGGAAGCAGAGTCATGGACAGCAGCGGGGAGAGAAGCACAGCTGTTCAGGAGAAGTGCTCCCGACCCAATGTGAGTCACTCACTCCGGTGTGTTGGAGGACGCAGAGACCTGGCAGAGCCTGTGGAACTCCCAAGAAGGGCTGTGCAGACAGCGGCAGTCACAGGAAGTCTGTCGGCGATCCAGCAGGACTGCAGAGGGTCTGAAGCAGCATTCTGCAGTGCAGCTGAGACGCGGAAGGGAACCAGTGAGTTGTCCTTCTTGAAGAGAGGTAACCCTGGGGCGCTCTGAGCAGAACAATTCACAGGAAAATACAATTTCGAATACCGAACAAGTAGAATAAAAGGGCAACACGGGCACAATTCTCCTTTCATGAGATACCAGTTTGGGGAAACCTGTAATCCACGTGGCCAACAGTCAAGAGACTATATAGACAGGCAAGTATTGTGCAACTCTCCTCACAAAGGATATGGGTGTGGAGAACCTTGGAACAAATATTGCCACTAGAAGAAGAGAACATTTATAGTTGTAGGAGTTTTTCTTCCTGTCAGGCGAGTAAACCAGGAAAGGGACAAGTTGTAGTTAGTCCTGGCAGATGAGCGGACCAGGAAATAAACAGTGGCTTTGTTAGTGCACGGTACAAATATTCTTTAACCTTATCACCACCGGAGTCGCCCCCTTACGCTCTAGCAGCTCTGAAAAGGGAAGGGAGGTGAGTTAGTGGGAATGAGCGGGAAAAGTGCAAGAGAGCAGTGATGTGCCATTGGCAGCCTCAGCCCGGTTAACGCTGTTCGCCGGGCTTGGGGTGCTTTCCGGTCGGTAGCTGTTGTGTGAGTCTGTGTGGTTTGCCTTGTAGCAGTGTAATGAAGGTTGTGCGGTTTGTTGTGCTATAAGGGTTGTGGTTGTGTTTGGTTCGAGTTTGAGAGGTGTATGCAGAGGGGTGAAATTGTTAGTGGGTTGGTTATTGGCATTGCTGTCTAGGAGTGATGTGCTAAATTTCCACGTTCTTTCTAGATGTGGCGCGTGAATATCTCTGCATTTCTATCTAGACCCGGTACTGGCTAATATTCACAATCCTTTCTATATATGAAGCCCACCAATATTCAACAACTGTATCCAAATGTGGCACTGGTCCACCTTCGAAAGTCCCGTCTATATGTGAAGCAAGCTAGTATTCACAGTTCTATCTAAATCTGGCCTTGATAGTATTCTCGATGCAGTCTAGACGTGGCACTGGCTAACAATCGCTATTCTATCTAGATGTGGCACTGGCCGACATTCACAATCCTATCTAGTTGTGACGCAGGCTATTGTTCACAATCTTATCTAAGTGTGGTACTTGCTATCATTCACAATTCTGTCTGGGTCCGGCAGAGGCTAATGTTCACAATTCTATCTAAATGTGGTACTTGCTAGCCATCCTAATTCTGACTAAGTGTGGCACTTGCTAACTTTCATAATACTATCTAGATGTGAAGCAGGCTAGTGTTCACGATTCCATCTAAGTGTGGCACTTGCTAACATTCACATTTCTATCTAGAAGAAATGTGTTTGTGGTAAAAAGTGTTGTGAAAAGAAACTATTCGCTTTATCTGCTGGTATACGATAAAAAGACATTGGTGATGCTGTCCTGACAAAAGTATTTCAACAGAAGAAGAATTGTGATTGTGAAAAAAACAGTTGCTTTGATTTTTGAACAAGTATTTAAGTATTTTGTGAAAGAGACATTTACTTTATCAAGTTGAAAAAGAACATTGGATGGAACAGTTGCTTTGTTTTTGACCAAGTGTTTTGTGGAAAAGACATTTACTTTATCAAATTGAAGGACGTATTGGATGGAAAATAAATTTTTCTTTGAATTGAATAGAACTTTGCTGAACAACTTTTTCAAAGGTCTTCCTGAATTGATCCAGAGGAAGGGAACCAAACCCTGGCACAAAGAGTTCTTTCTGAGAATTAGAAGTTTGAACCTTTGCACTATTTTGTTGAACTGAAACCAGATACATTTACCTCATGCACTTTGGTTATATATATTAGTGTGAGGGTCAGATATATTTGGACACAAGGTCATCTTTCTTTAGTTTAGTTTGCTAGGTAGCAACATTTTCATTCGGATAGGGACAGATAGGGATTTTTCTCACCCCTCTTTATTTTTTATAAATATGACAAACATCGAGAAAGCTACAACTTTGTCTCTATCTCTCATTTCTGACCCTTCACTGTGTCCTCAGATCTTTTGAAATATAGATCTATCATATGTGGAGAATCCTGCGGGTCCCCCACTAAAACCCTGCCTAAACTCTCCTCCCAGGTGGCCAGGAGAGGGCAGATGCTTCCTGATCCCAATCCTGGCAATGGTTTACTGCAGGTGGATCATCTGGGTAGAGACCAGGCCCATGGTGGTGGGAGATTTCACAGGGTGAGACATGGCATTTTTCATCGGATACATTTAAAACTATTCCGAGAGAGGTTATAGCCTTTTGTTGTCCTGATGAATTTCAGCCTATTGTTAAAGCTAAGTTAAGAAAACCTAGGATGCAAATGGCTAAATCTGTCACACCCGCAGAACAATTATTTGTTATCCCTAAATATCCTCCTCAATATCAAAGGCACACTACTGAGATTAGTGAAAGTGTTGCACCTTCTATTGGTATCCACAACTCCTCTTCTAACAATATCAGGGAAAGCACTATCAAAAGTAGTAAGGAAAGGAAAGAAGCTGGAGCAGGAGCTGTACAGTCGGCAACAGTAGTAGAAGAAAAAGAGCACAAGGCTGACAGTTCACTAGGAAGTGTGAACACAGAAGGGACGCCGGAGCGAAGGAAGAGCACATTTCACCTGCAGGCTCTGATTTGGTCCTATACTCACAAACCCTATTTGGCTGTGGCTGCATTGGAAGAGACTGGGAGAAGCTACCAGTCTTTCCAGAGGTGCCTAATTGCTGTGAAGCTGTGCGTTTACCTGAGGCCCCTGTGCAGAAGCAAGCCAAGGGAAGCTGGTGAAAAGGAGACTCTCCCTTATCGAGGCTGGATCAGAGACGCTCGTACTGTGGAGGGGTGTGGGTCCCAAGAGAGCCTGTAGTAGCAGAAGTCAGAAAGTCGGGAACTGGAAGCAGCCTGCAACCGTTGTGATTCGGAGCCAGTGAGGGCAACTCTGTACTCAAAATCACTTAAAATACCTTGCCCGTAACTGTAATCACACTTACGTAGAGAAGTTAAAGCTAGTGAAATCTTTCGCAGTTGTGGGAAGTCCAGTTTAAAGAAGGGAATTGTAGCACATGCTTGTTCACCGTTAAGCAAAGTGCTTGGGTTGGGTAAGAAGAAATATTTCATTTTCCCATTGTTGCATAGCAATCAATACCTGTGAGGTTGCATGTCTTCAATTAGGTTTATGAAGCAGTAGTCAACTTTCCTAATGTGTTACAAGAACAATTCACATCAAAGAAAGGTTGCGTATAAGATATTGTGTATTGTGAATGCAAGATTATAAGTTGAAGTTCCTCATCAAAGGGAGGTTGTGTATACCTACATCTGATCCTGAAGGGGAACCTGACTTTTTTAACACTCAGAATAAACCTTTTAATAATTGCAGAAGTTGTTGAAGTCAAGGAAAGAACAAGCAATTACCCAAGCCATTAGACAGAGCCTTCCTAAGGTTAAACCAGCCCAATTAAGAACTGAACGCAGTGGTTTTGAAGTTGTTGAAACTGTTATGAACACAGGGTCCTCTGATACAAGGGTGACAATGTTATCGAACACTGGTAGAGTGGCAGTACAGCTTTGGGGTAACTACTGAAAACAGAAAGGTGTATCTAATCCTGGGTAAGGTAGCTGGGTGCTGGTTAAAAGAACTAATCGAGAATCTGTGAAGCTGAGACTGGTGAAGCAGAGAGAGAGAAGCAGTCCAGGAGCTCAGACACATTTTTGTGGTAGTTGCAATACTGAAAGCAAAAGCAAAGAGTATGTCCTTTCTTATAACATGGAGAGAAGAGTGCCTTGCCAACCTGTAGAGGTTGAAGCAAGTTGAAGCAGTAGAACTGTGGTGGTCTATAATTTTGTCAGAACATTTTCAGTTGAACGTATTTGAAGCAGTATTTGACTGTGAGGCAAAGGAGCCTGCTTTCACAATGCCATTTGTAGAAGGGAGTTGCTCATGGAAAAAAATACTCTTAGAAGAAGCATCCTGACAAATTGTATTCACAACGCTGCAGAGGTTACAAAAGAAAAATTGCCGTTCAAGTTGAAGTGGTACTTTGGTTTTTACTTCTATTCTGGAAGGAGGCTATCCATGATTGCTATAGGTACTGTGTTCTTTGTGGAACTTGGTAAGGGAATCTTTTCAGCAACCACAGAAGGAACTCTTACCAGTGAATTTTTGTTGTGGTGAACTTTTGTTACTTTGGCACAAACTGATTTAGAACTTTATTTTTCCCCTGGAAGAAATTGACTTTGGACATTCCTAGGGGAACAAGCTCTATCCATGAAAAGTAGAAGTCATCCTAGACACTGGTTATTTGGTGATCTTTTATTTATGCTTTGTTTTGATTGTTCTGTTGTTTAGTGTAAGAGCCAGTTTTGTCTATGCTAGGATATGTTCCCTTAGATCCTAGACTAGGTAGGGAATACCCTGGTAGAGTAGGCTTAGTAAGGTTTTATTTGCACCTTTTCTTTCAAATAAAATGTCAAATATTGAGAAAACTACAAGCAGTTGTCCGCCTTGCATTACTGACCCCCCTCAAACATACTTGACATCTTATCTCAGAATGGAGGCTTATCACTTGCTTAGTTCCAGCACATGAAAACTATTATTGCTTCCTTAGGCCTGCTGCATCTGTGGTACTGCCGCCATGACATGACCACTGGGACTGTTCGCCTAGTAAAGAGATTATACACGTCATATTTACAAGTTTGTTGCAGGGTTGAATGTGATCGCCTAGCATTGGGGCAGGCCTATTGTTTGAGTAAACTGGAGTCGGGATATTAGGAATATTTGGACTACACAACCCACCTCTTGCTCGGTCCCTGTTCCTCAGACTGCATGGGCACACTCCCTCATCGCCGCATTGGAGCCTGCCACATGAAACGTACTGCCTGAATTGTAGCAGCATAGAAGCGACAATTTCCTTTTGTCCTGAATATTCCTTATTTAGGCAGATGTATCTGAAACCGGTACTAGGCTCTATAATGTCCATGATAAAAGCAATGCAATGGCCATATGTAAACTAATTTACATATGGCCTTAATCTAGGTATGTCGTCTGGATTGTTGCAAATTATCTGTACTGGGCGTGGCTGAGAAGGCAAATATTGTTTCAGAGAAGCAGCCCAAATCTCCACCCTGCTATACCAACGCGGGATTAATAAAACAGTTTTAGCATATTGTTCTATCTTGCCTTGTAGCTACACCCAGTATTTTGACTTTAAACGGCATAAGTAGGAGTACTGAATTCAATTCACACAATTTAAACTGCTTTGGACGAGCAGCTGAAACCCTGAATAGAAAGGGTGTTGCTCTTGAAACTTCATTTTCAGTTTACTTCTGCTCATGGTTTTATTGATCTATAATACAATTTATGTGAGTGTTGTTTCGAGGGGATTGGGTCCTCTGACGTATTCCATATCTATGACAGTAATCACCACAGCTGTGCTGCTTCGGAAAATCTTTCTGCGTCCTGCGTTGATGATGTCGATACGCTCTCCTTGAGGGCCTACGTCGAGCTGACGTCACCGGATGTTATAAGTAGGACGCAGGACGCCCGTAGCCTCAGTTCTGTTTTTTCCACGAACGTGTTCGCTTCAGAGATCTTAGCGCACCTCGATTCTACTGAATCCTGTTCTTCGAACCTGATTCTTCATTGCTATCGTATGATGTCTTCGGCTTCTTCCACCCCGCGGTCCGGGTTTAAGAAGTGTCGGGTGTGCGGGTCCAAGATGTCACTGACGGATACGCACAGCTCTTGCCTCTGGTGCCTCGGGGAGGACCATGATACGGACGACTGTGTCGACTGCCAATCACTCACATCGAAGGCCTTGCGGGAGCGTAAGAAGAAGCTGTCGGTCGGTAAAATGGCCAAGCCCCGGAAGTCGCGTTCCACTGGTCTTTCAACGGACGATTCGAGGGGCGACTTTCCGCATCGTCGTCGTGAGTCTGGGGGTTCTCGGTCTGGGAGTCGGTCCCGCCATTCCTCTGCCTCTTCGAGGCACTCCAGGAAGCTCCTTCACAGGACGCCTTCCCCATCCTCTTCCGAGGACTCTTCCCGTCGGCGGGTTGCTTGTCCCAACAAGCATTCCACTCCTGAGGAATGGGATTCCTTCCGAAAGGAGATGTTGGCGATTTTTCAATCGCAGGGCTGCGGTCCGTCCGCGCCGTCTGAGGACGCCGGTCGTGGCTGTGCTAGAGACACCGCTCATATGCCTTCGGGCTCGAGCAGTCGTCGCGACCACCGGGCGCCTTCGAGGTGCCGGTCGGACAAGGATGGTCGCTCTATACATGCCCGTTCCAGGTCCCGGTCCTCGACGCCCTCGAGACCGCGAGAACCTGTGAAGTCTTCGACGAAGACATCGACGTCGGCGGTACCGAGGTCGTCGACAGACTCTCTCGAGGCCCCGCCTCTGAGGAAGTCGTCGATGCCATCGGCGCCCAGGCTGTCGAGAGACACGCTCGGGGCTCTGCCCTCGAGGCCTGTGTCGACGCCGTAGAAGCTGTCGGCGCCGCGCTCGACGTCGACGCCTTTCGAGGTGGCCTTGTCGGAGGTACCCCGTGGCACGGTGGCGCCCCCCAGAAAGGCGCTGGCCAAGGCTAAACATGTCTTTGTGCCTTTTTCTGTACCCTCCTTCCAGCCTATGGATTTTATTTCTGAGGTGCTGGAGGGGTCTGAGGAAGGTGAGGTTCCTGCAGAGGTTCCTGATGACATTGTTTCTGGTCATAGTCAACTTGAGGACCTGCGTCAGTCGCTGCACGACGCCAGTGGTTTAGACACCTCTCCGGAAGTGGCGTTTGGTCGTCCGGAGCCTGGCACGCATGCCGAATCCTCATACAGATGCCTCATGTCGAGGGTCATGGATTACCTGGGGTGGTCTGCCCCCCCTGAGGATTTTCAGCAGGATGACCTGACTGATATCCTGGACCAAGGTCCTCCAACTGACCCGGTGCTGCCATTCCATATGGCCTTGCAGAGAAGGGTGCCTGTGGCTTGGACTGCTCCGGAGAGTCTCCCGGCAGTGAGCAAGTCCTTGCCGAGAAAATATCGCCCAGCCAGTGGCGACCCCTGCTACTTGACCACACACCCTACTCCGGAGAGTTTGGTGGTGCAGGCGGCTACGGCCCCGGCAAAGCAGGCATCGTAGCCTACCATCCCTCCTGATAGGGATGACAAATGTTTTGACGGCTGGGCGAAGAAGGTATTTTCTTCTGTGGGTATGGCGCTTCAGGCTGCCAACTCCGTTTGTGCCTTGTCTCGTTTCACGCACCCCTATCATCTAGTCCGATCACTTCATTCTCTCTTTTGCCATTCGCTCACCCGACCCCCTTCCCGTACTCGAATCTGAACCACTGAATCTACGCAAATGCTGGAAAAAACTAATAATCGTCCCGGACCTAGCCGCCGCACTCCTCCAGTCTCCACCACCTACCTGCCAACTCAATAAACAACTAACCCCTGACGCTTTTGACTCATGGCTCAACGCATCTCTGATGCGGCTCACACCCCCTTGCAAACCATCAACCCGCCATGGCCTCTTCCTCAGATGGTTCACTCCTGAGTTGAAGACCACTAAACAACTATATAAATACCTAGAACGCAAATGGCAGAAAGACAAAACCAAGGAGAGCAGGGCCACCGACACCTCTATCAGTACAAGGCCGAAATCCGGAAAGCAAAAAAAGCCCACTACAACTCCCGAATCCTAAACTGCAAAAACCCAAGCAAAGAACTCCACAAAATCATCTCTGAATTCACCAAACCGGCTTGCACCACGACCATCTCGACCCCCTCACAATCACTGTGCGACTCACTCTCCCTCCACTTTTACACCACGGCTCTCGAAAGAACAAATACTCTAGCCACCAAACTGGCTCTCTTACATCCAGCAGGCAATACTCCCTCCATATCGGCCAGCCCACCAGCTGCGACCACTACGCAACCAACGTTAGAATCCTTTAGTCCAATATCACCAGACCAATTTCTCAAACTTCTATCTGCCCGCAAACTGTCTGGCTCTCTGCTGGACTCTTGCCCGGCCACAACCCTCAAAGAAATTTTCGCTTCCACCTGTGCAGGAGAACACTCAAGATCCATCATAAATGCCCCCCTTTCCTCTGGTATCTTTCCCGACGCATTCAAAACAGTTCATGTCAAACTGCTAATTAAAAAACCTTCCCTCGACCCTCTCAAGCCCAAAAACACCAGATTCCTTGCCAAACTCATTGACCGAACCGCCTACTCCCAGCTAAATGCCTTTGTCGAAGCCAACAATCTCCTAGACCCCGCACAATCAGGTTTCAGAGCCCGTCGCGGAACTGAAACCACCCTAACCTCAATCTGGGATGACCTTAAAATGATGGCAGACTCCGCGGGATGCGCCGCACTAATCCTGCTTGACCTATCTGCCACCTTTGACACAATCAATCACTCAATCCTCCTAGACCGCCTCCACTCCCTAGGAATTTGTGGAACTGCTCTTAAATGGATAGCTTAATTCCTCAAAGATAGGTACCAAATAACAATCTCTCCACATATACCTCCCAAGCGAGACCAGTCGACACGGGAGTCCCACAAGGAGCATGCCTATCCGCCCTCCTGTTCAATCTCTACTTGATCACCCTCCCACCAATAATTCGTTCACACAACATCCTGTGTTACAACTACGCTGACGACACTCGACTAATTCTAAAACGAATGAACTCAAAACCCAACTCACGACCTGACCTGGCCGCCTCGACATAGAACTCTGGATGACCCAAAGCCACCTCTTGTTAAATCCCTCCAAAACAGAAATCGTGGTATGTGGCAACTCCGAACTTCTTCCGCACCCACTACCCTGGCCATCCGCCATGGGCACCTCACCGACCCCCTGCAACTCAGTGAAAAATCTTGGATGCACCCTTAAATCTGACCTAACACTTTCACGCCAAGTCAACAACGTCTCAAAGTCCTGCCACTACCACCTTAAAACCCTTTGGCGCATCTTTCCATATCTCCTTTCCCAACACTCTCTGCGGTCCAATCAATCGTTATATCAAGACCGCACTACCCAAACCCCCTATACCTCAGAGTCCACGCGTACCAACTGAATAAACTCCAAAGGGCACAAAATGCGGCAGCCAAAATGCTACTTGCGCTCGGCCCAAGAGACCACATCTCCCCAGCCCTTAAGATGCTGCACTGGCTTCCAGTAGCCCGAAGGGTGACTTTCAAAACCTTATGCATCTCTTATCGAGCACTGCATAAAACCGGACCTAAATATCTTCAAGACAAGCTAAAACCCTATCACCCCCCCACGCACCCTAAGATCACGCTCAGCCGGCCTCCTAGTCATACCTAAGACAAACTCAGTCAGGTTAGGCGGATCATCATTCTTAGCCTTGGCCCCCACGCTGTGGAACTCGCTCCCACCCCACATCCGCCTAACTGAGGATTTACTGTCTTTCCACAAACTGCTGAAAACCTGGCTCTTCCCCTAAAACCAACCGGTACCAAACTAACCCAAACAGACTAACAGCATCTCAATGACACCAATCCAACAAACTACCTGATGCGAGAAATTGACAGCTAATAACCCTGAATATAAACTAGAAGGACAAACAGAATTAAACTAGTAACGTAGATCAAAGCAGTGAAGTGGATAATACGAATAAATCATAGGGAAACAATAAAAAGATTTAAACTGCTGAAATGGACATAATGTATGAGGAGTGAACGAAGTGAATGGCGTGGATGAAATGGAATGGATGAGGCGTGTGGAACAGATGAATGCGCTGAGTGGAAGAATGCATGAGTGGAAGAACAGATGATTATATAGATCGAATGAGTGTAAATCGAATGAGTATGTAGATCGGATGAGTGTATAGAATGGATGAACATGTTAAGCGGATGAGTGTGTAGAGCGGTTGGGTGTGTAGAGCGGATGAGCGTGTAGAGCGGATGAGTGTGTAAATACAGAGAAGCAAGTAGAACGCAGGAGTGCGTAGAACAGATGAATGTGCAGAACGGACGAGCGTAAACCAGATGAGTGTGTAGGGCGGAGGAGTGTGTAGGGCAGAGGAGTGTGTAGGGCGGATGAGAGTGTGTAGGGCGGATGAGTGTGTAGGGCGGATGAGTGTGTAGGGCGGAGGAGTGTGTAGAGCGGAGGAGTGTGTAGAGCGGAGGAGTATGTAGAGCAGAGTTGAATGCGTGGAAAGCACGAGTGCATAGAACGGATGAGTGCGGGGAGCGGATGAGTGTGCAGAACAGTCTACTGGGTAGAGCCGACAAGTATATAGAGCAGATAAGTGCATATGAAAAGAGGGGTGCTCAGAGGGGATGGGTGCTCAGAGGGGATGGGTGCCTAGAGCGAATGGGTGCCTAGAGCGGAGCAAACGAGTGCCTAGAGTGGAACGGACGTGTTGCATAGAGCAGATGAGTACGTAGAACGAATGAGCGCAGATTGCATGCAGTACTGATGAGTGCGTAGAATGGATAAGTACGTAGAGCTCCTGAATGCGTAGAGCGGACGGAACGAGTGATGTATGTAGATGGATTCTATATGGATAGAACAAATGATATATGTGAATGGAATTGATCACATATATGGATGGATCGGGTGCCGTAGGTGGATGGATCGGGTGCCATAGGTGGATGGGATCGGGTGCCGTATGTGGATGAAACGTGTGAAATAGGTGGATGGAACGGATGAATTATGAAGATGTAATGGGCGAAATTTGTGGACGGAGTGCATAAAACAACTTGGAATACACGGAATGGTACGGGTGAAATATGGGGATGGAGTGCATAAAACAACTTAGAATACATGAAACGGATCGGAGTAAATAGAGCGGATTTGAGTGCGAGTGGTTGACACGAGTGCGTGTGACGGACAGGAGTGCATGTGGTGGAAAGGAGTGCATGCGTGGGGCAGACAGGAGCGGGCGGACTGGAGTGCATGAGTGCGTCTAGCAGACCGGAGTGTGTGGAGCAGACTGGGCTACACGGAATTAATAAGAGTGCATGGAACGGACTGGAGTGCATAGAATTGCGTGACGTACATAGTATGGTTTGGAATGCAGGGAACGTTTGAAAGAGCATATAACCCATCATATCACACCACCACGCTTACTCTCTTCTTACCACCATCACTCAACTAGAACACAGAGATACTATGACACCATTCGGTATAACTGTTGCCGCACACTCCCCATCATTCTAAGTAAACACTGCTGGTTACACCCCCCTAACCTCCCCAGCCAGGCGTTCTCCTCAGCCCTAACGCAGCCACATTCGGTCTGGATAAATCCTGCCAGAACTAACACATACTCCTGATCTCTCAACCACCACACCTACCGCTAAGAAGCAGCTATTACACGAATACCGCACCAGCTGCACACATACCCGGTGCTCACACGCACCTTTGACTCTCTCTACTGACCTGAACTTTGGTTCCCAAGGGCGTTCAACCTACCAGCACCTTCAGACCATACCAATGGTATATAAGGCGCTATATAAATGCAAAATAACATAACATAACATAACACACTCTGTGGAACTGTATTTCCCTAGCGGCTGATCATATTCCCGAAGGGGAGGAACGGGATGGTTTCCTTGCTATCTTGCAGGAAGGATGCAATGTGTGAATCCTTTCGGTCGGGTCTGGTTGATTGCGGCAGCCGGTCCATGGCGGTGAGCACCGTCATACACAGGTATGCGTGGTTGCGGAAGTCGGGTTTTGCTCCTGATATGCAAGCCCGGCTCCTCAACATGCCCTTTGATGGTGACCATCTTTTTGGTAGCAAGGCTGACGAGAGTCTTAAGAGGTTGCAGACCTCCAAAGCTGCAGCGAAGTCGTTGGGCGCTGCAGTTCGCTAACCTCTGCCTTTTCGTCCTAGGGGACAGCAATGGAGGGGCGGTACCTTTCGATATTACTCGTCCTTTAGTAAATCGAGAGGAGCTGCAGGTCAAAGGGGCAACCGTAGGAGTGCCAGAGGTGGAAAACAAGGTACTCGAGGTGCAAAGGCCGAGCGAGCAGTTGCCTCTTTGCCCTCAGGCACTGCCGCAGCCGCTTCAGCTCAGTCATGAGGCCCATACTTCCCCGGTTGGGGGAAGGCTGGTGCAGCATCTTGTAGAATGGCGTGCCATTACTTCAGATGTGTGGGTTCTGGAGATAATAGCCCACGGCTACTGTCTTCCTTTCCAGCAGAGGCCTCACGACAATCCACCAGGGAACCTCTCTTTGAAGAGTCCGGATCCGCTCCTTCTGCAGGAAATTCAATCCCTGCTGGAGAAAGGCGCCATAGAACTGGTGCCTGTAGCGGAGAGGAACAAGGGATGGTATTCCCCTTATTTTTGATTTCAAAGAAAGACAGAGGATTGAGACCCATCATGGACTTGTGCGGTTTGAACAAGCTCCTCAGGAAGGACAAGTTCAAGATGGTTACTCTTTCTCAAGTCCTCCAGGCCCTTCAACTTCAGGACTGGTTGGTGTCTCTCGACCTCAAGGACGCTTATTTTCATGTGCCGATCCATCCAAAGCACAAGAAGTACCTGAGGTTCGCGGTTGGCGACTCGCACTTTCAGTTTCGGGTCCTGCCGTTCGGATTGACCTCCGCCCCGAGGGTCTTCACCAAGCTCATGGTGGTTGTGGCAGCTCATCTCAGGAAAGGGGGGATTCACGTCTACCCCTAGCTGGACGATTGGTTGATCAGGGCGCGCTCTCCCGAGCAAGTCTTGGATCATCTGTCTGTCACCTGCCACTTCCATTCACAAGCTGGACTTCTCCACTTGATGCCAACACAGCGGCTTCAGTACATCGGAGCGGTGCTCGACACATCCCTGGGGCAGTGTTTCCCTCCCCAGGTAAGGGCTCTTCACATTCAGCAGATGGTGCACAAGTTCCAACTTGCCCAGACGCTGCCGGCGTTCGAATTCTTGAGGTTGCTCGGCCTCATGGCGTCCTGCATTCTTCTGGTGCCAGAGGCCTGATTGCGGATGAGATCTCTGCAATGGGCCCTCAAGCTCCAATGGTCCCAGTCCTCCGGCAGGTTGTCGGACCCCATTCAGGTGCCGCCCTCGGTCGCCCAGGACCTTCTGTGGTGGGCCGTCGAAGGCAATCTAATGAGGGGGGCTCCATTTTGGCTGCCCTGGCCAGAGGTGACGATCGTGACGGACGCATCCCTCACGGGATGGGGAGCGCATGCCAACGAGCTGACAGTCAGCGGTCGTTGGTCTCCGTCAGAGTTCAGACTCCATATCTATCTGTTGGAGCTGAGTGTTAGGGAGAATTCTCTCTTTAGGCTGAATTTCCTAACCTAGTGAGTCCCCCAGCAGCTTTGCTGGATTTCTGGGGTTTGTGTTTTCCTCCTGCCAAGAGTGAGACTCTTTTTCTCCCACTCTTGGACATGATTTATGGTGTTCCTTTGACTGCTTATGTGTTTTATGGGCTATGGGGTCCTTTACTCCATAGGGTCTCATGTGTTTTTACTATGTGTGTTACACAGCACCCTCCGTGCAGTAACACAGGGGTGTCAAAGTGACACCCCACCATAGACTCCATACCCTGGGACTGACTACTGTCTCCCAGGGCATGTAAAGTCACCATTGGCTTTACTAGTCCCAAATTATTAACAGAAACCAGTGCAAACCATCATATTGTGGACGTACTGGTCGGGGCAATTCGATTGCCCCGGGGTCTGTTAGTCGAGGGGGCACGTCTCCGTCCCCCCTGATCGAGTTTTGGCTGGTGGCAGTGGAAACTACTTTTTATATTCGACCGCGAATACTTTCCTATGAGATTTTCCCATTGTTCGAGGCTACCAACTTTAATTATTTAATTCTCATAGCCTCGAACATACCGCCGGTTTATTTAATTAATATTAATTCTCCGGTTGGTATTTTTTGCCAAGACTCGATTCCAAAATGGCGTTTGTGTTCTCTTCTGTGACTCCAACCCAAGTCGAGCCCTTTGTTCCACTTTTTGGCGGGCTTCTCCAGAGAAGCCTCCAAAAGTGGTGCCACTCTGTCTGGGTACCACAGAGGGCGTGGGAGGGGGTTTAGGCACCCTGGACTGAGTTACCCTGGTAACTCAAGTCGCACTCTTGTGTGATTGGCCCAACCACTTAGCATGTTTGAGTGACAGCTAGGCTGAGTGAATGGGGGTTTGCTGCATAAAAGCAGGGCTTTGGGGACTGGAACTTCAGAAGTCGCCACAGGACCTGAGAATCCGACGAGGGAGAAGCTGAGCCGACCTACCACGACGACACCATCGGTGGAGCCCTGCAGAACCGACTCACCACTTCCCGACGACAGAGAAGATCTCCCGGCTGGAGAGGCTTCTTCCCCTGACTGGTGGGCACAACCAGTTTACCTTCTTTTCTTCGCACCTCAGACCGGTTTGTGGTCGAACTGCCCATGCCAAGCACCCCGGCGGCCGGATAGCCACTCACCACTGAACCGCGAATCAACGGACCGCTCCTTGTACCAGAGAAACTCTACGGCTGGTCTCTTCCCTGGCAGTGCAACGGTCCCCTGTCTTCCTCCTCGATGAGATCTACTCTTCACCCGGGCGAAGCACCGACTTGCACCCGCTGCCAGGAACAACTGCCCCCGCTGGAGTGTTCTCACCACTTTAGGGTACTGTGTCCGCCAGGCCTCCCTTTCTAAAGATTGCAACAAGGTAATAATAACTCCTTAACCTTCTGGACTGGGTTGGCCGCCTTGACCCTCTAACTGGTCCCTTTCTTTGGTCAACTCCTTTTTGAACCATTACAAGACTTTTGTGCACTGCAACCGTGTGACCTTGGACACATTTCGTTTCGATCCCCTTAAAGCGGATCCAGCCTACTGACACTGAATTCAAAGTGTTACTTTGCCTTCCTCTCTTGTTGTGTTCTTGAAAAAGTGTTGGGATCTGTTCCAATTTATTCTCTGCTTCTCTCTCCCTTTTTAAAACAAATTATTAGAGTGCCATCTACGTTAAGCGCTCACCGCTGTCTGAAAATAAGTGGGGCTTTACTTAAGACGTGTCTAATATTCTTTTAAGGGAGTGTATATCTTTTAGTGACCGTGTTTTTGAATTGCTTACTATTAGTGCCTGTGTGTTTTTCTAGATGTGGTTTTAAATAAATAATTATATCTCTTTTACACCAAGCCCTGGTCAGTGTTTACTTGTTCTATTGCGTTCTCTTGACCTATTGTGAATACTGTGTATACTGCCTAACTCTTCTTGAGGGAAGTCTGACTGCTCAGCCACAGCTACCAAGTGAATCTGTGTGGTACAGACTGCTACCAAGTGGGTTTACTGCCAAACACCTGTAGTCTTAAATCTTTTGCAGTGGTACCAGAGGGAACTGCACAGGTTTCTGCCTAACACTGAGGGCCGTCAGCCTTGCCCTGAAGGCTTTTCTGCCGACTGTGCGAGGGAAGAATGAACACAGTGGCCATGCACTACCTCAACAAAAAGGGGGGGCAGGGTCACTTCCTCTGTGCAGGGAGGCGATGTAGCTCTGGTTCTGGGCCATCCAGCAGGAAATTTCTGGCCGGAGATGAAAACGAGATGGCGGACGCTCTGAGCAGGCAGAGTGCGATCTCTCACGAGTGGGAGTTGGCTCAGGAGGTTCTCCTGGAGATCTTCGCCCTTTGGAGGACCCCTCTAGTGGATCTCTTCACCTCCAGTGTCAACCGGAAGTGCGAAAGATTCTGCTCGCTGGAATTTCCTCCAAGAGGAGCCTTAGGAGACGCGTTCATAGTGGATTGGTCCTTCCCACTGCTGTACGTGTTTCCTCCAGTCCCCGTCATCCCGCAAGTGCTGCGGAGGCTACGGAGGTTCGGTTCCCGGATGATCCTCATTGCTCCGGCATGGGCCCGGAGGACGTGGTACCCGGACCTTCTCGACTTGTCCATCTGCCCTCCACGTCGTCTTCTCTACCGAGACGATCTGCTCTCACGGGAGGGGTGTCGGGTTCTCCATCCAGAGGTCAGATCCCTCAACCTTCACGCTTGGCTTCTGAAAGGTTGAGGTATAAGGATTGGGACCTCCCTGAAGACGTGATGGAGGTGTTGCTTTCGGCCAGATGGCCGGCAACAAAGTCCCTGTACCGTTGCCATTGGAGAAAGTTCTGCGACTGGTGCAGGGTTAAGAATGGGGACCCTTTTTCATGTGACATTCCTGTGGTTCTGTCTTTTTTGCTTTCTTCAGCCCATAGGGGCTTGCAAGTGGGTACCATTAAAGGTTACCTGGCAGCGCTGTCCATATTTAAGCGCTCGTCTGAGGAGTGTTCTTATTTTAAAATCCCTTTATTTCTCAGTTTCTGAAACAGCTCACTAATGTTTTCCCTCCGTCACCTTTCCAGGTGCCCGGGTGGGATTTGAACCTTGTTCTCAAGTTTCTAATGGGTGCTCCATTTGAGCCTTTACATTCTTGTCCTTTGAGACTGTTAACCCTGAAAACTGTGTTTTTAGTTGCTGTCACTTCTGCTCGCAGAGCGAGTGAGTTACAGGCACTGTCTGTTAAGCCACCCTTCACTGTGTTTCATAAGGACAGGGTTGTCCTTAGAGTTCGTCCTTCTTTTCTTCTGAAAGTTGTGTCGGATTTTCATTTGAGCCAGAAGGTCATTCTTCCGGCATTTTATCCTCCTCCGCATCCTGGTAAGGACGAGGAGATGCTCCATAGGTCAGATCCTAGGAGAACTTTAAGTTTCTACATTCCACGCATGTCCCGGGTCAGAGTGGACGATCAGCTCTTTATTGGTTATGCTGGAAGGTATTTGGGACAAGCTGTGACTAAGCAGACTTTGTCTAGATGGATTATCTTGGCAATTTCTGAATGTTACCGCCTGGTGGGTAAGGACCCTCCAGTAGGCTTACGGGCCCATTCGACTAGGGGTATGGCTGCCTCTACTGCCCTGCAGAGGGGTGTTCCTATTCGTAACATCTGTGAAGCAGCCACTTGGGCTTCGGTCCATACTTTTGTACGTCACTACTCCCTAGATTCTATCCATGGGCAGGATCTGGCCTTTGGCAAGGCGGTCCTTTATTCTACAATTTGATTGGGCATTCTAAATTTGTATATTCTAAATTCTTTTTCCCACCTCCTTACGTTGGTACTGCTTTGGGAGTCTGTCATAGATATGGAATACGTCGGAGGACCCAATCCCCTTGAAGAACAAGTTACTCTCTTACTTGGTAACGTTCTTTCGATGGGATGGTCTGACGACGTATTCCATATCGCTCCCTCCCTGCCTTCCCCGCTACAGAATTTCTTATGCGATTGCAGCTTACGTTTCCGCAAGGCTTTCTGTGGTCATACTGGCAGAAAATTGGTGCCACACGTTCTGAGAAAAAACTACAACTGAGGCTATGGGCGTCGTGCGCCCTACTCATTACATCCGGTGACGTCGGCTCGACGGAGGCTCTCGAGGACAGCGTATTGACGTCATTGTCGCAGGACGCAGACGGCGAAAGATTTTCCAAAGCAGCACAGCTGTGGTGATTACTGTCATAGATATGGAATACGTCATCGGACCATCCCATCGAAAGAACGTTACAGGTAAGAGAGTAACTTGTTCTTTGATTTTAGATTTTAAAAATAGTTGTGAAAGGTTTTATTTAGCATCTGTAAATTACTTTCTCGATAGCTTGCCTGGTACTCTGATTATTAATGATATACCTTTGCCCACTGTACTGAATCTGCACTTTAAAGCTGAAGCATCATTTTGCACTTGATTTAACCTTCCCCCCTATATCATAATAGGAAAAATGAAGAAAAAAAAACACCCTGGGGAGCTGGTGAAACAGTAAGGAGGAAGTATCCGGCTTCTTACTGTAAAATATTGACTAATTTTTTGCATAAGATCTCATTGAATCGCAATGTATTTGATGTGAGCATTATTTTGAATCCTTTTTTTAGTACCCCCCACATATTTGGTTGGGGAAGTCTCTTAAAAAAGTACTAATAAATGATGGACAGACCAGGGGAACAGACAAGGAGACGGACAAGAGAACAAAAGTGGCTGGTACTTGTCATTTTTAAAATACTAGTCCACCCGTTTTACTCTCCCAACATTATATCTGACCGTTTTGCTCAATTATTGTGCATATATACTTTCTCTGTTTATATGGTTATCTGTATGGTCTTGGTTACGCTCTTCTAACCCTTTTTATAATCTTAATAAAGATTATCAAACTAAAAATAAAAATGTACTAATGTGTGTTGTAATTTTTATACAGCCAGCCATTTTATTGTATGTTTGATGAAATATTGTCACAAGCTGTAACCCAAGGACCAAATGTCAAATAAAGGTTGAAATGGAATGGATCTGAAGAACTGGAACATTTGCAATAATTTTAAAGTATTTCTAGAAGGCCACCAACGTGAAGATCCAGTAGCCTTCTTAAATATGTTTCTACCCAATTTGCTCAAACTCTGTTCATCCACGCAATTAGAAATATGTAGAGAGCCCATTGCCTCAGTAAGGATTTGTATCACAGAGCTAAACCACTGGCCTTTTTTCAAAATGTACTGCAATAGTCTCACGTTTTGGCTAAAACATGAACTCCTCATGTGTTCGAGAAAGGCAGTATATAAACCAAAACGTCCCCAGTTAGAATTGAAAAAAAGCAGATGTTTCTAGCCATGAGATCCACTTTCACAGCAAAGAACATTTAAATATGGCTCATACAGCCCTGCCTGAAGATCAGACAGTAGGATGAGACTGCCGTTAATGAACCTGATGACCTAAGAATGTACATCAGTCTTCTTTTTCAATAACACATGGACTAAACACAGCCTCCTGTGTACAAATTCTCAAGACGTGTGTACCCATTTGTAGGGGTTACACTGAATTAGCATTTTTCATGAATGACCTCTTAGAAAACCATATTGTGGTATTCTGGTGTGCATACTTATGTTTTGTGCCTTGTATTTGTTGAGTAGTTTGAATTTCCCAGGAAGGCTCGGACAATAGACTATGGTGGTTGTTAAAATGTTTTTTTTTTTTTTTTTAAGCATTCTCTTTATATGTTTCCTGGGAGCTATTTACCCCCCTCCCCCCACTCAATCCTGATACCCTCCTGCCATGTTCCTTTTCATGCCCTTCCTACTTTAGGCCTAGGCGGTACGCCCTTTCTTTGGCTGTGAGATGTGTGTGCAAAAGCTCAGGATCCTAATTAGGAGGTCTAATAATACTGTGTTGACAGTCGCTGGTGCCATACGTTCTGTACAACAATTGGTGTATTAACGTGGGTCTCTTAAAAGTAGTTTCCTGGAATGTCAAAGATTGTTCTGGTAAAACTATGCTCGCAAAGGTACTATATCACTTTAATAGGGGTACATGTGATTTTGAGCTTACCAAATAAACTCAGTTGGATAAGATTGAGCCAAACAAAATGTAAGTGGGATTGGATAAGCAATTCCATCTCCAGCCCAACTCTAAGTTGAAATGACCTCATAGCAAGGTTGATGCACAAAATCTTAGAAGCTAAGATGGATTTTCAATTTGTACACAAAAGATTGATGGATGCGCACTCTTATTGCACCGTTGACTGTGGTAAAAGGATGGTGCAGTGTGTGGTACTGAAGGCTGGGGCAGCAAATGAGTTGAAGCAGTCATGCATGTGCGCAGGTTTCACAGTGCGTGGTGTGGCTTTCTTCATCACCCCCTGGAGAGCACTACCGTAGAGCACTTAGCTGCGGCTTGATCTTCGTCTTATGTTTGGCCCATGTTGGGATTGCATCACATCTGCTTTCTTGGATCCACATTCTTGTCTTGGTTCAGACCATCTGCGTGACAGAAGTATATATGAGGTTACCTCATGGCCCTACCACAGCTCGCTGAGTCATCTGTCTGAATCCAAAGCCTTATAGTTTGCTGTTGCGGACGCCAAGACAGTTGAGAGTTGTTAAAGGTAAAATGTTTAAGAGAAGACTTTATAACTGGATTCCTTTCTTCCTGATTCCAATACACCTGCTGAAAATCCTGCAGAAATGCTAGTAGCTCAGTCTAAAAAGACCCCACTCAGTGGAATACCTCTCCCAACTTCTTAATCTGATCCAAAAGCAAGACCCTGATCCACATAGTCCGGGCTAAAGAAAGGTCAGTGTGTAAATTGAGAAAAATATATGCTGGTTGCTCTGACACGACAGAGGTCACAGAATAGGACGCCCTGAGGAAAAGCCCAGATAGAGAAATCGTAATAGGCCATACCGAGTGCTTTAAGTGGGTTGTGACATTGAAGGGGGTGGGGAGGAGCTATGAGCAGGGTTGTGGCCCAAATAGTGTAGGTGTGGCCTAAAGGATGGGATGCAGCTTAGACAAGGGCCAACTGGGTCCATAGATAAACCGTGAGAATAAATAATTTGCCCAGGATCACACACTGGGGAATCCAGGATTTGAGCCTCAACTGCAATTTAGGTACTTGACCAGCTAATCTCAGGTCTAGTTAGTTCAGCTATGTGTTAATGCTTCGCTTTGCAATTTCATAGCTCGTATACAATGGAAGAACAGCTCAAGATCCCCCAGTGTTCTTACCTGAATCAAATAAAGCATGTCAACTCTGGGCCCTATAAGAAATTCAAAGAAAAATGTGCATTTAAACATAATAGAATGAGATTCCAAAATGGCCGCCGAGATAGATGCTATGTAAGGTTAGGGCTCCTCCCTGCCACCTCAAGAAAGAAGATGAAAGCGACCTGTAATCTACTCGACAACCATCAAGTAGATCTTATGAGGCTCCTGGGATCTAAGGAAAGACTATTTGTTGCGTGTATGATGGCGCCATAGTGTCTGTGACCGACCTTGAGCTCTGTGAGGTGTTAGAAGGGCTTGGCGCTTCCCAGTGGGCTAGTGGCAACCGAAGGGGCCACAAAGAGACGTGTGCTCGAAATATTTACATAGCACCATCATTATGGAAGAAAAACACCCAGGGACTGTGATTCAACGTCAGACTTGAGGACCTGATCTGCCAACAAAAGAGGGAGCGAGTGCCCCAGCGCCAACGACGGGGCAGGTGCCTGCGAGGATCACAAAGCACCATCCACATTGAGGTTAAATGCACAGGGACCGCAACTTGTGTGATGGATCTGTGGACCCGCTGATTCGCAAAAGGCAATGCGAGTGCCCCAGAACTTAGAGGGCTACAACAAATCTGCGGCGGATCAGTGAGTACTTCAATATCGCAGAGATTGCAGTTGCACTGAGGAGGAGGTAAACTTAAAGCGCACGGATAAGCAACTCTGGGAACTTTTGAAAGGTGGGCATTTCGAGATAACAAATAACCCCTGATTATGAGCAATGCAAGCCCCTATGTGAGACTGATTAACAAACTGGGAGGTGTAAAAGCATTTTGAAAAACTGTTTCTTCCCACGAACTTCTGTCAAAAATCATGAATATCCCACCTTTATTAAACACAAGGGCGGAGGTTGAGCTGGCAATCTTGTGTCTGCAGATTGATTTCATAATGTCTAGGAATAGGTCAAAAGAACCCAAAGACGGGGTCCCCACCCCCAAATTTCAAAAGAAGAAACAACAAGAAGGTGTGCTCCTGAAGTTGTGGCACAATGAATGGGAAGAAATGGCTACAGACTAACGTGTTCCAACCCACCAAGAATCGGGGCCGGTTTCATTGCCAAAGATAGCAGAGCAGGAGTCCACAACAGAAGTAATTAAAAAATGCTTCAACGACTTCCAGTACCAAATGACCGAAATGCTTCAGGCACAACTCGCCCTCATAAGAAAAGAACCTGCACAATCTTTACAGGAGGTGAAAATCAACATCAATGATCTGGCAGAGCGAGTCGAAACATACGAAACAGCGGTTCAAGATATTGCAGAAGACCCACATAAAATAGATATGGCAATGCACAATATGGAAATACAAATGGATCTTGAAAATAGATCAAGGAGATACAATATCCGGGTGAAATCTCTCCCTGAAACGATTGAGGATTGAAATTTAAAAACAACTTTGCAGCAGGTGTTCGCTGATATGTTAGTCTTGGAAGCAGGATAAGAAGTTCCAATAGACCGAATAAAGAGAGGGGGCCCCAAAAACACAAAGATCCAGGAGCGAGGCCCAGAGATGTTGTTGTGGCAATACAAAGGTATGGTCAGAAAGAGGCAATTTTACAGACTGCAAGAAAAACTCCTACCAAGATCAATGGATCAGAAATCCAATTGTATCAGGACTTGGCACAAGTAACTCTGTTGAAGCGAAGACTCATGGGCCCAGTAGTAAAAGTGCTGATCAAAGGAAATTGTTTGCTACAGATGGACATTTCCTTTTGGACTTTTGTTTACATGGGAGGGACAACAACATCGAATGACCTTGTGTGAAGAAGGATTGCGGATATTAAAGCTAGAAGAAGGGAGTAATCAAAAGGAAGACTGCAACATTCATGAGGCAGGCAGATACAAAAGATGGGAATGGACAAAATCATCTTGAGACAAAACATAGTGAGAATGACCCTAAAGAGGAGTTTATAGAGCGCGACATCTACAGTCAACGGAGAGGGTAAAATGCAAGATGTAAATATATGTTAGCTTTACCACCGGGAATTTTGGGATTGTAGCAATAGTTGTGGTTGATAATCGTTTGATGGGGCAGAACGCTTGAGAGTATGAGGGGGGGGGGGAGTGCTTGAAATTGGGGGTGTGATGAGTATAAGTAGACCTCCCACAACTAATCTCCGGGTGTGTAGTAGTGATCAACCTCCATGGCGTAGCGCATGGGAGGAAGGGGAATGAGTTGGGCCGGGGAGAAGGGAGGCATATGGGGAGGCGGGGTAGGGAGGGGTTTTGGGTGCTGGGGGGAGGTCAGCTACCAAAGCAACAACCAGAGTATATATATTCAGATGGGAGGTAAGAAAGAAATCCACGTCTTAACCTTGAACATAAGAGGTTTAAACTCCCCAGTCAAAAGACGCAAAGTTGGATCGTTTCTGAGCCGAGAGAACCCGGATGTGGTTGCTTTTCAAGAGTCCCACACGTGTCAAGGAAAGATGTGAGTAAATTGAAATTATTTGGTTACCCCCATATTATACAATCTAACGATAAGGGAAAGAAGGGAAGGGTCTTCATAGCCTTGAAGGATCAGGTCAGTCAGAATATACTGGCCAAGGAAATGGATAAGGAGGGTAGATACCTGTTTATTAAACTGCAGTACTGGGTAATACTCTGCGTTATATACTTCACACAGTCCAGACTTCCAAGTACAAAAGTCATACTTGGAACAATGCAGGCTAAACCGTATAGACGCAGGCGACAGGGAAGAGTTAGATAGTGAGTTTACATTAGACAAAGTTTGCAAGGCGATAAAGTCCCTATCTCTTAATAAGGCCCCAGGTCTTGACGGGTTTCCTGCAGTATTTTACAAGTATATAGAAAACTTGACTCCAGTGCTCAACTCACTTTTTAACTCCTTCATGGGGGAAGGTATTATTACACCTTCAATGGAAGAAGCAAAGGTGGTGGTTTTTCCAAAGCGTGGTAAGGATAAGACCCAATGTGGATCCTACAGACCCGTAGCTCTCATCAATATAGACGGTAACTTTTTACTGAAATATTAGCAACCACAATGAGAAGGTTAGTGCTGTTAAAAATACACCCGGATCAATCCAGGTTTGTTATGGATAGGCAAACATTTGACAACACAAGACGGGTGAGCCATTTCATTTAGAAAATAAACAAAGCAGGATTATCAGCAGGGGTAATACCGTTAGATGCCGAATAGGCAGTTGATCGTGTTGAGTGGTCCTTTTTATTCTTGACAATGGAGGCTATGGGATTTGGTCCTATGTTCTTGCAAATGGTAGGAGCGAATTACAAATCCCCCATCCTTTGACTAGCCATTAATGGTGATCTCTCTCAAGAAATTCTGGTTACTAGGGGGACCAAACAAGGGTGCCCGTTAACTCTGATACTATATGCAATACATCTTGAGCCATTGTCTAGAATTGGGGACGAGGAGAAAATCATATGTATTCAATTTGGGGGAGAAGACCATAAAGTAATAGCCTTTGCGGATGATTTGTTGTTGAAGGTGACCAAAATACCTTCTTGTTTGCCAGCATTGGCTATAGAATTGACGCTATTTGGGGGAGGGGGCGGGCCTAAAAATGTACATACAAAAATCAGTAATGATGAAATTCCAAGAAGGGAAGAGGGTAGGCTACGAAGACCAATTTGTATGAACTGAACAGGGAATGAAATATTCCGGCATACAATTAACATATTCCTTGGACTCGGTGTACCGAGTAAATTATCTCCCTCTTTTGGCGTCAATTAAACAATGGCTCAAGATACGCAATTTCCTGACGACATCGTGGATGGGACGAATAAATGTATTCAAAATGATGGTTCTCCCAAAGGTGTTTTATTACTTCAAGGCACTACCGATAATGGTCCCCCAGAAATTTGCTAAGACACTAAATAAGATATTGAGGTATTATATCTGGCAAGGTAACAAACCTAGGGTTGCATGGACGACACTAACAGCACCCGTACTCAAGGGAGCACGGGGCCCCAGATTTTAAAGTATATTATCAGGTGGCCCAATTGAGAATCATCAGGGAATGGTTCAAATGGGACATGGAGAAGATGTGGGTGCGTATGGACAGAGCAGTGGTTGGTAAACCCCTTCAGGAAGTACTTTGGTGTCAAAAACAAGATCACCCTATCAATATGTACAAAAGCAAAATTACAGCGTTGATGGCACAAGTATGGGACGCTGTGGTGTAGCGATGAGGCATCACTACATTTCCCTTCCCCCTTTTCCGCAATCCCCAGTTCACTCTGGGACTAGAGCAGAACGCATTTGAGACATGGGAAGATGCGGGATGCTCGAAGATGGGCGACATGATAGAGGGGCAAGAGATCAGAACATTTCAACAAAGTAAATGGGCATTTACGCTGCTCAAAAAATGAAAGATTGAGGTATGCTCAACTCCGTCATTGGCTAATGGGAAATAAGTGCTTCATAATAAAGGTTCTAATCCCATTTGAAAAATACATCACTACAAATTCATGAGACAGACATGTGGTCGGGGCACTCTATAAGATAATTGGAGAAAAATTAGATCATGGGGAATGGGGGTATATGAAGATATGGGAGAAAGACACAGATACGGTCACAACAGAGTCAATGGTCTGCGGTTTGGAAGGGAATCCCAAAATTGTTGCAGGCAATTCAAATATGTGAAATTTGGGTCAAGGCAATGGTGCAATTTTACCGGAGAAATTACACAAATATTACAAGTATGTTTCGGGTGAATGTTGGCGGGGATGCAATGCAATAGGAACGTGTGCACATATATGGTGGGAGTGCCCACACAACGTTTTTTGGGAAAGTATTTACAGTGCAATGAGAGAGATTTTCAGTCCCCAAATATGAAGAGATATGGCCGAGGCCATGCTCGGCTTGGGAGACATATTGGAGGTTTTAACCGAAAAGAAGCAAAAGAAAGCATACCTGATACTAGCTGTTGCCGCTGTTTCACTTACAGCACAAAAATGGAAACAATCATTGGCCCCAACAAAACAAGAGTGGCTAATGAAAATTTGTCATTATGTTTCTTTAGAATGTGTTACATATGTATTACAAGGGGAGCAAAAGAAATTCAAGAAAGATTGGGAGATGGTGCTGGACTTCTTGCACAAAGGCTTTCGTGAGAAATGGTGCTTGCAAAGAATATGAGGGGATGGGGAAGAATGGCTGAGGGTAATGGGGAGTTGGGGGGGAGGGGACATTTTGTAAGTTATAAAGATGAAAATACTAATAAAAATAAGATTTAAAAAAAACAGTTAATATGCGAACCTCCTCCCTACAAAAAGAAGGGAACCCCAATGCTCCTCCATGAAAGGCAATGAAGCGCTCTCTTGCAGTATGTGAGTACAGCAGCACGTATTGTGGTAGAACACTAAGAGGGGTGCTGCTACCTACATCCATAAAAGAAATGAGGGCACGGGCCTGGACATCATAATTCACCCACTACAGAAATACACCTCCCGAGAAGTTGAGACGCCGCAGGTTATCGCTCGTCAGCTATCGCTTTCAGATTCTTTTCACTCTACCCCATGCCATCGTAGCTGATAGGGGCTTTGGTTTATAGCAACCATCGTTCTCCTTAAGTGGTATTGAGGTATTCGGAGAAGTGACCCAAAAAGAGATGCAGAAGGGCCTGCAGGATAGGAGGAATTCCTTCAAGATTGGGGATGCACACATTTATTTACAATACAGGGGCACGCATGCCAGAGAGGTTTGAGCGTACTAAACCTCCCTCTCGCCTAAAAGGGTGGTGGGGGCTGTTAAGAGCCAGAGCGCTGGGTGCACTGGAATTATTACCTTTAGTGCGCCTAGCAACTTCTGATTGTTCCAAATCACGGGCTCAGATCCTGTGATGAAGAAACAAAAGGAGAGGCTCGGCGCACCAAAGGTGGGACACCAGTGAGCCCCAGCTCCCCTTCTGTACCTCCAACACCCAGCAGGCAGCACAGCGGTAAAGACCCAACACGCACAGGAATCCCTTTAACCTAACAGTGGTGCACAGTTAAGGTGTCAGAACTCAGGATTCGAAAATTGAAAATGCATTGCATCTTCTTTTTTCTAATCTGAAGTGCTGACACTGCTGGTAGCCCTTTAACCATGCAGCGCTGCTTGGTTAAACCGGCTGCCTGAGGGGTCGGGGTGGCTGAGGCTAGTCAGGGTTGATCCCCGGGAGCCTTTTTTGGAGGCTGCCAGGGCTCTGCCCGGCCCACTTAAGGTGCTGGCCATAACAAAAAATCTAGGAAGAGGATGGAGAAGAAGCTTCATCTAGATAAGATTTCTGTTAGCTGCAAATAAAATTAGCGTAGGTAGCAGTGCTCCAACTGATTACCAGGGCAGAAAATCACCAACCCCCTCACCATGGTAGGAAAGGCTCTTCAAGGCAATTAATCCTAAGAAATGATCTGTGTTAATGCAACCAGAAACCTATGTGGATACATTAGAAATGTCCTCTGATCATCATAATGGTCTGGCTTATCCTCAGACAGTGACACCCCAAGGGAAATCAGCCCAGCGAACATTGTTACTGAGTCACACCAACTAGCAGCCATGGCATTAGTGGAGGATTTAAGGAAAGAATTGAGTGACTGGGCATGGGGGTACCGTAAGTTGTCCCAATTCTCCCATTAGGAGGTCTGGAAAATGAAAAACAATGAGAAATTGGAGAACCCAGACCTCTTTGACACAGTCCGAGACATGGGGGACATCAACTGATGCTGTGAAAAAAAGGGCAGGGACAAACAGCCTTCTAAGAACACTGTTGTACAACCTCCATCCCATTGAACAAAATCAATGTCACCAGCAAACCCAGGTGTTGCCACACATGTCAGAAGCCAAAGGGCCAGATTAAAGTGAAAATCTAACAACCCCACTATTAAACATTGCTGTCCCTGTATTCAATCAGGGAGCAAATTCTACTCAAAAGAAAACTATAAGGTAAAAAAAACAAAATGCGGCCAGTAAAGGACAAGGGAATAGCAACTCAAGACACAATATCCTCTTCTCGGACGTCCTAAGGATATTGTGAAAAGAATCATGCATGGCTCCGAGAACGCATATGCCCAGAAATTATTTGTTTAGCAGATCTGAACAAGGCGCTCATTGCAAAGTTGGAATCTGAAAATTATTATAGGATGTGGAAAAATGTACCTACTAGAGATTTTACGCACTTTACTCTTTAGTGCCTTCTTGAGGGGGGACACAGGACTAAAGCACATTATAAATGCCACAAGTGCAGTATTCTGTCTATGTACATCTCTCCAAACACAACCAGAAAAATTGAGAGGTATTTCAGACTTGTTTTATATCTCCATCCTTCATTGAGCGGACATCAATCATCTATAGTGTAAATGATAGTGTCAGGATACATCATGTGGGTTCGAAAACAGAAATGCCAGGCAACTTAAAGTTCAAAGAGGTTAGTCATCAACAAGGTCCTGGGGTTCCTCTTCCTTGGCTGCCAGTCAGAAGGAGCAGCAGAGTCGTTTAATGAAAACAAAAGTATTTAGTTCCCAGTGCCTGGGACTTGCCTTCTGTCGAGTTCCTTTGATGGTTCTTGACAGTACCAGATTTCACAGTGATGTCTCCTCCTTTCTTCTCTTCCTTCTTTTGCATTAGCGCACCTTTGTCTGATCTGTCCCTGTAGTGGGGTTTTCCAGTTTCCCCTTTGTGATGTAGGCCTCAATGAGGCAACTGGATTATTAGTAGCATGAGAGGTTGGGGCTTAGGAAGGAGGCGTGGTACCTCCTCAATGCCTAGGTGGGAGGAGACTAGAGTGGCCAACTGCTGTGCCATTTTGCTGGTTTGGATAGCTCATCCACACTGCATTCCCAATGAGCAGACCTCACTTTTGTGCAGTTTCTTTAGACTCCTCTATTTCCTAATTTTTCTATTTGTTTCCCCTCCTATCAGTTCTTCCCACTCTGGCGGCTCCACCACTCTGTTCCCTCTCACCCCTTCTAAATGCCACTCTTCAATGGCGCTTTCTTCTAGTGAGATTTCTACAAACATCTAGTTCCTTCTCTCCCGTGCTCTGTCCTTCTATAACCACAACTGTGTACTTCTACAACTGTCTTCACATTCTGAGTATCACTGACCTTTCATTCTCCCCTCCCTTTGAACACTTTTGTCACAACCCCTAACCTTTTCACCCCTTTTTCCACTGTTGTCACTATCCCCACCTTCTCAACCCCTTTAGGGTGCTACAAGTACCACCCTCTTGGGCTTCACCACTTTGGGTGCTATTGACCCCATTCCCTCCTTCACCTCTAAGGGTACTACCAATACTGTTCCGTTTAGCCAACACTCCACTGCCTCTTAACAGCAGCTCCCGATCGCTTGGTTCCACAGTTTGGTCCTCATGGCCTTTTTTTCCAGCTCCCAGCATCCAGTGTGGCCCGTCTTTCTGGGCCTCCTTTGTGTGCCCTACCTGCTCTCTTCTCCAGCCTTTTCAAAAAGAACTTCTGTCTCAAGCTCCTCCTCCAAAAGCCCACCCTGACATACTTGAGCTGTGTGTTCTTACAGTGTTGTGTTCTTGCAACCTTTGTTGCAAATAGTAGGATATGAAACTACCCGGCGAGAGGTACCAGATTTGAAGAGAGATTTAATGTCATATGGAAAGCTTACCTTGTTAGTGCAGAAGGGTGGAGTTGAAGGGAATGGGAGGGAATAAAAGATGTTGGTATCTGTGTTATTGGTGATCTGGAAAAATGTAATAAGAATAAAGTTTAAAAAATAGTGGGTTTTGGCATGTATCTATATGGGTTACTTCTAGATCCATAATCAATAAAGAAAAATAATGGATGAATAATCCTATCTAGGATGTACACAGAAAAGTACTTCTTGCAACTGTGATAACCGCAAATGACAACTGTAATGTCTAAATAAAATTGTGTCTAATTTTGCTACTAAATTTTTCTTTTCTTTAGCATACCTCTTGCTGCAGGCCAATTTGACAGAGAGCTGTATTTGTTGGGAATGAAAAGACGGACAACAAGAGAACAGACAAAACGTCAAGCACTCAAGGACCAGAAAACCAGTAAGGTCTGCAGCATTTCCTGACCATTTGGACGAGAAAAGTAATTTATATGTTACCATTCATTGGATACAGCACATGCCAGAAAGTCCAGGATGACCGCTCAAATGGAAGAACAAGTCCTAGGCTGTGGGCAAGCCTCTCTCAGGGGCCAAGTAAGTTATTCCATCATGACAGAGGAGTAGCGTTGTGATGGTGCAGCCATCATTCAACTGAGCAAGGAATCTCTCACAGGCCAAAGATCAACATTGGAGAGTTTCAGCTATTGCAGCCACTGGAACAGAACAGGACAAAAGAAATGACCTCTGTGGCTGTTGATAGTATTCCTGTTGGTCAGGAAGACTTCTTTGTAAAAGGGCCCGTCTAAAGTTGAATGGTCTTGTTGCACAAATGACACTATCATCCAGTCGGTAGTAATTTATTTGAAGCAATCAGAAGAGATCACAGAGGCATTTTCAGGGATCAACTGACGACGTGATATTTTATAGGATAGCACTATTTTTTTTTAAGCTGTTCGCGTTTGTCAAAGTGTAACTGATTCAATGTGAGGCGCAATAGGCATTTTTTAATGGGGCCAGTAATCGCAAGGGGCAAGGTTTAAGCGAAAGCAACACTGTATATTTTGCAGTTGGGCAAGAAAGGAAACACATCCTTCTACTGAAGAGCCCCAGCTGTGAGTCCCTGCTCCAGAATGTTTGTGTGTGCTAAAATAATAAATGCTATGGGTCGAAGGACAGAGGTGCACTAGGATTGTCTCTACTGCCATTTTATTTACTGATCTGTTGCATCAAGGAAAACATTAGGAGCAGTTTGGATAAGAGCAGATTATCACAGGATTGGAAGATGCAGGTGTAGAGACAAATTAGTTGCTGAAGCCTCTCGCCAGTTGCATGTTCTTGTGATTTCTACCAGATGTTACAAGCAGATTTTACTTTCAGAGGTGAGTCATAATTTATTCTCTGTTTGCAGGAATTCTCCTCTGAACATTGTGTGCAGAATGGATGTATTTCAGGAGTTACAATTTTGGTAACGAATGTTAATTCAAGGGTCTATTTGCACTTGGGACCAACATTGTTCATCTGGCCATCCACCTTTTTTTTATTTTGCAGTTTTTATTTATTTTCAATAAAATTAATATATTTTATGCTTTTGACTGTTCCCTTATTCCCTTTTACCCGAGGCCCAATGGGGGCAGGCCAACAATTTGATTTTAATCCTAGTCTTCTGTAATACAAATGGGTCAAGTCTCAAAGGCCAAATGCAGAGTTCTTTGCTGGCTTCAAACATGTACATGGTCATTGGGTTACCAAGTATTGTCATATCACAAAGGTACCACAGCTGTACTATTTTAGATTGTCTTTTTCCAGGATCCTGATCACAATGTTACCTCCGCATTCTTTCTCTATCCTAGTTCCCTTGGGAAAACATCTTTATGTTGGAAATTACAAAGGATTCTCGCTCAACATCTATTTTGCTTGTAATATCCGATTTTAATGTTGTTGATGGTCAATAGTGGACGTTTTCTGGCAGCTGCATTAATAACATTTATGATGTTCTGAATATTGTTGTCAGGAGTCTTTGTTGGAATGGCATGGTTTACCTTTCTGGCAGGTTTGTTAAGTTAGTGTGAATTCGGGAGGGATGCAGCTGCAAATCACAATAACAAGCATTGTATGCTTTTGAAGTCCACTACACAGGTGTACTGTAAGAGTATAATAGTGAGATGACAACATATAGGTCCCCTGCCCGAGTTTTCTGATTTAGACCTTTAGCCATCTAGCCTGGGAAAGTGTTTCTTTAAAGCCTGGCCTCCTTAGTACCCTTGGTAATCTCAGGTACAGAGTACTGTATACCTTCACAGTGGCAACGCCTTCTTCGAGACTGACATTGAGGATGTTGGCATGGATACCAAACTAACAGAAATGCACCATCCAGGGCAACATTAAATAGGACCTTTGTGGTGATTCAGATACTCTGCATCCATGGCTCATCTCTCTTCACAACTTCAATAGAAAAAGCTATAATCATAGCTGTAAATATGGTGTACTTTCCTTCTTTCACCAGAGGGTTCCACTCATCTTCCTACACACTATACACACACATTTGATGGAGCCCATCCCCATGTTTTTTGAAAAAGCCTCTTGCATAGTAACACTGGCATTGCATACGTCAACGTCAGGATGTGACGTCTGTAGGAGGGAGAGCTGTAAAGTATTTGTACCTGAATCGCCAGGAAGGTAGTATTTTATTACTCTTACTTCCCTCTTACCGAGTTTGTAGGGACAAATTATTATAGAATATAAATACTGGGGCGAGGTGGCTGCTTATACCAAAGCCTTCAATTTAACAGGTTACAAGGAACCACCTAGCCAAATTATGCTTTTTATCTGGAAGAGAACTCCATGTAGCAATGCTTTCCAAATGCATCAGAATTATCCTATGCTGCCGTCTCCCAGATCTCTGTGATTGACACATGCTTCGGAAAAGCTTCAGATGCTGCCTTGGATCTGGTGGAAAGCACATGAAGTTTCTCAGGTACCAAAACAGCATGCCAAAGTGTAGGCCTTAGCAAGACATATTCTACATGGTGATAGTGCCTTTGGCTGCCAGATGTCTAGGTGAAACGCCACCATGAGTACCCAACTTATTGTCAGACTGTTAGGGAGTTTTAGTAAAGTCCACCTAAGGTAGGACTATAGAAGACTCTCCTTTCAGTGTACAGGGCTCCGCGATCATATCCCGGCCTATCTGGCCAAACAACATGCCCATGCTCTCAGCAAGCCGATCCAGAGTCTGATTAATGCCTCACTTACCCAAGGCTAGGTACCTACCTAATTTAAAAAAATCCTTCCCAACTCCACTGCTAAAAAAAAGCCTACCTGGGACAAGAACACATTATCTAACTACCACCCCATTGCAGACCTTTTGTGGCCTGCAAAACTCCAGGAGAGGGTTGTCACCACCCAGTTACAGGTCTTCCTGGAGGCAAATAACAAGCTAGACCGTTAGCATCAGGATTTGGAGCAGGCCACGGGACCGAGACAGCTCTACATACTGTCTGGGATGATTTTACCGAGACTGCCGACAATGGTGATATAGGCATGCTCGTCATGCCTGACCTGTCGGCAGCCTTCGATACAGTGGACCTTGGTATATTTAAATCCAGTTTATCATCACTGGCACATATGTCCAATAAGGCTAGTCAGTGGTTTACATAATCTCTGTCCAACCGCTCGCAACAGGTGAAGGCAGGCCCATACCTGTCTGACGCTTTGCTTGTAAACTGCAGAGTTCCGCAGAGTTCATTCCTGTCTACGATATTGTTTAATTTATATATCTGCCCACTGCTCAATATATTTGCCCAATTCAATCTGCATTATAATTCATATGCGGGCGATGCACAGATATGCTCACTGTCCTCAGAGAGGGACAGCTCCACCTCACTGATGAGCCCCAACAAGGCTGAAACACGTGTATGGGGTTTCTGTTGGTACTCTTGTTCAGAAGGGAATATCCATAGTATTTTGTTGCTGGACTGCCCATGTGGGCGGTACAAAGACTGATCTGCAAATGGATATTTCCCATCTGTGAAAGGTACAGTGAGCTAAAGTGTGTCTGCAGACTCTCAAGTGGGTACCTTCCCAAAGAACAGGTCAATGGGCTTTGTTCATTCTTGCAGAGGGGCACCTATGGACTATTTTTTGATACACAGATATATGTTCACCTAAGGCAGCGTTTGGAGGCAGTGGAGTGGATATTAACATGTGCTGAAAGAATTAAATCTTGGATGCTGGACAATAGACTACAATTAAACCCGTCTAAAACAGAGATTATTGTCCTAGGTCCAAAAAATAAATTGGCCAATGTGCTGGACGTGGCAGCCAGAGGCTGCCAAGAATACACAGACAATAACAAACCTGAGCTGTAGTTGGCAGTCTAGCATGAGTTGCAATTTACAGGTCAATCAAAGGCGTGTTATTTTCAGATGAAACTACTGAAACCCCTACTTCCGCTCATCTCTGAGAAAGACTGTTCAATGGTGGTGGGAGCTCTTATGAACACCAAGTTGGACTACTGTAATGCTCTGTTGACTGCCATACCCAAATACCAACTTCAGTGGCTTCAGGTCACACAGAACTCAGCGGTATGATTGATTTTCTCTCTTCCACGAAAAACACTGATCTCAGAGTTTTGAAAAGGTCTTCATTGGCTCCCTGTGCAGCAGAGAATACAGTTGAAGATTTTATGCCTTGTTTTTAAATGTATTCATGGCATTGCTCCAACCTACCTGACTTCTAAAATCATAAGTCAGCGGCCAACTCGCACTCTGCGATCCATCGGAAAGGGCCTTTTAGCAATTCCCTGTTCCAAGACCACTACGTGGGGTGACAAACATTTCTCTTTTGTAGGCCCTTGTGCCTGGAACTGTCTTCCTTCAGTTACGGAAATTGAATTCTCTAACTTTATTTAGGAAGCAATTAAAAACGTATTTGTTCAAGTAATGTCTGAGTCCAATTGGTATATGTAAATCGCTGCCCAGTTGATTACAATTCCATCTGCGCCTAGATGCAGCTTGCTGCCAGTCTCCCTTTGGGATATGCATGATCTAAATATGAAAATGAGATGAGCTATGGCTGAGCAGCCAGGCTTGTCCCAAAAGAGAGAAGGGCTGTAGTAGAGTACAAAGACCTTTGAGCACACAGACAGACAGACAGACAGACAGTCAGTCAGGAAGACACTTACACACTTGCAGTTCTATATACATAATTATTTATTAAACATAGTAGACTGTGTTAAGTTCACTTTTCAATTAAGGTAAGAGAAACATGTATACATATATACAGTAAGGCTTTTGCAGTTGTAACTCAGTTCAATGGCAAACCTTAAGTTGGAATGTAGGTAAGTGAAAGAGATTATTTAGGTTAGGAAAAGTATTTGTCAACCAACAAGCATTACTGGTAAGTAAAATAACTTGTCACACACTTGTAGAATAGTTGGAAGTTATTCAAGGTAAGTAAAGCACTTGGAAGAGAATACTTTGGAATCACTGGTTCGAGGAATAATGAATGAATAATGAATGAATAAAGACCCACACAGCAGGTAAGACTTGCATTTAAGTTCACAGAGGCCTTAGGCTTTCGCGGTCCATCTCTATTTAGGTTGGAGATTGGGGGGCAAAAATAAGTAAGGCAGCTGCAGTAAAGAGTCAAGAGTTCCAGTAGAAGACTTGCAGCAAGTAAGTACGAGTTCTTGGTTGGGGAAACAGTGTTGGGGGCTTCGGAGAAGACTCCCTGTAAGCGCCCAGGCGTTAGTCCTGGGCGTACACGTATGGGCAAACCCCCACACATGCATATGAATTAGTACTCCAGCAACACAGCAGCAGCAAAGCTACTCTAGGTAAGCCCTACCAAGAGTCTCACAGTACCTTAAGCATGAGGAGGTTGCAGCACAAAGCTTCCACGATGCAGCAGGACCCGGTCACCGGATTCTTAGTCAGGCAGACTGAAGAGGGGACACTGGATGGTTCTTTGCAGCAGCAGTCAAGTGCAGAGGCTTCAGACAAAGGATTCTTCACGGTTCCGTGGTTTTGGCGCCCTTTTCATAGCACCAGTGAAGCAAGATTACAGCCTGCTCGATTCAGCTTGCTCTCTTGGCCGAGCCTTCAAATGAGGACACTTCAAGGAGCAGACTCTTGTCTCTGGAGGTCCGGAAGGCGTCCACCCACGTTTTGGGAGGATTCGCTCTTCCGAAAGCAATGCACTGAGCACTAGCCACAGGTCCCATGGTATTGGCGGTTTGTAGCCTGTGAAGGTTATAGCTTGTCGTGGGATGGCTTGAAATTAAGGTCTTCAGACTGGTTGGTCCCATCAGTCTAAGGGAGGAAGTCGTCCGGATCGGAGCTTCCCGGTTGCTTGGCAAAGAGGGCTGGAGCAGCAGCCGTTACTGCGATGGCTATGGTGGTCTCTGTAGCTGCAGGCATCTTTCTTATACTCTTCGGAATGGATCTTCCAGTGGTCGACTCTGGCTTCAGCATCAAGATGCTCACCTTTTATGCAGGAATCCAGCAATTCAACATGCATGCTATCAGTCAAACTTGGGTTGGGGGTTGTCCTTTTAGGACAGCCAGCCTTCCAGTTAGAACAGGATCTAAGCAGGCACACTGGAGGACAATGACCTGTGGAGTTTCAGAGTCCTCCCAGATTCTGTCCTCCCGGGCGGGCTTCACAAAGGGATCCCGGTGAAGACAAATGACACACCAGGACCTCCGCACCCAGCACAGCAGCAGAAGGACCAAGAAAGAACAAACCATTGTGAGTTGGGGAAAAAAGAAAACAGGAACCATTTTGGATCAATGGTGTTGCATGTGAGCTTTACCGCAGCTGTGAATGCAGCCTGCTTTGTAAGTTTCAGAAAATGTGTAGAAAAAGTATCCACTGCCACCAGCCACTGAGAGGGAATTGTTACTGTAACCAAAATGTTCTAGGAGATGGGGGAAACTGATGCAGTGTCCCCTCAGCACTCCACGTAAGGTGGAGGGTGCTGGGCTTACAAGAAAGGTATATGTAGGATACAAAGTACCTGTAGTTCTTGCAGGGAATGCAAATAAAACCAAAGAGGGAAGCTCAAGGAGTTTCCAGTAACACTGCACATAAAATGCTGCGTGCTGCAATTGGAGATTACAGATGCCATAGAAGTAGATGGATGAAAGTGGCTCTATCAAAATAAACCCAAAAAGGGGTGCCCAGGGTACAGAAATAAGAATGGGTGAGTGAGGAAAAAGATTCCCACTCACTTATGAGTCAGAAAAAAAAAAATAATCCAACAAAAAGTGCTCGGGCACTCACCAGGTGACAAGAATATCACACAAAATGGAAATGCGACCCAACACAAATCTGTCTTGATCTGTTTAAATATAACATGAGTAACCTATCCAAATCCATGGTAGGCAGAACTACTTCAGCTGGGGAACTGTGGCCTAGACTATGAACCGTCAACATATGTCCTGTTTCAAATGAAAGTCAGATAAGAGGTGAAAGAAGGCACAGTCCTTAACACCACCTATCGGCATGCCTGACTGTATATGATTTTTTATAGGATAGTGTCTGCAGCTTGGTCACCCCCGCCCCCGAAAGACATGACCATAGTCAAAAAGGTAGCCTTTCAAAAAATGTCAAGGTTCCAGGAATACATCAACTCAAAAGGCTTCCTCATATAGGAATTCAGAACCTAATCCAAGTCCTGCTGTGGAGAAGATCGCCAACCGTGTTAGCTAGATGAAGCAGCAAATAAAAGTGGTGTTTGATTACTGTGTTCTGTGAAGAAAAAACATTCTGAACCCTGTTCAGACATCCTGCAAGAGCTGATAAGTAATGTTACACATAACACATTTCAATGGCAGTGCTAACCAAATGGGACATAAAAGATATATTTAAGCAATATAACCGGAGCAGTGGGTCATAAAATAACGTTAACCATGGGGGATTACCGGCCAGGTAATGCCCCCCCTGCGAGGGTTATATTGCTATTAGTAACCCAGCACATTGTACTGGGGTACTAAGTGTTTTTTTTCTCAAGTTGAGAAACGGCATGTTTGCTGTTTTTAACTTGAGAAAAAACACAAAACAAGATGGCCATCAGGGAGAAGGGAACTACATGTAGTCCCTTCGTAGTAAAAGGGGGTTGGGTGGGACGAAAACGTCTCACCTCGTGAACTTTTGCAGAAGTCCTAGCAGGTGAGTACACCAGGCACCTGAAGTTGTAAAAAGAGTTTGACATTGTGGGAAGATGCATGGCAGGGGAGTATACCAGGGGATCTGGAAAAACCCATAGGAGGATTCCTGGCAGCTGAGTATACCAGGCAATCCTCAAAAGTCGCAAGAAGAGTTAAAGAAATTGTTTAGAGCTAAAGAAGGACGTGTGAGATTTATTGTTTGAACAAGAAACTTTATGAATCCAGTACCAAGACACAAAGGCACATTTGGACAAAGACATTTTTTGATGCAGATGAATTGTTGGATGAAGAGACACTTTTGCCATCCTACCTAAGAATCAAGATGAAGGGAACCACCCTCTGGATCCAAGGATCTTTCCTTGGAAACCCCATTTGTTGGAGTTAACCTTATTGGTTGTGAACACTTTTTTGCTAATAATCAAGGCCATGCAATCTTTGTTGTTTTGTTTCTAGTGTGACGGTCAGCTTAGAATGTTTTGGACACAAAGATGGCTTTTAAGTTACTGACTACTTGACACATGCCTAGCTGCCTCCTGTGCCATGGAGCTATCGCAAAACGCGTGAATGTAATCCAGAACTGTGGGCTCGTAAGAATAAAACATCCACTCCAGACACTCGCCTCTCCTATCACTATTCTCATATTCTACTCTACACCAACATACAGTAGAGCGCAGCTACACCCCTTGATCAATTTTGGCCTAGCTGTTCACATACAAACAATACTCCATGAACACCTCAATATCCTGCTAGAACGCAGCTATACCCCATGAATAAATCGGCCTAGCTGCACACATAAGCGTCCTACAGAGGTCTAATGACGCTAGAATGCAATCTCGGAGACCAACCACCAGACTACACACATTCAGCTGATCTCAATGCCACCACACATGTTAGGATGCAGCTACCATCAGGCAATCTCATCAGCTGCTCAGATAGTGAGTGCACCCAAGCACCCTGTAATACCCTACTCTCTCGACTGACCTGGACTACAGTCCCTGAGGGCGTTCAACCCACAAGCGCTTTGAGGTAATACCAATGATCTGTAGAGCGCTATATAAATGCCAAATAACACAGAAAGGTCCTTAATTTTAGTTTTACAGGTAGGCAGAATCCTCTTTAGAATAGGGCTGGAGAGGTGTTTTCCCAACCGTTTCTGTTTAATAAAATGTCTGATTTAGAGAATAACATAGCTTTGTGTCTGCCTCTTATTTCTGACGCATCACAGACAGCTGGGCCATGCATCATGGTCAGACATTTAGCATAGCAGAAAGATGACTGGAATATCAAGAACACAAAACTGTGGCATGCCCCAGAAATCTGAAAGCCATGTGAAAACAAGTAGTACCATCATGATATGGCACATAGATGCCAATATGCCTGACAAATCCTCTGTGGTCGCCCTATAAAACAAAGAAGTTCATCAAATGACAACTGTGTGATTTGTCCAGACAGAAGAAGCAGCTGCCCAATAAGTAATGGCAGACTGGGTCCACACAGTACTAGGGCCTGTCTGGCAGCAAGCAACCAATGAGTGGGCAGAAAAAAGAGGCAGGTGCCAATCAGTAAAGATCAAAATAAGCAAGCTGTAGACAACGGCTGTGTCTGCAATGAAGTAAAGTGGTACTCTTTGGAAATAAAGCCCATTGACAATTTGAAAAGAGGAGATGAAGTATAGGTGTGGCAGGTGGTATTCATCACTGCCACGCCAAAGGAGGGTGGCAAGCAGTATATCCTGATAATGGAGGAAATATTCAGGGTTATTGCTAGGACATGCCACACAACATGCAAACCAATGAAGAACCCTACAATGGTTAGATTACCTGATTCGTTACTATGGGGTCCCTATAGAAAGGAGCCCGATCAAGGAACCCACTTCACTGGAGGTATACTGCAAAAATGGGCTCGAGTAAAGGGAGTCTAATGGACATCTCGTATCGGTCATTATTCACAACCATCAGGACTCATTGAATAAATAAATGGCCTATTCAAAGAGCAGGTGAAGAAATTCACCCGTGGTCACACAGTGAAGAGGTGGTCAAAGCAGTTATCACAAGCTTTAATCCGAACAATTGACAAGTGAGCAATCGGGAAACACTGTTCAAATGAATGGTTTGCAAAGGTAGCGGGCGCCCCTCTCTCGATAGAACAAGGCTTGATAACCTGTTCAGTGGTTATTAACCACTTGAGAGTTCGCAGCCACTGCTTTTTCTCACTGTGCCTTTCACAGATGGGAAATATCCATTTGCATATCAGTCTTTGTCCCGCCCAGGGGCAGTCCAGCACCGAAATGCAATGGCAATTCCAACCCGAACGAGAGTACCACCAGCAACCCCATACACGTGTTTCACCCTTGTTGGGGATCATCAGTGAGGTGAAGCTGATGCCTCTCTAAGCACAGTGAGAGGGAGACCACGTCTGGTTGCCCCCAGGAGACCTAGGGTTACCAATCCCAGGTTCCTTGAAATTTGGTTTGCAAAGGTAGTGGGCGCCCCTCTCTCGATAGAACAAGGCTTGATAACCTGTTCAGTGGTTATTAACCACTTGAGAGTTGGCAGCCACTGCTTTTTCTCACTGTGCCTTTCACAGATGGGAAATAACCATTTGCATATCAGTCTTTGTCCTGCCCAGGGGCAGTCCAGCACCGAAAAGCAATGGCAATTCCAACCTGAACGAGAGTACCACCAGCAACCCCATACACGTGTTTCACCCTTGTTGGGGATCATCAGTGAGGTGAAGCTGATGCCTCTCTAAGCACAGTGAGAGGGAGACCACGTCTGGTTGCCCCCAGGAGACCTAGGGTTACCAATCCCAGGTTCCTTAAAATTTGGTTTGCAAAGGTAGCGGGCGCCCCTCTCTCGATAGAACAAGGCTTGATAACCTGTTCAGTGGTTATTAACCACTTGAGAGTTCGCAGGTAACCCTAGGTCTCCTGGGGGCAACCAGACGTGGTCTCCCTCTCACTGTGCTTAGAGAGGCATCAGCTTCACCTCACTGATGATCCCCAACAAGGGTGAAACACGTGTATGGGGTTGCTGGTGGTACTCTCGTTCAGGTTGGAATTGCCATTGCATTTCGGTGCTGGACTTCCCCTGGGCAGGACGAAGACTGATATGCAAATGGATATTTCCCATCTGTGAAAGGCACAGTGAGAAAAAGCAGTGGCTGCGAACTCTCAAGTGGTTAATAACCACTGACCAGGTTATCAAGCCTTGTTCTATCGAGAGAGGGGCGCCCGCTACCTTTGCAAACCTGTTCAAATGAATGACTGTAGAAACCTCATAACAGTCCATAGCATAATTGCCTGGAAAACGATCGCTGTAGCCAATCTCACTTTGTAAGTAGGGCAAGGGAGCACTGGAATATACTTGATTACCCCGACAATTGAAACGGTCAAAGCTGGCCAGTACAAAGGTACCCTCTTCGGGATAGAGATCTTTTTTTATTTATTTACATTTATAAAGCGCTCACACAGCCCGCAGGCATCGAGGCGCTGTTACAGGAATTGTTAGTTTTTCTTAGTTGTGTAATTGTGTTTTTTCTTTATCACGTATTTATAACGCGCTTAAACACTCAGAGGTTTTTTTTTTTATTTATTTATTTATTTTTATTTTTTTTTTAAGCGCGGACCCGGGGATCGAACCTGTTGTTGCTTTGTGATCAAGCTGTCTCCCAGTACCTTCAGAAGAATTACACCATGTTCCAGTCTGGCTCCACAAGGAATTAGCATGCTTGGAGGCGAGACGGATCCAGATTATAGAGGATAGGCTAAAGTGCTTCTGTAAAAGGCTGAGCTGACTAATATAACTTTGCAAAAACATGACAGAATAGCTCAATTGATCCGTGAGGAAGCCATGGTACCACAGATGGTGGATCTAGCAGCACACATTGTGCTGACTGTCCAATCTTCCTTCACACTACCAGATTATCTGTACATTTATTGATGTAATTACTTTCAGCATACCAGATGGGCTGGAAGAGAATACTATGTCTATCGTGAGGATGTAGTGCACCATTACAAAAGTGTCTACCGTAATGACTGTTTAACCAGTCCATGCAGCAACATAAATTAATAAGGTCATATTCAAACTCATGTTGCACTATGAACTATCTATTTGGGCATGATGTATTCATTATGAGGGTCGGTGAATACTTAATTCCATTTCATTACTACAATTAGTCATTTATCGTATAGTTTGTATGTGCTTCAATTGCAAATCTTCTGTCACCATGATACATGGAATATGGGCACATGATGTTGAACCCAAAGCTTCTCATTGGCAGAACAGTGAATGCTTGAAAAATTTTCTTGTATAAAGCTTGCAAACATATGTATCCAGTGTAGTTGATGGGCCCATAATTAGACATGTTTGTTTGGAAAACAGGTGGGGACAACTCCTGCAACTGGCTTGATTGATGTGTTTGGTAATGCTGTGTGTTGGGCTCCGCTAACAGGCATATCAACTTATACCCTGGATAATTTAAGTAAAAGAGCGAAAGTGTGCATTCAGCTAAGTGTTAACCACTAGATAATTTGTGAAGAAGAGGTTAAAAAGTACTTGGATGAGAATAAAGAAGATCCTTTGGAATCCAAACTACTTAAGGTAGACAGGTTCTCATTATCCTTACAGGTTATATTTTTCAATGCTCATATTTTTTACACATGCCAATATGTTTCGCTTTTCATAGATCATTGGGGGCTTAAGATGGGAGTAAGAACATTAAAGTGAATAATGTAGTGAGAGTAGAGTAATTAATTATGCAAAAAAATCCCTCCACATATTTATATCCCCCGGCCTCTGCCTCACTTACCTGGTGCACCAGAGTCTCTCGCTGGCACCGAGACACTACGGTTTCCGGCACACCCCTGACGTGGCAGTTGCCACGTAGTTGCTTCCCAACTGCCTTTCTGTCGTTTGCAACTTCATACATTTGCTGGCATGCGTGTGGTAACGCCCTGGGGTCACCCGCTGCTCTAGGCAGACTCACTGTCTTTGCGTCTGCTCGCGCTTCCACAGTGGTGTCCCTTCCCCGTCGGGAATGTGCAGACGCTCTGTCATCGTTCGACGCAGCTCAGCAAGCAACCCCTGGCTTGACTGGGCGCGAGAGCGCTGTTCGCTTGGTCATGTTCCCTGGAGTTTCTGCGCTGCCTCCAGCCTCCACATGGCTTCCCTTCCTCTGTGCTTCGCTCTCCATCTAGCCGCACCAGTCCACACAACTCGCAGTCAGGAGCCCTAGCACGGGGTTCCTCATCCTCCCTGCACAGCTTCCTTCTGCACTGCCTCTGCCATTTTTAAATGTCCTGCTCACTTTAGGTTCAACAAAACAACTAGCCTGCTCGTTAGACTTAAGGCTTCTCTTGATCTGCATGAACTCCTTCCTCGTGTCAGTACCTGAGGGTTTCTGAAAGTTGAAGTCCACAGATACTACTAAATTTCTTGGACATGGTTGTACAAAAGTCTCACATAAAGACCCATCAAAAACAGAAGGTTAGGGGGCGTGGCCTGGAGCGCCAGCGATGAGGCAGCTCCATTGATGGCCTCCACATGGGTCTGTGGCTAAAAGCTGATTTCTCCCGGTTCCTGCTATGCCCGCCATGAACGCCGCCAGATTGATGCAGCGGAACATCCCCAGCACCATCGCCTGCAATCTGGGAGCTTAACGCCCCTGGGTTCGCCATAAACGCGGCGAAAGAAATGTTCCTCCGGCGGCCGGCGCTGTATTCAAGATGGCGGCTGCTCCTCTGAACCCGTGCCTCTGCACCCTGCCAGCTCCTCCTCCCCGGCGCGCGGCTGACACTGGAGTCCGGAGCCTTCCTGGCACCCTTTAGGGAGGCGCTGATGGTCCCCGCTCCCGCCTGCCTGCCAGTTACACTTCATTCTGGAGCAGCTCGTAGGATCCTAACCTGCGCCCCACCATTGGACCGCACCCGATGCCTTGGTGAGCCCGCCATCAGCGTGATCTGCGTGCCGGTCCCCTGGAGGCCTGAGGTGAGGAGCTGGGGGTGGCCTAGCCTTCTGAGGCTCGCAACATCTGCCCCCCCATCGGCGGCCTGTCGACCCACACAAACCCACACTGTTCCCCGGAGTGTGACACTTTCCCTGCTTTCCTGGGGCGCCCCGGCCCACCTCCCCTCTCCGCCAGCCGGGGAGAACCTGCTCCCGCCAGCCGCATCCTGGACCCTGCCGCGGAGGGCCGCCTGGAGCCCCGTGGCCCTTACGGCGACCCAGACCGCTTCCTGAAGGCCTGGAATTCTTCCCACCTCCTGGGGCGCTCCAGCCCACTCCACCCCCAATGGCTCTCGCCATTTTGGATCCTGCGCCACGTGGATTGGGGGCCGGACCCCCGGAGGGTGCCCCTAATCCCAAAGCCATGTCCCGAGCGCTGAAGTCCTCCAAATCGTCTGACATTTCCACCATGCTACAGACCGCGGATAAAGGAAAGAAAGCAGATTCCTCCAAACTTACACTCCAGAAAACGACCGACGACAAGGGGACTCTCGCAACAAAAGACCTCCAGGCCTTCATGTCGGACATGAAGTCAGAATTTAGAACCTGCATGACGGAACTCACTGCTAAACTGGAACAAACTGACCAAAGGGTCAGGAGCATAGAGCAGAGGATGGGGAAGCCGAAGACCTGGCCACAGATCACTCTAACTCGTTATCAGCTCTACAACGTACCGTCCAGATGCTAACAGAGAGGACCGAAATTCTTGAGTTCAAACAGGAAGACATAGAAAGCCGCTCCCCCCCGCAACAACCTGCGCATCCGAGGAGTACCTACCTCGGTATCTGATAAGGAGCTCCCCGGATATGCAAGCACTTTCTTCCAGTCCCTCCTGCCGGATCTGGACGAGGCCTAACTCCTACTTGATCGGACCCATAGGTTGCGCCCTCACCGGGGAGTGGATTCCGACTCCCCTCCAGACGTAATTACAAGGATCCATTTTTACGAGGAGGCCATCGCAGCAATAGGCCGATCAAAGGAGGAGCTCTCCTTCCAGGGCATCCCACTACTGATCTTCCAGGACCTCTCCCCTCTGACTCTCCAGAAACACAGGATGCTTTGCTCGCTTTCGCTATTTCTCCGAGACCAGCAGATTCGCTACCGGTGGCTTTTCCCCACGGCGCTACAATTCTCCTACAAAGGCACTCTCCGCACCATCAGCCACCTCGATGACACAGCATCTATTCTTCGTCCGAACTCCCCCGGGACCTCAGATCCATCTCTCCCGGGCCGAACCAGCCCAGCCCTGAACTCCAGCTCCCCAAGGCCGAATCGGGCCCCTTGGTCAAGGGTGCAGAGAAACCGCAAACCCAAATGACGTTTGTGGATGTCCGCACAGGACACATAGCACTGGAACCACTTGAGCTCGCCGCGGACCCTATGCGGTCCATACCCTCCTCCAAGGTGGATGCCACCTCTTTACCCTTGGAGAACTTCCCAACCATGTTGGTTCTGTCGGATGACAGCCTGGGCGGCCAGAGGCCATGCCGATAGTTTAAAATCGGCCCCCTTGGTCGCAGTTTGGACCTCCCGTTGGAGGCAGTTGTTGAACGCTCATATCTCCCGTTCGAGACTAGTCTTAAAACCCTCAATCACAGGAGAATCTGAATTAGCTATGCTCTAACAGCCATGGCTAATTTAACCCCCCCCACCCCCTCCCAGCAAGCGAACTCTTTGGGCCAGCCGCCACATCTGAAACTCAAGTTCACCTCCTTGAACGTTAGGGGTTTGAACTCCCCCCCCCCCCCCCCCGAAGAGGAAATCCATTCTGCAGAGGCTACAGGACGATGGGACCTCAATCGCTTTCCTGCAAGAAACACACCTAATCCCATCGGACTTCTCTCGTTTGCGAACCAGACTCTTTCTGCTACAATTCTTTGCTTTCAATGGAACTAAGAAGGGTGGCACCGCTATTCTGTTCACGAAAGACCTGAAACCCCAGATCCTGGACTTGCTACGATGTCAGGATGGTCGCTTTATTGCAATAAAATGCATTGTCCTGGGCCAGCTCTACACCCTCATCTCGGCCTATGCCCCGAACGAACACCAGGAAGGCTTCTACCAAGACCTAGAAGACTCCCTCCTCCCATTCATCGAGGGGCAAGTCATCATGGGAGGGCACTTCAACGGGGTCCCAGACCCCCTCAAGGACAGATCCCACCCCCTGACATCCAGGGATTCGAAGTTGGCCACTGGCCTGCTCAATCTGTTCCGCACGCTGAACATTGTGGACTCCTGGAGGGTATTGTTCCCGGACGAGAGAGATTTAACTTTCTACTTGTACGTGCATCGCACCTTCTCAGGATCGACCTACTCCTGACCTCCCCCAGATCCTAACCTTCACGGACGATGTGGTGATTGGCCCCCGGATCCTCTCGGACCACGCTCCAGTCACCCTGACCCTGCGGTCTCACGACCCGGATCCCCCTCCTCGCCGCCAGTGGAATCTATATGATCCTATTCTGGGAGACATGGCAGTGAGAGACTCAATCGCCAGGGCAATAAAAAACTTCTTTGCAGAAAACCGGGATGAGGATACTTCCCCCGCCTACACCTGGGATGCCATGAACACAGTGCTCAGAGGGGAACCGATCTCCCAAGGCGCTGCATTCCACAAAAGAAGGCAGGTGACCCGTGCTGCCCTGGAAGCCGAGGTCCGTGAAGCTGAAGCTATTCACAAAAGAAAGGGCTGGGCCCCAAAATCTTATAGAGTCCTGCAAATGGCAAGGAAGAAGCTCGAAGCGCATTACGCTGAGTCTACTGCAAACCTATTAACTAGAAACAAGCAATGGTATTATGTTCATAACAATAAGGCCAACAAATTGCGGGTTAATAAGCTGGCCAGGGAGAAGAGCAGGAATTCCATCCTGAGCCTCCGCGGTCGCCCACCACTCAGACGGCAGCCCCGAGGGATCCGGCCGAGCAGCGTGCATACATCCAAGAGGCGGCACTCCCGCACCTCACCCCGGCGGCCATGGAAGACCTTGAAGCGCCCATTACAACAGAGGAAGTGGAGGCTGCCATTAAAAGCCTGAAATCTAGAGCCCCAGGTCCAGACGGTTTTTCCACCCGCTTCTACAAACTCTTCCGGCCCCAACTGGTGGCCCCCTTGGCTCGAATCTTCAACTCATTCGCGGCCTTTGGAACGGTCACTCCAACGATGCAGGAATCCATCACAATCCTCATCCTTAAGCCAGGAAAGGACCCCCAAGAAATCTGTTCATATAGACCCATCTCGCTGCTGAATCTGGATGCGAATATATATATTCAAAGATCCTGGCCAATCATCTTGCACCTATCCTTCCAAGCGTCATGGACCCAGACCAGACTGGATTTATAAGTCACAGGTCGACAAAAGATCACATTCGCAGAGCACTGAACCTGATAGAGATCGCCAATCAGGACTCTCAGCATCTGGCCCTACTGGCGCTGGACGCAACCAAGGCCTTCGATAAGGTGGACTGGTCTTACCTACGCCTCACTCTGGAGGCCTTTAGCTTTGGTCCGACCTTCGGGAAAATGGTCTTCGCGAACTACCAAGCCCCCAAGACTAGGCTGAGGGTCAACGGCCGCCTATCGGATCCAATCCACCCCATATGCGGGGCGAGGCAGGGAAGCCCCCTGTCTCCGCTGCTCTTTGCTCTGGCCATGGAGCCGCTGGCCCTACGGATTTGCAAAAGCCCCCGGATCAGTGGCCCGAGGGTCGGCTCAGAACAACATAAAGTGGCTCTCTATGCAGATGACGTCCCGTTGACCATCACGAACATTGAAACTCCATGAGGGCAGCCCTGACTGAAATCCACGACTTCGGGAGGGTATCGGGGTTCGCCATTTATTTTCAAAAGTCAGCAGCGCTCGGATTGGGCCTGACCCCAGCCGAACGAGAGACCCTAGAGGAACGAGGCCAGTTCCAATGGAGCACTCACTTGATCCCATACCTGGGGGTCCAGATTCCCTCTCTCCAAACGAAAGTCTATCAGGCTATCTTTCCGCCGCTTTTCGAGGAATTGGAGAAGGACTTGGCCCGCTGGCATTCGAAAGAAATCTCCCTGTTGGGTCGCATCACGACATGTAAAATGAACCTTCTCCCCGCTTCCTCTAAGCCTGCGCCTCCCTCCCTGCCCCCATTCCGTACCCCCCCCCACCCCACAGCGGCTTCAAAGAAAGATGATCGCCTTCATCTGGAAGTGGAAGAAAGCATGCATCCCGCGAAGATCGATGATGGCCAGCACGAGACTGTGTGGATTGGGGGTGCCCGACCTCCAGAAATACCAAATTGCAGCGCAGCTGGCCCACCTTCAGGCATGGGGGCTTGCCACAGGGCGGCCAAAATGGGTGGACATTGAGCAATCCTGCCTCCCTCTTCCCCTCCGCCACCTCCCGTTTCTCCTCACTGCCCTACGCTGGCCAGGAGTCCTGACAGCCACAAAACAGTCAATAAAGGCTTGGGAATGGGCCCGCAGACATTGTGGCGTCCCTGGAGACCTGAGTGCACCATCTCCAATCTTCCTCAACCCAGCGTTCTCCCCTGGAGCCTTTCCAAGGAACTTTAAGAATTGGGTCGCGGGAGGCCTTGAAACCCTGGGGCAACTCTTCGATGGGGACTCCCCCCTAACCTTTGAACGCTGTAAAGCAGCATTCCAACTAGCAGAGACGGATAGATACTCCTATGCTCAACTCAGGCACTGGTGCTCCCACCCCCAGACCCGGGCAGCGGCCACAAGACCCCTTACTTCGCTAGAGCTAACAGTGAGCGACCTGCCGGCCCGGGGAAAGATCTCAATTCTCTATAAGCTGCTACAAGAGGACCCCTTCCGTTCGAGGCCCTCCTATATGTCTCAATGGGAGGCGGACCTTGGGCATGCCATTGAAGACCACGCGTGGGTGGACATTTGGTCCAGAACATGCACAGCATCCCGCTGCATCACCAACCGAGAGTGCGCCCATAAACTGCTCCTGCGGTGGTATTACCCCCCCCCCCATTCGCCTCCATCACTTCCAACGGGGCCTGGACCCTCACTGCTGGCGTCTCTGTGGCCTCCCAGGATCATACTTTCATATGTGGTGGACCTGCCCCAGAGTAAAGGACTTCTGGACTCATTGCCTAGCCACTATAAACGACGTCACCCAGGTGGCCATTCCACTCGCGCCTGAGCAAGTCCTCCTGGGGATCCCGCTACCAGACGTGTACCCGAGATCGGGGAGGAGAGCGGCCCTGGTGTCCCAGTTCTTGTTGGCAGCCAAAATCACAGTGGCCCGCACTTGGAAATCCGCAGATGGTCCCCTGATGACCCTCTGCTGGATCAAACTCTGGGACATCCTGATCGCCGAGAAGGTCACAGCAGCTAAAGCAGGACTGCTCCACCGATTCATGGACATTTGGGCTCCGGTGCTGGACTATCACCAGAACTTTCCGGCCCTGACATTTAAGCCACACCTGATTGCGAAAGACCTTCATTCTATGGACTATCCCGCACAACTATTGGACCAGGCCGACTAGGCCCGGGTACAGTGCTCACCGAGGGACTTAAAGCGGAGGGGGAGGGGGGTTTTGTGCCTTATATGTCTTGAGATGCTATAAGTACTGTGAATGTATATCCTCCTGTGTGTTGAGTGATAAACAAATAAAAAAAAACAGAAGGTTATGAGTTTGAGTAATAGTAGGGGGCTCGACTAGAGTTATATAGCGGAAAGGTTTTCTGACTTTACTATAGGATGGAACTGTTCGGTGTCTAAGTAATTAGGGTCTGAGGTATTATCGAGTTTTACTCATTGGACATGGAGTGGATACCACATCTCATTTGATGGGGTCACCACCTCTCCTTGGTAGTTGTCCCCTCCCCTGTGATCCTCCCTCATTAAGCTGCATCCAGGGTCAGGATCAGGTAGCAGCTGCCGTCCCCTGGCCACATGAGAAGAGGTCACCACCGGGGAATCCTTGAGGACTCCATCGGATTAATCGCATGTCACAGTGAATGTACACTGTCTGTTGGTCATCGGTTTGTTCAATGACTATAGCCACAGATTGAAAAGCAGTACATTGGCTTCGACCTTGTAGACCTTCTCACAGTAGCAGCTTTTCCTGTTATGCCATTACTTGCCACCACATTCATACTTTGCAGTGCCATCTGCGAGCCATGCTTTGCACCTTGCCACCAGCTGTCACTTGGTAGATCGGTTTCAAGATGAGTTCCAGGCTGGGTATCCAATTTCCTGAGAACCCCATTAGCCAGCATGAGGGCAGGCAAGTTACCAAGTTAATTCCTTTCTGCAGGAACATTCTCCAGGTCCCGACCATATAGCACTTAGAAGCATCCCCTCTGGGGCAGGAATATACACCTTTGTGGGGTTAAGGGCCCACCCACTTTCCTCCATGTACTCAGAAGTGTCTCTAAGAACCTTTTTCACTTGTCCCTGGTTCGCCAGTAAGCATGTCATCAATGTAATGGGATCTACTCCAAATCCTGGAGGAGCTGGAATCCTTGAATTGCTCATCACAGGAAGGTTGCATGGGGCTACTGCTGCTGTTCACCATCAGGTCAGAGCTGGAGCTCTGTTGAGTGCAAAGAGGGAGGTGTAATTCAAATGTGAGATAGACATTACGTGCAAGACCATCTTTCAATAACCTTCACTTAAACAGAGATTTAGAGATTCTTTGAGAAGCTGACAAAGCAAATGCATTTTGTATAATGTTGCCAGCTAAGAAGGCATAAACAAGGTGCTCGTTGGTACAGCCTGGCAAGGGTATTCATCGCTCAATCTTAACTTGCAGGCTGAGCAGCTTCTGGCCAAAAACATAACTGCCATTTTCATGCACCACCTACTGATTAACTCTTTTGTATCACAGTTATTTTCTGCACCTTTTCATGGCCTACAAATGCACTTAAGTAACAATTTACAACACACACGAAAGATACACATAAACCATGTACTTTGGACTCCACATGCCCAATGGCCACATCTACCAATCAAAACACATGCAACTATGTATTATTAACATAAACCCTGAGGTGTCACATTATATTACTTTCACTTACTTCCAGAACAATCCCACACTGTAACCTCCTGAGCCTCAGGTTCAAACAGACAGACAGATGACCCAGCTCATTAGCACGCAACTATTGCAAATGGCATATATGCTCCCTAACTGGGACAATATCCCACCAATGTATTTCCTGACGAAAATGCATCCATTCACTTATTCCTCCCGCCACATGAACATTCCCGACCTCCGAGAGCTGCGGATTAAATCTCCCATTTCTCGTACCCCTTCCCAACTGACCCCATGCTCCCTCGCTCACAGAAACGAACACCTAGCCGCTCGCACACACGCTACCTCAAAAAAGTCTAACACCTCCACCCCTTCCCTTACATGAAGAAAGGAACTACTCACCTACAGAACGCAGACAGGCACCTCCATTATGCAGAAGCCCCTATCTACGGGCATTAGCGCACCATGGATCGCTGCTACCCACTCGGACCCACCCACATATATTAGAGAAGCCTAAAAAACACAATTCCTTGAGAACTAACACAGCAAACTCTGCCAATACAGATACCACAATACACATCAAGGGAGCCCTCATCCATGCTAGATTCCTCCTAGCACACGCTCTAGACATTGCAGACCTTAGTAAGACCAACGACTTCTCCAGCATGGGGTCTGGCATGGATTCACATGCTCCTGAATATTCCCTGTCGTCAGGCTGGGAATCCTCGGTAAAGAAAAAATCTTTTTAAGTTTTGTTTCTGAACTGTCTTTCTCCTAATAACCAATCACTGGTCTCTGGGTCATACTGACCCCAGCCAATGACTGCCCTCTACCTAAGCCCCTCCTCTGGCAGCCATCCTCAGATTTTTACCACACCTTCAAGTGTTGGGAGTCCTCGTGCTATAGCTCTCGACCTTTTACTACGTTTTGTGATTTTTCAAAGAGTTTAATCTAATTTTTTCAGTCAATCGAGCCTCAAGCTCCACCGTTTCTACTTCCGATCAACGGGGAACAGTTTCGTAATTTTCTACGCCCCTCATGGGTGAAGTTTTCGTCGAGTTCCGCTTCTTGGAGGATTCCAGAAGATCTTTGAGGCCTACCCCCGCGTGGACATGGCCCAGGACAAAGGAAACACGACGCCCGGATCCAAGCTGTTCAGGAGCTGCCCTGGATGCGGATTGCAGAATGTCTTCAAGGAGGACGAGCATCCTAGATGCCTCTACTGCCTTCATGAAGACAAAACACACGTGGAAAAGGACTGTGCGTTTTGCAAGAACATGTCGGAGCGGACTATGAAGGATCGGCGTATCCGCCTCACCAACTGGCTGGAATGGAAGAGCCCAGCGGTAGGTGAGAAGAAGAAGTCAGAGCGGTCTTCTAAGACCTTTGAGGGCGCTCCGGCGATGGGGGCCCAACAAAAGGCAAAGCACTGCGAGTCCGCGGACACCGGGAGCGCCGATCGGTCGGGCTCCTCAGCTTCCAGGCAGGGCGCACTTTCACTGACGCCATCAACCACGAGCCAACGCTCTGGCTCGGGGAAGAGGAAATCGGAGAACCTGGGTAAGCTTCGGGAGAAGTCCCGGTCGATCCCGACGGAGACAGCCGAGGGGGAGCGAGGCGGTGACCCTCCCCCCAAGGTGAACGCCTCAAGCGCGTCCAAAGTCGTGAAGGCCTTGATTCACCCGGCTAAGGCCTCTATTGAAGGAGTCGTGGTGGCCCTGGTGAAGCCTGTGGAGGCTACCCCAGTGGAGGCGACCTCAGGGCCCAGAGTTTCCCTGCCACCGCAGAGGGAATCCTCTTTTCAACCCATCGATAAGACCCCCGTGAGAACCCCGGTGTAAAAGAGGGGGGGCCCAGTGGCCATCACGGACACGGATACAGCCTCTGAAGACGAGCTGGCTGGAGACGTGAAGATCCTGAACAAGAAGTTTGAGCAGGTCCGGTCCCACGGGAGGGATCCCGACAAGGCGGATGAAGAAAGCGACGGTGGTGCCGAGGAGGATCCTGTGGGGTCGGAGGATTCCACTCCCCAACCGTCGCGCCTGTCGCAGCCGGTACCTGGGCCACAGGACAACTCGGGAGTAATCCAGATGGCAATCCAGGCCTTGTGTACGGAGATAAGGACAAGGTTGCCCTTACCCCCAACGGACGATCCAGCGGAGCCTGGGCCGTCGGGAAGCCCTCCAAGCAAGCAAAGGAGATTTCATCCCCCCCGCCCATCCAGCCTTCATGGCCCTCTCAGCCTTCATCTCCTTCCCCTGATCCGAGGGATGACACGGAAACGGATGACGATGGTGGTGACAACGGGATGGGCCTTCCATCACAACCTCCTCGGGCCTCCCTGCCCGACGAAATTGGCTCCTTCCACGCCATGATCGTCAGGGCATCCGAGCTCTTCCAGCTCTGCCCCGAAGAACAGAAGAAGGAATGTTTCCTCCATCAACGGCGTGAGTCCAAGAGGAAGACGGTCCTCTCAATCCCGTTACTTGATGACATCTGGGACAAGGGGCTGTCGGTCCTGAAGAACCTGTCCACGACTCCTGCCAAGAGAGAACGGTACAAGAAGAAGTACCGGGTCCCGGATTCCACCCCCATGTGCCTTAGGGCACAGCAGACCCCGTATTTGGTCGTCTCGGCGGCGGCCAAGAAGAAAGCGGCGGGGGCGACAGCTTCAACTTCGACCTCCCCGTCCGACAGCGAGGGGGAGAAACTAGACGCTATGGGACGACGGGTCATCTCGTCGATGGCGACGATGATTAAAGCGCCCAACGCCCTTGCGATTGTGGCGCGCTATGACGGGGAGCTGTGGTTTAAGATCGCTCCTCTGCTGGACTTACTCCCAGATGACAAGAGGGCTGAGGCCCTGGAGATCCTGCAGGAAGGCGAGGTGGCGTCGGACCATGCCATAACGGTGGCCACGGACATTGCTGACACTGGTTTCCGCCAGAAGGGCAACGGTGTTTGCCTTCGCCGGCGTGGTTGGCTCAAGGCAACCGATTTCCGCCAGGAAGTGCAAACCAGAGTTTTGGACATGCCTTTCGACGGGAACAACCTGTTTGGCAAGACAGTGGACGAGTCACTGCAGGCCATCAAGGCCGACAAGGAGACGGCTCGGGCCTTGGGAGTTTTGCAGCAACGACGGCCGCCCTTTCGGAACTCCGGAGGCAAGGAAGGTGCCTCCAAAGGATTGGGCGGCTGCTCCTCGATTTACCTCGATCGTCGCAGGAGGCCTACAGAGGACGCGGCAAATCAGGAGGATCTCATCGTCATTGCCAAGGGGGCAAAGGCGGCAACGCCACTACCAAGCAGGACTGAACCGGCCGTAGCGTCGGGCCCCCACCTGAGCACCCCGGTTGCTGCTGGAAGTAAGGGCGATGCTGAAGAAAGGAGCCATCGAGCTCGTCCCAAAGAGGCTCTGAGGCTCCGGAGTGTACTCACGATACTTCCTCATAAGAAAGAAGACCAGCGGCTGGCGACCCAACCTGGACCTTTGTTGTTTAAACAAGTACATCAAGTGTCAGCGTAACCTCCCCATCAGTCAAACTGCCGACTGAGGCGGATCTCCTCGCCAGAGAAGGAGGCGCCATCCTTCACCACGACCCGGGGTCGATGAACTTGCACGCCTGGCTCCTGCAGCACTAGAGTTTGGAGGATACGATATCCCGGCGGACTGCAAGGAGGTGCTTGCAAAGGCCAGGTCGTCCTCAACTCTCAAGTGCTATGGACACAAATGGAAGAGATTTTCTGTCTGGTGCCAGGCACAGAAGATTAACCCTCTGCGGATTACGGCCCCTCAGGTGCTGCCGTACTTATTATCACTGGCCAAGGCAGGGCTGGGCCATGTCTCTATCAAGATCCATCTGGCGGCTATCTCCCGCTATACCAGAACTCCGGGGCGCTCATCCCTGTGGTCCCATCGCCTGGTGAAGGAGTTCATGAAGGGACTGTTCCGATCGTTCCTGCCGGTGAAGGCTCTGGCCCCGGCGTGGGAGCTCAACGTGGTGCTGACCAGGCTCATGGGGCCTCCATTCGAGCCTCTGCATTCGGCACCATTGAAGTTCCTGTCGTGGAAAACAGCGTTTCTTGTGGCCATCACCTCCGCACGACGAGTGGGAGAGATCCAGGCCCTCTCCTGCAAGCCTCCATACCTGACTTTCCACGAGACGAGGGTGGTGCTGAGGATGCACCCTTCCTTCATGCCCAAGGTGCCATCGGACTTCCATCTCAACAAGCCCTTGGTGTTACCTGTTTTCTTCCCGTCACCTTCGTTGCCGGCCGAGAGAACTTTGCACTCGCTGGATGTAGCTAGAGCGCTAAAGTTCTACGTGGACCACACGAAGAGTTTTCGGAAGACATCACAGCTGTTTGTGAACTTTGGACCTGTGAACCAAAGGAAGGCTCTCTCGAAGGCTTCCATTTCCAGATGGCTCTTCGGCTGCATCAAGCACTGTCACCGGTTGGCAAACCGGCTGTTGCCCGGCCGTCCGAGAGCCCATTCAACCAGAGCGATCACTGCTACCACGGCGTTCCTATCTGGTGTGCCCCTGCTGGACATCTGCAGGGCTGCTACTTGGAGGTCGACGCATACTTTCACGAGATTCTACTGCGTTGACCGGGATTCCACGGAGGAGTCCAGAGTCGGCCAGGCAGTGCTGTGCAACCTGTTCGCCTGAAAGTGGGCCTGGTGAGGAGGTAAGAGATGCTTAATGTTGAGTATATGAAATGCTTAATAATAATAATTTGGCATTTATATAGCGCTACGAACCCTCAGGTATCTGAGCGCTGCTTATTATTACCCACGGTGTGTGGTGCTCATTTATCGACCTCGTAAGGATGAAAGGCTGAGTTTGGCCCTGCCAGGATTCGAACCTGCGTTAGCAAGCTCTGCACGGATGTCAAAGCGAGCGCTCTACTCGCTGTGCCACTTGACCGGCTTTATAGGGTTAATGTTCAGCCTTGCCACCTCCCGTGGTTGTGCATGCGTGTACTGCTATGTATTCTTGTATTCATGAGCATGTGAACCCTCCCTCCTACCCCTCTGCGGCTCTTCACTTGGTCCTACTGCCACTTTGCGTGCTACCAAATCTGAGGATGGCTGCCAGAGGAGGGGCTTAGGTAGAGGGCAGTCATTGGCTGGCGGCAGTATGACCCAGAGACCAGTGATTGGTTATTAGGAGAAAGACAGTTCAGAAACGAAACTGAAACTGATTTTCTCTTTACCGAGGATTCCCAGCCTGACGACGGGGAATATTCATGAGCATGTGAATCCATGCCAGACCCATGCTGGAGAACAACAGTTACAGGTAAGTAACTTGTTCCTTAGACATCCTTGCAGTCACGGAAAGTTTGTTGCACCCAGCAGCCGGCCCATCCGCTCCTTGGCTATCCCTGAAGGGTACACTATCCTCAGGAAAGATAGAACAATCTCCAAAGTCGGTGGAGTGGCTCTCTTCGCCAAGAACAACATTAGTTAAGAGAATAAACGAATCACCCCTTCCCTTCAGAGTTGATTTCAATCAAAATCTCCCTTTCTGCTAAGGCCACCCTCGCCCGTCACCCTGTCTACACACCACCAGGCCCTCTGTCTTCTTTCGAAGAAGACATTGCCTATCTTCTTGCAACTAACATCAAACCGCGGTCTAAAATAGTAATTCGAATGAATTGTGTCCTCCCACGTATTCCTCATCTTATGATATTTGTTATAGTCAGCTTCGCAATTTGTTTTTCGCCAGAGGGCGCTGTTCTCGAGGTCGTGGCGTTGATTGTCCCTTGACGGGCTCCATACCTTGTCGACGCCACTGTTGGTATAAATAGCTTGAGCCGCATCCGTTGGCTTCAGTTCCGTTTTTCCGATTGCTTTGCTCTCGAGAACGGCACGCTTTGACATTTTCTACTGAAAATATCACCTTCTTCAACGCCCAAGACTGGGTTTAAAAAGTGTATCGACTGCAGATCGAAGATGTCGATCACAGATCCTGACCGCGTTTGTCTCTGGTGCCTCGGTTCAAGTCATCGAACCGGCAACTGTGGCTCCTGTCAGTCTATGACGAAGAAGGCCCTTCTTGAGAGGAAAGGTAAACTGGCGGTGGGGTGGGAAGCTTCGAAAGCCTCGAAGGCTTCGTCCAAAAAACATTTAAAAAAATCAAGCGATTCGAAAGAATCGGATAGTCAGACACTAAGAGATCTCGATCTCGTAGTAGATCGAGGCGCTCTTCCACTTCTAAGAGAGTGAAAAGGAGACATAGATCTCCTTCGTCATCTTCCGATTCATCGACCGAAGTGGTACGATGCCTGACTAAGTCGGATTCCCCTAGAAAATGGGAAGAATTTCCAAGGAAGATGATGGAGGTCTTTGAGAATGCGGCCTCGACCCCCTCAAAGAAACCTCAGAAGAGCCGGACCTCTGTCGCTCCATCAGACGACATAGGGAAGTCGGAAACTACTGTGGTAAAACCCGGTGGTATGGATGAAACTCGAAAAACTCAAGTCGACGCCAAGTCATCGAAGACTCATCGAGAGTCGAGTATTTCTCCGACACCACATAAGAAACCGAAGTCGTCGAAAACATCCACGACTTAGTTGACGATATTGGCGCCGGCAGCATCGACATCGAAGCCAAAAGCGTCTTCGACGCCTGTGTCGAAGACTTCATCAGGGTCATCGAAGATTCCTTCGACATCTTCGAAGAATCCTTCCATTCCTTCGATGAAAACCCAGGATGAAGCGAGGAGATTTACCCCATTACCAAAATCAGACTTTTTTAAGTCTATGTTTTTGATTTTTGAAGAAACTGGCTCTGAGGATGAGGAAATCTCTCCTTTTGGAGTGCAATATAGTGGCATTGACACGTCACCTGAATTAGAGTTTGCAAGACCTGATCCTGCAGATTCAGGGTACAGGAGTTTAATGAACAGAGTAGTAGAATATATGGGCAGGTAGAGCCTCATCCACTTTTGAACAGGACGATATGACGGACATAATTGTTCGAGCCCCCAGAAGGATCCAGTTCTCCCCTTCCATAAGGCACTTCAGAGAACAGTGGAAAAGAACTGGGAAATCCCTGACAATATTGCAGCGGTAAACAGTAATTTTCCTAAAAAATATAGACCGTCTAGTTCTGATCCAGAATATTTGAACAGACATCCCACTCCAGAAAGTCTGGTTATTCAAGCTGCAACTACTTCAAGACAGACTGCATATCCTACTTTCCCCCCGGATAGAGAGGATAAGAAAGTGGATGCTTGCGCCCGTAAAGTTTTTACTTCGGGTAGTATAGCTCTTAAGTCAACCAATGTCACCTGTACCCTGGCCAGGTTTACCCATACCCTGTGGGACTGCATCTCGGTGGCTGCTGATCATATTCCGGAAGGCTTCCTGAATATTGTCAAAGATCAAAGATGGAAAGGAGGCAATGGGGGAATGTCTCCAGTCTGGACTGGATACTGCTGATAGTATCAGCAGATCCATGGCTGCAAGCACTGTGCTACGCAGATTTGTGTGGTTGAGGAAGTCGGGGGTTTGCACCAGATGCACAGGCCAGACTTCTCAACATGACTTTTGATGGCTTGAGACTGTTTGGTAGTAAGGCTGATGAAAGCCTAGAAAAACTACAGACCTCAAAAGCGGCAGCTAAATTTCTTAGCGCCTCCATGCGACAGCCTCAGAAACCCTATTCGGGCTCATCTTCCTGGAGGGGTTGTTCTTTTCGGTACTACTCCTCTTTTGGTAGAGGAAGAGGACAGGCTTTTCAAAGAGGCAAGAGAAATGTCACTTGCGGTGGACGGGGAAAGATTACAAAGCCAACTTCAGGAACGGCATCTTTGCCGAGTCGCTCCTGCAGCCGCCTCCAAATCACTCTGAGGCCTTGTTACACAAAACCCCAGTGGGAAGCAGGATCTCTCAGCATCTGAAGGAATGGCGGGGCATTACCTCAGATGCTTGGGCACTGGAAACAGTAGCTCAAGGTTACTGTCTCCCCTTCCTAAAAAGGCCTCGGAACCCTCCACCGGGAACCAACTCTGTCAAAATTCCAGATTCGCTCCTGTTGCAGGAAATTTTAACCCCGCTAGAGAAAGGTGCTATAGAACAAGTACCTGTAGCGGAGAGGAACACGGGTTGGTAATTCCCATACTTTCTCATCCCAAAGAAGGACAGAGGATTGAGACCCATCTTGGACTTAAGAAACTTGAACAAGTTCCTCAGGAAGGACAAGTTCAAGATGGTAACCCTTTCTCAGATCCTTCAGGCTCTCCAACTCCAAGACTGGTTGGTATCATTGGACCTTCAGGATGCTTACTTTCATATGCCAATACATCTCAAGCACATAAAGTACCTGAGGTTTGCGATTGGCAATTCTCACTATCAATTTCGAGTTCTGCCATTCGGGTTGACCTCCGCCCGAGGGTTTTCACCAAATTAATGGCGGTAGTGGCAGCGAGTCTCAGGAGAGGGGGGGGGGATTCACGTCTACGGCTAGCTGGACAATTGGTTGATCAGAGCACGTTCTCCCGAACAAGCTCCGGAACATCTTTTGGTCACCTGTCACTTCCTTCACAGATTGGGCTTCTCCCTCAATTTCAAGAAGTCCCAAATGATACCATCCCAAAAGCTCCAGTTTATCAGAGAAGTCTCGGAGGAGAGCTCCGTAAAGGCAGGCGGTATGAGTGTACGCCTCGCAAGAAGTGTGGCTGTTAAGGGCCGCACGTATTGCTAATTGAACATTGAATTGCCTAACAAATAAATGTTCTACCCTCGTCCTGACAGCAGAAAGTCAAAATCCTCAATTTGAGGTTAGGTAAAACTACGAGTAAAGGCAATGATGTACCACGGGGGTAGGGGAGGAGTACCATACGGGGACCATGGGACTGCGCTGACCCCAATCCAGCACATTTTGTAAGACAACTGGCCATTTATAAAGACAGAATAGTAAAATGGACTAAGGGCACTGATGGGAAAGTAACAGTACCATGGCCGCCTAACGGTAGTTTCTTGAAGGATGTACTACAGTCACTACTTACTTACCTACATTACACAAACAAGGGGAAGAAGTTAGCAAACCGCATGGAAATATTTGAGCTGTGGCAAATGTTTCAGGGATATGACTCTGGGATGTTGAGCATAGAGGAGGTAAAGGAAGAGGTAGGGGGCTCCTGTGCTCCACCCCCTACACCTCCCAGCTTTGTCTTAGACAATGCAGATGAGGAGGAGGAGCAGGTATTATACCCGATTCGAGAGCTAAAGGAGGCTACCGAGCCCCTTGAATTAACCGCAGCAGAGGGCTATTAAAATCCCACATACAAGCCACCACCGTACGCCCCGAATAAACACGACCCATGGGTAGCGCAGGCACTGATGAGGGAGGGCGAAGAATGAATTTACAAGGATAGGCCCAGATGAATGGATAGCAGCACAAGTACTATTGAAGTTACAAGGGACCACCACGGGAGAAACAGAAGGGGCAACAAAATCAATAGTGGAGTTGGGGAAAGGATGCAGAGGCAAGCCAACGAACGACACCAAAGAGGAACAGTTACGAGAAGAGGCGGAGGCAAAGCTAGAGGCAAGAATAGCGGAGTTGAAGGAAAAAGGAATGCGTTAGTGAAACAACTAGAACAGAGGGAACGGAAAGTGCAGTTAGAATTAGAAAGACAGGAGAAGTCAGAGTGAGAAAGCAGAGAACGTGAGGAATTAATGGAGAAGGAGCGGAGAAAGACAATGGAGAGGACAACGATGGGAGGAAGGGGCAAGGTGAGTACGGAAGTGAGGGGGCGTAGAGTACAAGAAAACTAAAGGGTTAAGGCTGAACAAGAAATGGCATTCTGAAGACGGAAGATATTGTTGGAAAGCACACGTAAGTATGAGGAAAGCAGGCTGAAGGAGCTAAGGTTAGCCCTGGCAGGGGGAGCGTGGAATCAGAGAGACAAAGCAGCGCTACGAAAGGTAAGTAAAGAAGTAATGGAAGAACTAGATCGGGCAAGGGCAGACGAGGTAGTACCGAAGAGGCACACAGGGAGTAGCATGGGAACGGCCAGGATGCACCAGACAGAGTCCGTACCACAGAGCGCAACAGGAAGAGGAGAAACAAATGCGGCTAGTTTTACAAATATTGATCTTGAAAGTGTAACAGTGCTTTACCCACTCCCACGTAAATTGACAGTCTCCGATGGATTCTGTAGTGAGGAAGACGAAGATAGCAATGATGTAGGAAAGGAAGGGCTAAGCAAACTTTGCATTACACAAACAGGGACAGGAATGTCATGGGAATGTAGGACTCGAGATGAAAAGAGTGGGGGACAGCACACTGACAAAAACAACTAAGGACACGGCAGCAGCAGTAACATCGCACACATCCTACACAAATAGGCTCTGAGACCTCCCCGGGCGCAGAAGAGATGGGGCAGTGGTAACACACAACAGGGGACACACATGTCAGCGGGGCGGGCACACTGCAACACGGGATGCCCCACGCGGGTCACACAATATAGACATCACAGACATCGGAGCAGACATGTAAGATGAGAGAGGACGTATCCAGATACGGCAGTATAGACGGTCACCAGAAGAAAGGGCTGAATAGTCACAGATGCCATTATTAGAGAGAGGGGGAACCAGGCCACAATATATACCCTGGAAGCACGCAGACAGGGAAAACATTAAGAACAGTTTGCCATTCCTCAGTGGAGGGGCAGGGAAGTGGATATATGAAATGGAAAAACAGACAGCGGGGCACAGGCTAGCAGTGGGGGACGTGAAAGGGCTGCTAGTATCAATACTGGGTGACACAGCAGATGACATCTGGAAGAGGGCGGGGTTCCCAGGGTTAACAACATGAAAGACAACACATGATGGGTCCCCATTTCAGAATTGCAGGCATGCGGTATGGCAAGCACTAAGGACACAATACCCTGACACTTCAGACATAGGGGCAATTACATCACGCAAGATGCATGATGATGAAGATCCCGTTAGCTACATTCAAGGGATTCAAGAGCTTTGGTGCATCGAAACTCGAGAGCCGTGGGACAAAACAATAGCCAAATTCTATCACATCTTAATACAAGGGTTGCCAGAACCGATGCATAGACAACTGAAGAAATTTGTGGGAATGGAGGCCAAAGCATGGTCAGAAATACAACTAACAATAGTGCACCATTGTATATTATGGCAGGAAAAGATGAAACGGAAGGTGGAGGATAGAAAAGCGGACAGAGCTAAATTAGTGCAGAAGAATGTGATGCTGGAAATGCATCAGAGGGACAGGGCCTCCGTATCCTTGTCCTTTACTGCTTTTTATCGTAAGTTCTGTCATGTTTTCCGCGCAAGAGTTCATGTGGGACTCTGGCGGTGCAGCTCTCTCTCTTTTGGTTTGGTGAACAGACCCATGGAATACCCTTATGGCACCCATGGGTAGGGGTTTAACCCTGTATGTTTTTGGGCACTTATGTGTGACCCACAGAGCAGGGTACGGGCTGGTGGCAGCTCCATGCTGAAATGACTGGTGGCCTGAACGTCCTCCATTTTGGGATGCCCAGGCCCTGTCATTGGAATCGGTAGATTCCTGATGGAGGCAAAATGGCCCCCCTGGCCTCTTGCCTTCCATCACCTGTTACCCTGATCTTCCTGAAGTCCCGGGAAGCCCTGCCTCTGTCCCTTCCACTTGACTGGCTGTTGGGTGGAAGTTCCATTTATGGTAGTGTGGGGAAGTGTCGACCAGACTGGCTGGAGCCTTCTCAACGACCGTATGTTGTGGGTACGCCTGTGGGAGGGACCTGGGTGAATGGAGTGTGTGACGAATATACATTCTATGTTGTGACTGTCTAGTATCTGGTGTTTGACACAATGGTTGAGACAGCCCTGCCCGAAACCGGTATGAATGCAGCTTGGAGTGTTGAATGGCTCGGTACTTGTCCCAATACACATAACTTGTTGTGAGTGTCTGGAGAGAAGTGAATGGCCTGAACACTCTGTGTGCCTGATTGGCTGCCTGCCTGCATGAATGCCTGTAGTCATGATTGGATGCTTGAGTGTGACCCAGCGGAATGAATGGGAGATCAACAGTATATCTGGGGACCTCTCACTGCTATGAATAGTGTTCAGAAGCTGAAGTCCACTACGACGAGTAACTGGAGTGAAGCTTAACCTTGAGCCCTGCTGAACGAGAAGAATTGCTGTTGCTCTCCTTCGCAATCTGAAAGCTGCTGCGTTTCAAGAACTGACCCAGAGATTACCTGGTAAGGTGCCCTCTTCCCGAGCTATGAGGGACCATCGTGCACAGCTGATCCTTGCCTAAGCTCCTTGGTAGACAGACCTTTGACAGGCTGCCGACCCGATACGGTGGCTGCTGCGGAACTCCAAGGAGAAGCGCCTGGACTGTTGTCCGTCACTGTCGTCGACCAACGTCGCCGACTGGAGCCGCCGTGCTCCCGTTGCCTAAGAACCTTCATTGATCCAAGGACGCTCTCGCCCGCATCGTCGCCGCTGTATCCTGCTGGAGAAGGCCTGACTGTCGACGCGCCGAGGAGCATCCACCGGTGGGTTTCCCGCCACCCTAGACCACAGATATGTCGACGACTAGACGCCCTTGCTGGGCCACAGTTCTTCAACTCTTTGCGGTCTAGAACTATCGACACCGAGGTGCCCCGCACGCCTCTTCCTTGCAGGACGTTTAAGCTTCCCCGTCAACGAGCACTGCTAGGAACGACGCAGCCCCTTCACTGTCGTAGCTTGACCTATTCTCCGTCGGACGTCCGACGACCAGTGACTCCTGCCTGAAAGGGAGGACACTCAAGAAGGGTTGTCGATTCCCCCGACGCGGAACGCTACAACACCAAGGTACTTTGGGGTTGCAGAACTCTTGGGAAGTCTAGGGGTGAACAATATATGGACTGGGCTTGTATCTTTCTTCTACAGGTTGCCCAGGTGGGGGGGATCTCCACACAGAGCTATGTTTAACGGTAGTTAACAGTATTCTGCCAAGTGTTCAACCATCTTGCTTTCCTTCCTCTCTCTACTGCTGGTTTCCTCTTTATTTGGATCTGTGTGTCATTCTGACCGTATGCACTTGAATAAGATCTAATAACGTTAGTGGTACCACTTTAGAATTGTACATATTTACCATTGTTGATTTTCGGAGTACAAAGTGAATTATCGTGATTGTGTATATGACCTTAAATATTAATTATATAAAGACTGTGTTTTAACCGATACAGTGTGTGGACATTCCTTCGCGGGTGCTCGGGGACTACACTGTACTTAAGAACCAGCTCGCATCACCTCCTGAGAAGCTAGGCCTTGATTGCTCGACTACGTTACCATAGAGAATCTTGGCAGGGGTCTCTGTGCCTCCCCTCTACCATATAGAGAGGTGAAGTGCAGACCCCCCCTCCGGTCTTTACAAAGAAGTTGTCAAAATACGCTTTAGAGGGAGTAGTAATAACCAGCCCTGCACCACCAACTCAGATAGCAGTGTCCCAACCACAGCTCCAACAACAGCTGCCACAAAATAACATGGCCCAGCAGTACTAACCACCAATGGGGGGGATACATGGGTATGGGCGGGTATCAGCAACAATACAAGGGGGCGAGGCTTTGGCCCACAAGCACACCATCCCGTAGGGGGGTTCCGGGACTATCTGCAACAGGGATTGCAAGGCCAAGGGGAGGGGGGAGGAGGAGGATTCACATGTCAGGCGCAAGAACCACCACAGTGCTGGACGTGCGGACAGTTAGGCCATATTTCTCGCATGTGCAGACACAGAGCAGTACAACAAGGGTGGGGTGAGCAAGGGCAACGGACCCACCAAGGCGGCCAGAATGGGTACTACCAACAAGCAGGGCAACAGCCAATGGTACAACAGCAAAACATACCCCAGCCACTGGCACAACCCCAAATAGTACCAGGGATATTACAACCACAACAGCAGCAAACGCAACAACAGCAACACCCACAAACAGTACAGCAACTGACACAATTACAGGACGACTTACAGCAACCAATGGACACGACGGCGGTGGCGCCAATGACAAGAATGGGAGTGTTAACAATAATGGGACACAACCCTTACACTGGCAACGGACACTCCTTATATCCGCAATAGGACAGCCCACATACTACCTTGTTGTGTCCCATCCTGTCTGTAACACCTAACCCTGCGGAGGAACCTCGCATAAAGCTGGTGATAGGTGACAACACTTTTTCCTTTCTGGTTGTTACTGGGGCCACAAGGTCATGTGTACGGGAGGGGCGATGCCATGAACGCTCAAGGATTTTCTGGGGCTCGAGAAGTGGTTCCATTCACTGAAAACATATCCTTATATATTGGAGATCATTACCTATCACTACCCCTACTATACTCTAAACATGTGCCTGTAAATATCCTCGGGTGTGACATAATGCGTAGATTCAACATGATCATCTCCTTCACAGACAAAGGTATAGTGTGCTCCACACCAGGCATACACATGTTCACGGCAAGGCAAATACTTCAGGCATATTGTGGCAAAAGCGTGCAGAGGGGGGAGCCTGTAGACCCCGAAGTATTTCAGTACGGGACAGACATGGCATTGGCATGGCTACCAGGAATCGCAGGGAAAGTGTGGAGAAGACCAGGCAAGTACCTTTTGAGGGCAGTGACACCCGCAGATGAGGAGGAAGGAACGTTTGTGTCAATAGACATAGAAGGAATAGTGGCACAAGAAGATTGGATTGCAGTACATGTCCTAGACGATGAAGGGAAGGCATGGAGGACAGTAATAGCACTAGCATAAGGGTGTAGATTGATGCAAGTATCTGATGAGGAACCTTTCTCACAACAAAAGGGAACGAGTGAGATGATGTTGGGGATGAGTGTGTACCTTTGGCTACGTTTAACATACAGAGAAGTGGCCCAGAAAATGGCAATGGCATTAGAAGCACCCTTCCCAGCACCACCCCCCTTCTGCGAGGAGGACTTAGCAAAGGTACCAACTTCACTATAGACAAGTCCATGGGCCTCATTACGACCCTGGCGGTACGGGGTAAACGGCACCGTAAAAGGTGCCGGTGCCGTTTACCCCATACCGCCTCATTACGAGGTCCCCTCGCGGGACCCAGGAAGCAACACCTGGTCAAACCAGGCGTGCTTACCGGGTCCCGCGAGGGGAAGAGGCAGCAAACAACGGGCCAACTCGTAATGGCCCGTTGTTTGCTCCCTCTCCCATTCCCATTTCAGCCCTATAGGGGCTGAAATGGGAATGGGGAAGGACCGGGTCCGGGTCCTTGGAGGGAGGAATTACCGGGCCTTCCGAGCTCGGAATGGCTCGGTAATTCCTCATTCTGAGGACCCGGACGCGATTTCGGCGGCAGCCATGTCGCCAATAGCGGCAAGACTACCGCTGAGGTCGTAATGAGGCCCCATATGTTGTAGGGTGCATTAAAAGCATAGGGGGAGTGAAAATAAAACTGAAGAAAGGAGAAATCCTGCCCAGAGTTAGACAGTACCCACTGTCGAAGGAAGCAGATGAGGGCATTTATGAGACGATAAGTGCCCTCATTGAAAGAGGCATCCTGGTCCCATCAGAATCCCCTTGCAATACTGCTGTGTACCCAGTCCGCAAGGCAAATGGGGGTTCATGGCATTTTATACACGATTTGAGACCCCCAACCACATTGTGGAAGCAGAATACCCAGTAGCGGATAACCGGCCACAATACACTGCGGCATTCCAGCTGAGGTTACACGGTTCACCATGATTTACCTCAAAACGCCCTTTTTGAGGGGATTGGGTCCTCCGACGTATTCCATATCTATGACCGGTAATGTCCACAGCTGTGCTGCTTCGGAAAATCTTTGGCGTCCTGCGTCGATGTGCCGTCCCCGAGGACCTCCTCCGACGGCTGATGTCACCCGATGTGATAAGTAGGACGCACGACGCCCATAGCCATAGTTCCATTTTTTCTGCGAACGTGTTCGCTTCGTGAATCTCGGTACTCCTCGAATCGTTGGAGTTTGCTGTTTTGTATTCTCGGTGCGTTGAACCCGTTCGGTTGGTTGTGAAGACCTGTTTGTGGCGATGTCTTTCTCATCTTCGACCCCGCGTCCGGTCTTCAAGAACTTCGGGGACTGTGGGTCCAAGATGTCGGTCACGGACTCGCACGACGCCTGCCTCTGGTGCCTCGGGGAGGCCCACGATACGGACGACTGTGTCGACTGCCAGTCGCTCACTGCAAAGGCCCTGCGGGAACGCAAGAAGAAGCTGTCGGTAGGCCGGGTGTCTAAGCACCGGAAGTCGAGGTCTGCAGGGCTTTTGACCGATGACTCGAGGGGTGACTCTCCGCGTCGTTGTCGGAAGTCCGGTGGGTCTCCTTCCAGGAGTCGGTCTCGCCACTCCTCTGCCTCTTCTAGGCATTCCAGGAAGCGCCGGCATAGGTCGCCTTCCCGGTCCTCTTCCGAGGACTCCGCCCGTCGGCGGGTCGCTTATCCCTCCATGCAAGCGACACCGGAGGAATGGGCTTCCTTCGGGAAGCAGATGCTAGCGATTCTGGAATCGCAGGGCACCGGTCCGTCTGCGCCTCTGAGTGGGATCGGTCGGCCGGCACCGGTCGAGAGACACCGCCCGTACGCCTTCGGGCTCGGGTGGTCAGCACAGCTCACGGGAGAGCTCCCGCTCGGACAAGGGTAGCCATTCTCGCCATGCCCGTTCCAGGTCCCGGTCCGCGACGCGCTCGAGACCGCGTGATCCTGTGCCGTCTTCGAAGAAGACGTCGACGCCTGTGGCGCCGAGGTCGTCAACGATTTCTCTCGAGGTTCCGTCTTCGAGGGGGTCGTCGGCGCCCAGGTTGTCGAGAGACATGCTCGGTGCTCCGGCTTCGAGGACTGTGTCGACGCCGCAGATGCTGGAGGCGTTGCAGCTGACGTCGATTCGCTCGACGTCGACGCCGACTCGTTCGGCGCCCTCGACGCCTTTCGAGACGATGGTGTCGGAGGGGCCGCGTGGCACGGGGTTCGCCCCTAAAAAGGCTATGGCTAAGGTCCGGCACTGCTTTGGCCCGCAGAGGTCTTCCTCTCCCCACCTGGAGTACATTTCAGAGGGTGATGAAGGCTCTGATGGCGGCCTGGTTCCGGTTACTGTTCCAGATGACCTTATCTCGGGCCATAGCCAGTTTGATGACCTGAGGCAGTCACTGCATGATGCCAGTGGACTGGACACCTCTCCGGAGGTGGAGTTTTGTCGGCCGGAACCTGGCACTCATGCCGATTCGTCATATCGGCGCCTTATGTCTTGGGTTACCGAGTACTTGGGTTGGTCAGTTCCCCCAGGGGAGTTTGTTCAGGATGATCTCATGGACATCCTTGATCTCGGTCCACCCACTGACCCGGTCTTGCCTTTTCATATGGCTTTACAGAGAAGGGTGGCGGCGGCTTGGACTGCTCCGGAGAGTCTTCCGGCAGTGGGCAAGTCTTTGTCGCGAAAATACCGTCCAGCCAGTAGCGACCCCTGCTACTTGTCTGGGCACCCCACCCCGGAGAGTTTGGTGGTGCAGGCGGCTTCGGCCCCGGCAAATCAGGCGTTGTATCCTACCATCCCTCCGGATAGGGACGACAAACGTTTTGACAGCTGGGCGAAGAAAGTGTTTTCTTCGGGGGGTATGGCGCTTCAGGCGGCCAACTCCATATGTGCCTTGTCTCGTTTCACACACACTCTGTGGAACTGTGTTACATTAGCGGCTGATCATATTCCCGAAGGGGACGAACGGGATGGTTTCCTTGCTATGGTTCAGGATGGCAAGGATGCCATGTGTGAGGCCGTTCAGTCGGGTTGGGACTTGGCGGATTGTGTCAGCCGGTCCATGGCGGCGAGCACCGTAATGCGCAGGTTTGCATGGTTGCGGAAGTCTGGGTTCGCTACTGATGTGCAGTCCCGGCTCCTCAACATGCCTTTTGACGGTAAACACCTTTTTGGCAGCAAGGCTGAGGAGAGCCTTGAGAGGTTTCAGACCTCCAAAGCTGCAGCGAAATCGTTGGGCGCTGCAGTTCGCCAACCTCCGCCTTTTCGTCCTAGGGGACAGCAATGGAGGGGAGGTTCCTTTTGCTATTACTCGTCCTTCAGTAAAGCGAGAGGAGCTAGCAGTCAAAGAGGCCATCGTAAGAGTGCCAGAGGTGGAAACAAAGGTACTCGAGGTGCCAAGGCCGCTCGGGCAGTTGCCTCTTTGCCCTCAGGCAACGCCGCAGCCGCTACCACTCAGTCATGAGGCCAGGTCCCATGGTTCGCCAGTTGGGGGAAGGCTGGCGCAGCATCTTTTAGAGTGGCAAGCCATTACTTCGGATGTGTGGGTTCTGGAGATCATAACCCACTGCTACTGTCTTCCTTTTCGGCAGAGGCCTCACGACAATCCACCAGGGAACCTCTTTGAAGAGTCCGGATCCGCTCCTTGCGCAGGAAATTCAAGCCCTGCTGGAGAAAGGCGCCATAGAACTGGTGCCTGTAGCGGAGAGGAACAAGGGATGGTATTCCCCTTATTTTTTTATTTCAGAGAAAGATGGGGGATTGAGACCCATCATGGACTTGCGCGGTTTGAACAAACTCCTCAGGAAGGACAAGTTCAAGATGGTGACTCTTTATCAAGTCCTCCAGGCCCTTCAACATCAGGACTGGTTGGTGTCTCTCGACCTCAAGGATGCTTACTTCCATGTGCCGATCCATCCCAAGCACAAGTACCTGAGGTTCGCGGTTGGCGACTTGCACTTTCAGTTTTGGGTCCTGCTGTTCGGATTGACCTCCGCCCGAGGGTTTTCACCAAGCTCATGGTGGTGGTGGCAACGCATCTCAGGAAAGGGGGGATTCACGTCTACCCCTACCTGGACGATTGGTTGATCAGGGGGAGCTCTCCCGAGCAAGTCCTGGATCATCTGTCCGTCACCTGCCACTCCCTTCACAGGCTGGGCTTCTCCCTCAATTTAAAGAAGTCCCATTTGACACCAACGCAGCGGCTCCAGTACATCGGAGCAGTGCTCGACACGTCCCTGGGGCAGTGTTTTCCTCCTCAGGTGAGGGCTCTTCACATTCAGCAGATGGTGCACAAGTTTCAGTTTGCCCAGAATCTCCCAGCGTCCGAGTTCTTGAGACTGCTCGGCCTCATGGCATCCTGCATTCTTCTGGTGCCAGAGGCTCGTCTGCGGATGAGATCTTTGCAGTGGGCACTCAAGCTCCAGTGGTCTCAGTCCTCCGGCAGGCTGTCGGACCCTGTTCAGGTGCCCTCCTCGGTAGCCCGGGACCTTCTGTGGTGGGCCATCGAGGGCAATCTGATGAAGGGGGCCCCATTTTGGCTGCCCTGGCCGGAAGTGACGATCGTGACGGACGCATCCCTTACGGGATGGGGAGCTCATGCCAACGAGTTGACAGTCAGCGGTCGTTGGTCTCCGTCGGAGTCCAGACTCCATATCAATCTGTTGGAGCTGCGGGCCGTCAGGCTAGCCCTGAAGGCTTTTCTGCCGACTGTGCGTGGAAAGAGTGTCCCGATTCTGATGGACAAGACGGTGGCCATGCACTACCTCAACAAAAAGGGGGGGGCAGGGTCACTTCTGCTGTGCAGGGAGGTGATGCAGCTCGAGTTCTGGGCCATCCAGCAGGAAGTTTCGATCTCGGCGGTTCATCTGGCCGGAGACGACAACGAGGCGGCATACGCTCTGAGCAGGCAGAGCACGATCTCTCACGAGTGGGAGCTGGCTCAGGAGATTCTCCTGGAGATCTTCGCCCTTTGGGGGACCCCTCAAGTGGATCTCTTCGCCTCCAGTGTCAACCGGAAGTGCGAAAGGTTTTGCTCGCGGGAATTTCCTCCAAAAGGAGCCTTAGGAGACGCGTTCGTGGTGGAGTGGTCGTTCCCACTATTGTACACGTTTCCTCCAGTCCCCGTCATCCCGCAAGTGCTGCGGAGGCTACGGAGGTTCGGTTCCCAGATGATCCTCATTGCTCCGGCGTGGGCCCGGAGGACGTGGTACCCGGACCTTCTAGACTTGTCCATCTGCCCTCCACGTCGTCTTCCCTACCGAGACGATTTTGCTCTCACGGGAGGGGGGGGGGGTCAGGTTCTCCATCCAGAGGTCAGATCCCTCAATCTTCACGCTTGGCTTCTGAAAGGTTGAGGTATAAGGATTGGGACCTCCCTGAAGACGTGATGGAGGTGTTGCTCTCGGCCAGGCGGCCGGCAATTAAGTCTCTGTACCGTTGCCGTTGGAGAAAGTTCTGCGACTGGTGCAGAGTTCAGAATGTGGATCCTTTTGAATGTGACATTCCCATGGTTCTGTCTTTTTTGCTTTCTTTGGCCCACAGGGGCTTGCAAGTGGGGACCATTAAAGGTTACCTGGCGGCGCCGTCCATATTTAAGCGCTCGTCTGAAAAGTGTTCCTATTTTAAAATTCCTTTAATTTCGCAGTTTTTGAAAGGGCTCACTAATGTGTTCCCTCCGTCGCCTTTTCTGGTGCCAGGTTGGGATTTGAACCTTGTTCTTAAGTTTCTTATGGGTGCTCCGTTTGAGCCTTTACATTCTTGCCCTTTGAGGCTGTTAACTCTGAAAACTGTGTTTTTAGTTGCGGTTACTTCTGCTCGCAGAGTGAGTTACAGGCACTTTCAGTTAAGCCACCCTTCACTGTGTTTCACAAGGACAGGGTTGTCCTTAGAGTTCGTCCTTTTCTTCCAAAGGTGGTTTCGGAATTTCATTTGAGCCAGAAGGTTGTTCTTCCGGCGTTCTATCCTCCTCCACATCCTGGTAAGGAAGAGGAGAGGCTCCATAGGCTTGATCCTAGGAGAGCGTTGAGCTTTTATATCTCGCGCATGTCCCGGGTCAGAGAGGACGATCAACTTTTCATTGGTTACGCTTGTAAGCGTTTGGGACAAGCTGTGACGAAACAGACTTTGTCTCGTTGGATTATTTTAGCTATCTCTGAGTGTTACCGCTTGGCGGGTAAGTACCCTCCGGCTGGCTTGGCAACACCACAGAAGCTGAGTGCAGGAAGGACTTGGTTATAATGCTCACTGTACTAGCAGAGAAAGGATACAAGGTAGACCAGGCAAAATTGCAATACTGTCAGGAAGAGGTCCTGTACGTAGGCCAACTGATATCTCAAAAGGGCAGGCACATAGCACCACAGAGCGCACAGACAATACTAAACACACCACAACCACAGACAGTACGAGAATTACAACAGTTCCTTGGTCTTTGCAACTATTATAGAGCATGGGTGTTTGACTACAACACATACACAGGTCCTCTGCTCACAGCCCTCAAGGAAACCCAAAGAGGAGAGAAAAAGCTGGGGTGGACACGGGGAAATGACGGATGCATTCAATGAATTAAAAGAAGCAATATAGTATAAGTTCTTGTGTGCATACCACCCACAGGCCAATGGGATCTGCAAATATCTTAACAGACTCCTCCAAGAGTGCATAGCAAAGACACAGCAAAGTACTAAGAAAAATTGTTTCCACTGCCTACCACTGGCTCCGTTTGAGTTTCGGAACAAACCCAGGTTGGATCACCACTTCACACCCCACGAGGTGGTGACTGGGCGCCAGATGCATGTCGTATTAGCTCCACCCACAAGGGCCACCAACGATTGTGAAGGGGCCGCCGAAGTTTTTGGTAATGAAATGTATGAATATGTTAATTCACTTGTTTCTAGCGCTTCTTTTATCTCTCAACAGATCCAACGGATACAGGGGAGGTCGGAGAATGATATACAACAAACAGACAGCACTCAAGAGCCCATAACAGAAAGGCCCATCAGAAAAGGAGACCAGGTGCTCCTTAGGAATTATCTTAGAAAATGGAACTCGCCCAGATTTTCAGGGCCACAGGTAGTTGTGGCAGTTGTATACAGAGCGGTAAAGCTTGAAGGCAAGATGGTTTGGAGTCAGCTCCACGACATCAAGCCCTACCAAGGATTGACCTCGCCCCAGCACACCAGCAACAGGGCCAACGCTACAGCAACGACAGACACACAGGATAGCAACAGTGTCCCACTAGCAATAACATTAAACACAAATATTCCTATGAACACAAATTAACAAGAGCATACTCATCACCCCATGACCAGACGCCCTTTAATTGAATTAATAAACTGAATATCATTTTATTTAATTTTTTCATTTTATTTAATATGCATACAGCTGCATGGCTTTACATGTAAACATCATTACATAATATACAATTCCTTTAAAAACCAATTTGCTTACATAAAAACTATTTGCTTACATAAATCAATCCCACAGTTTAAACATCAATAAAACGTGCCATCATACAAGTCCTTTGAAATAGATAAAACCAATTCATAAAATCTCATCATGTGAAATATCATGTTCAGGTCATTTCCAGATAGTAGCAATTGCCAAATTTTATACATTTTGTCATCATTGTAGCTGTTATCATATGATTTCAAATATTTTCTTCTAATTGGAGTCAGAGTTTCACATTGACATAACAAAATCTTCGGCTGATTCTATTGTTAATTCTCTACACAGTCTACAAAATCTCATGTTTTTCAATTATAATTCTGGCTCCTAGAACCTTCAACATATCACACCAACTGAATTTGAACAATAGATATTGCCTTATGGTTCTACATTTCGGATATGCAGCTTGAAAGTTTGGTTTAGCAGTTTCATTCGTCCAATATTTAAAAAAAAAAGACCACTGTTCACTTTTGTCGCCAAATTGATCATTTATCGTTCTTGTGCATGATCAAATATAACTGCTTTCAATGTCTGTTTGGTTTTGACAAAAGAGTACTGCAACCATACTTCTGCATTGTCTTTGGCCCATTTCAAGTACACTTTTACTAATTGCTGCTATAATTCCAGTATGCAACAGATTCAGGTTACTTGCAAAGCCGTTTATAATTTCCACAATAAAAGTGTTATTACACAATCTACATAATTTCACATAAAACAGAGCCGTTTTGAATTATAAAAAGTCTGTGGCTCGCATAAAATGACATTCTAAAAATAAATACCATAATTTTTTAAACAATACAGAACTGCAGAAGACCTACCCACAAGAAAATGAATAATGCCCTGATGTAGAGATGTCAATACCACACGCACACACTCATTAGGAATACACTGTGTTAACACTGTCTAAGCATATTCTCCTTTTCTCGTACATGCAGGGTTCTGCGTCTAAATAAATGTGTTTGAATAAATGTTAGAAGTAGGTTGAAAAATTGATTCAGATGTTAACCCCCATTTAATGCCCTGAAGTACTGTCTCATCAATATATTCATGCGATACGAAGACCCACACACTCCAGACCAAGGCCACCACGTGTGTATTATATTGCGTTTATAGAGTACGTAGCCCAAACGTACCCACAACTCCACGACGCCCTACCCATACTTAGAAATAGATCAACACGTAAAATCTGGAAGGAACTATTTGCATGGGCATTAAATGACTATTTAGTAAACCGGGCTTGAAATACTTACAAATACTAAGATAATAACATAATAACGCTTCTTATCGCGATTTTCAGGTGGGCAACTTTATCATGTCATCAACAACTGGATAAGGTGGTAAGAATTGTGTATATATAGTAATGGCTGTGTTAATAAAACTGGTTCTGACAACCGTGTGGCTCATGTTATCCACCGGACTACTAGCCACTGTAATTTGGCAATTGTAATCAGCCCTGCTTGTCTCTGCAACCCCCAATAGTAACGTTCCCCCTACCCAAGCTTCAAGGAGCACTGTGTCAGGTGGTACGACCAGCACAGAAGGAAAGGTAAGGAGAGGTAAGCGTAGTGTTGGTACTGATGTTAATGGGGTTGACACATATCTCACTGGTACGGCACACATCACAAACAACATGTGGTACAAACACATGTCAAAAATTGGTAAAGACAACACAGGACAGCTGCTATGTCTGCTCATTGATCCCATATGCCATGATCTCTTCGAGAACCTTCGTAGCCACAGAAGTACCAGCAACAACGATGCAATGTCTCTTATGTCACGCACTGTTCCAGACACGAGGAAGATTTCAAGGGAAAACAGCAACACTTCGGTGGAGATCAAAGGCAACATACCGTATGAGGATAGCTACGTTAAGACATTGCCTATGTGCGATAACTACTGGCAACACACTCCAGCATAACGGTATATAACTGACAGACCAGAAAAAGGAGAAACAAATGAATTGACACTGGACTACCTACCGTGCAAATGGAACACCAGGAAAACGGGCGGAGAACCCGGGTGCTGGGAACGTCCCCAGATGTTGGTGTTTGGAAAGGTATTTACCAAAGATGGATGGGTAGATGGAGTGGTGGGAAGTAAGCCACTAACATTGACAAAAGCTGCAGTAAACGAGGTACAGGAAGAAAAAGGCAAATGTCTCAAAGAATGGGCCAGGAGTGCAACCTTGCTGACATGGCTGGTTAAAGAAGATGGACCACTAACAATCATCCCTTTAATAGCACCGACTCTATGCTACCAACATGACAGGGATATTGAAGTGGGGACAAACGAAGGATGCAGGCGGATAGAGAAGATAGGAGACATGGGATCAGGCATAGCTGTTCTGATGGACCATTATTGGGCATGGAGGTCAAAAGCATACGACAAACTACCACTTAACTGGGGAAGGATTTGCTCCTTGGCGCATGTCAACGTACCCTTGGTAGTAGTGCCCCAGAAACATGTCAAAATAAACGACTTCCCAAAAATGGATGAAGGCAATAAACGAAGGAAAAGATCATTATCACCTACTACACTACCATCAGATCATGATATCACCAAAGATGCCACATTAGGGAGAGTAAAACAACAAGGAAATTACCTATGGGGCAAATCAGAAGCTGCGCTCGACGAAGTACCACCATCACATAGGCTGTTCAGCAGGACTGCTATGTTCTTCTCGGCAATAATAAACCCAGACATATGCAAATGCAAAACGGCTCCAGATAACATGATGGGAGCTAATGAGGAAAATAAATTCAACAGTGAACAGGTTCAATGCAATAAAAGAAGAGCTCCGGGCTATACGATTAGTGGCCTTACAGAACAGGTATGTCCTGGACCTGCTCACAGCTAATGAAGGAGGAGTATGCGCAAAAATAGGAAGTTCATGCTGCCCGTTCACACCAGCAAACGACGAAGATAACGGGACAGTATCAGAAGCAGTGTCACAATTGGCAAAAATGCACACTAAAATGGAAGAAGAATATAAAGGCACAAGAAAAGACGGATGCTGGTTCTCATACCTCTGGTCCTGGATGCCCCCCTGGCTTGTGGATGGCTTTTAAATATTGGCGGGTGGCCTGATCATGGGGTTGGCCTCACTACTTGGGGTAAAAGCATGCATGGCAAAATTTAAAACAACTGCAGAAGAAATGATCGGCATGAAACTACTTCTGCCTGCAGAGGATGACCAACACACAGACATAATACGTATGGAACGAGAGAGACTAAGACAACAGCTAATGGAATCAGACATGTATCCACCATCAAAGAAATTAGAAAACCCAAGAAATCCCAAGATTTTTGTTGGAAAATTGGTCTACTGCAAGCCTGAAGGAGGATGTGTGTCCATGTATTGGTCATTTGAAGATCATGTAAACCACTACAGACATTTGGCTGGGATCACAAGGTATGGCGCTTGAAAGATGACAAAAGGAGAAATAATTTTGTGCTTGACAAGAGGGGGGACTGAAGAGGAAAAATATGAATGTCCCTTCCCTCCTGAAGGGGCCCCCAACCGGAAGAAGCACCCCCGACAGAATAGCTATCGACCACATGAGATCGCACCAATCCTCACCGCTCCCAGCATAAGCACACATCACGAACGGTACCCGCCACTCGACCATACAACTCTGCTGTGGTACGAACTCTATCCAATCCAAGCAACGACAACCAAGAAAGAGCTGGAGATGATTATACGGACCAAATTGATTGACATGCCGCAAGCCCTGCTGCAGGTCGTTAGATACTCCATGACGACAGTCGCGTTAGACAGGAAGCACAAGTGCAACCTGCACAGTCGGGACACTCGCACACAAATCCACACGAAGAACATACGCGTACAGTTCTATGAGCTAGAAGACAGTGACATATATACTGTTTGCATGTTTGTTATTTTGCCACATAGGTTTGCTACCGCACTGCAGAAACGCAAGAAGCCAGAAGAGCTTGTGTATATGCTTGCAGACGCTACATGCTACTAACCCTATGGCTGGACAGGAGCATTCAAGAGACCTGACCAACCATGAAAAACCCTAACCTATGGACAATTATGTCAAATGTATAACCAGAGCTGAAGTAGGCCTCAGACAAATCCAGCACACGAGAATCATCTCACAAGAAATCCTGAGGCTGCAAGTTGCTGTGCAAGCAGAATAACCCTGGCAGGGACCGCCACCGCCAAGGCCACGATGTTGCAAGTGACATTCTTCGCTCATCGTGCTACGGTGGGCCCAGCTACAGGGGAGAATATTCGAAGCTACAATACAAATCAAAGTAATTTGGCCACACCAGTGGTCACCTCACACGTGATCCGGCCGACCTGACAGGATGCCAAGTCCTGGAAGCTGAGACGATGCAGTCATCTCACGCCTGGGAATGAGCTTGCAACAAAATTGCAACAATCCATCTACAACATGCGCTGGGACTGAACCGCTCTCATGGCATTAGTAAGACCTTCCATTGTTACACTGTCACATAGTTGCACCTTGTTGATACACACTGTACGAAAGCAGGTGTCTTGCGGGCTGGGAACAATGGTAGTCACAGGCTTGGGGGCTCGCATCCTGACCAATGAGGACACAGGGGGTTAGGGGCTGGGGGCCGGAATCTCCAGCCAGGGTTTCTAATGTAACAGGTAGCAATCTTTTGGGATGATCCAAGTACACCACCTGACACAGTGGCCATCAATAATCTTGCGCCCCATGTGCCCCTATACTGGACCTACCACTCTGGGAATAGTAGTAAGGTAAATGCACACCTAATTGGAGAAAATATTGCGAAGTATTGTTTAGACACCCACAAGGAGTGATCTCTATATTCTTATGAGGTGCAGAGGAGGAATAGAGGGTTTTGGCACAACAACCCTATAGTAAATAAGAACAAAGGAAGAGGACCCAAGGTTGGAGTCCTCCCGTCACCTGCACACTCTAAGTCTACGCAACAGGGGCGTAGATATTTTAAGGTAAAATTCAAAATATTTGTTTTTAGACTATCTATAGGAAAATGATTTGTCGAGACTATTAACTTAGAACAGAAGAACAATCGTTTTGGTTTATTAGGTGTTCAAAAGTGGAATGAGCACCTATTTATTAATACATAAAACAATGTGTAGTCAAGGCAGGAAAAACAAAACAACATTATAATGTCAACGTAAAGATGATTGATTGAGATTCCACTTTCTGTGGCTTGACGCGTTTCGAGGAGATTCCTCTTCTTCAGAAGCCTTTGTGGATCTACTGTCTATAGAGGTCTAATGTTGTGGCTGAGAAGCCACCCACAGTGAGCGGTGCGTCAAAAGGTTGCATATTAGAGGAGCCAAGTTCTCGATGTAAGTATTTTCCTGATGCCGGTTGGTGTTCCGACACTCTCGATATGACCTTTCTGCGGCACGATTCAATGATGTGGTAGTCTCTGGGAAACGTGTAACATCTCAGGGGGAGCAGGTGAAAATTGATCGGCGAAGTCCTAAAGCCAGCCGTTGTCTAATCCATCGCGATGTTCTATTGAATCGGCAATGTTCTGCTCGTTGTTAGCACGATCTCCAGAGTGGCGTTAGGTTCGGGGACGGATTTTGGTGAGTGACACAGAGTGTGATGTCACAACTGTACAAAAGTGGCCTGCAAACCCAAAATCGATGAGATGTGCCTGGACTGGATTTTGCTCCATGCGTGTTATCCCTGACGGTTTTCTATAATAAAACCGCAGTAACCCCTTGCTCCTTGTGTGGACCTCAACTTCTGTGGGACATTGGAAGGAGTTAGGGCCTTCCGTGAGCTGGAGGTCCACGGACCCTAGGTACGACTCTGCCAACCCCAGTAATTACCCTAACCACCTGAAGCACACAATGGTAACACCCATCCTTAAAAAAGCAGGCTTGGATTGGGCTAACCCTTTGAGCTACCGGCCCATCTCTAACACACCTTTTTTATTAACAATTCTGGATAAGGTGGCATATATACAGATCTAACAACATCTTAATAAATATCCTATTCTGAATGCACACCAATCCGGTTTTAGATGGAGCTTTGGAACAGAGACCTCGCTCCTTGACCTTAAGTCAAAACTTTTAGATCGCTTGGATGAAAGATCTCTTTCTCTTTTAGTATCTCTGGAACAATCTGCGGCTTTCGACTTGGTCGACCACTGGATATTGAGATCCAGATTATCTGAAATAGCCAATTTCTCACCTCTCGCGGTCATATGGACAATGTCATTCTTCTAGAACAGACTTAGCAGAGTCTGTTCAGATACAGCAGAAGCTTCCTCTATACCGGTTCTCTTTGGGGTTCCACAGGGGGCTAACACACCCCTGAGCATATATAATCTTTTTACGGTACCGTTCTTTGTGAAATTCGAGGCAGAGGGGATTTTATTCTCTAACTACGCAGTCGACACTCAATGTGTCGTCCCGCTCCCAGGCTGCCATTCGCGAGATGAAACATAGTTAAATAGAGTCTTTAATTTAATTCAAACCTGGATGCTGAATAAAAACCTAGCGTAAAATAAAAGCAAAACGGAATCAGTGATCATAGTATGTTCTGTCGCCATTAGTAAATTGGAGAGCAAATGTCAATCCTTTAGGCTTGGATCTGACATTATTCCTGTACCAAAATTTAAGATTCTAGGAGTAACCTTGGATTAGTCATTGTCCGTGACACCCCATGTCTGTAGCGTAATCTCGGCCTCAGTATATTACATTAAAATGCTTAATCACCTCAGACCTCCCATCACACAGGCAAACTCAGAAACAATTGCCAGAGCCATTATTGGGGCAAAAATAGACTATTGTGTCAGTCTATTAGCGGGTCTAAAAAAGGAGACGCCCAAAGATTACAGATAATGCAGAACAGGGCAGTCGAGTGGTTTTAGGGCTGACTCAAAAAGACCATGTAACAGAGGCTAGGCGTTAACTTCATTGGCTTCCTGTAGAAGCATGCTTCAAGTATAGTATTCTGACAATTACCTTCCAATGCAGACAGGGCATCATGCGATCCTATCTGCAGAATGTCATTAATGAAAAAATGTGTGGCAGAGAACTGAGATCATCGGGGCAGAATCTTCTGAAAACCCCTAGGAGTAGAACCTCAAAGGCCGAGAAAGAAGCCTCCACTTCGTGGCCCCAAAACTCTGGAATCAGCTTCCTCTCTCTTTAAGACTCCAAAGCTCACTGCAGATTTTTAAGGAAGATCTGAAAACTCTCCTCTTTGCTTTGACCCTGCAGCTAGTAAACCTATGGTGGGAGTACCATTACATCTTCTGTACTTTGTATCGTAACCTGTATGTAACAATGTCAGCGCCTTCATGCCCAAGGCTCTACAGCGCGCTATACAAAAAAAAAAAAAAGAAAATCACAAAAAATGGCAACTTAAATGTAAAAAACATTGTTAATCTATAATCATTAGTATAAATCAATACATTTTCACTTCTATTACCTCATCCTCCGTTCCGGTTGCAGTAGAAGAATAGTACGTTGTCGAAGATCGAGGCTCTCCCTATCTAATGGTAATTGAAATAAGAAAGATGTAAAAGCAAAATCCCCAAAAATTACGTTGAAAAGGTCTTTATTGACAAAGAAGCCTAAAAGTTCACATTATACATATCAATACGTTTTTGGTTGGAAATTGAACAAATACATATTTTGTGTAGTCGCATGTGAAGGATTATTCTAAAAAATGTACTTGAAAGGTGAGTAGGGTCGCTGTGGACTCCGGAATAGTGGTCGATGTAGCATCCTGGTCCTTTAATCGATGCAAATAGCCAGAACATTGTTAGTTTGAAAATGTACATTGGTATAATTTATATCACATCAAAAGAAAAAAAATAGGTTTGTGTGCAAGTCTCACCATTAGGAGGTTAGATGCGTCTGTGGTTTCCTCCATGCGAACGGTCTGTATTTCCATTTGTGCGGTCTACTTAAAGACAGACATGCTAATTTACCAAAAAAGATGACATTATTTTAAAAAGACGCAATGGGAGTGTGTGTTTGGTAAGGCTCCCGTTTCTTAGAGCTATTTGAGTATCTCACAAAGTAATCTAAAGTTACAAATGTACAAACCAAAGAAGATTGTGTCAAGAAGGAAAAACATGCAATGAAATATCAATGGAATTATTCCCCAAAAACTGAAAAACATTATTTATGGTACCTGCCCACTGACTATTTCCATACAAGTGTTCACTTCAAAGACTTATTATGCAAACCTAGAAAATGGTAAAATACATTTAAAAATGTAGCGTCCACTACTCACCTGGGTCAGCGTGTGCTGAAATTGAGTTGGAACTGCATTGGACAGTAGTTTTGGAAGTAGTCTGGGACTACGCTTTTTGGTGTACTGTGATTGTGCGTACATATCTTCAGGGAAGTGCATACTGCAGACGCAGAATCGATTGCCCCTCACGTCATCCAAGACCTCCTTGGCTCGGTTTTCAATTTCGGACACTGGGAATCCGCAGTTGGAGAGCCATGTTCTTATCAAATTTAAAACCTTCGGAAAAACATGAAGGACTGTACTATCACTTTTAGCATGGCTGGTATTACTGCAACCGAAAACAATACAAGAAGGCAGTGTTCGATTGCCCTTATGATCTGTTAAAAAATTATAAAAAATGAGCATTCAAAAAGTATCAGTGAGTAATCCAAACATCTCATCCCTCTGACAATAAAAATAAATTGACTTTATAGAAAATGTCACCGAAAGCACATAGAAAACATGCACTACCAAAAATGTACATTGAACCTCTTAAATGCCAAGGACAAGCTAACTCGTCCTTGACATTACGTATGCAGTGCCAAGGATCAGATAGCTTGTCTTTTTTGGCATTCTGTTTTGTACGACCCCTGCAAAGCAGGGATTGCACAAAACATAAATCCAACCCCCGGGCTATGTGAGGGGAAGGTTACTCTTCACAGCCCGGGTATTGGATATTTTTCAGTTTCACATCAGCGCCTCGTAACGCACGCCGACATGAAACAAAGCAATTTCACTGTGGCAGCCATTTTCGGTTGAGGGAGAGGGAGAAGGGCACTCACCTTCTCTGTTCACCTTGGCAATCTCTGGCTTTATGGAGCCGTTGAGATCGGGGGAGGTGTTGTAGGAAAGGGGAGACTTTTGAAGCATTGTTGGTTGCGGACAGGGCGCAGAGCGCTCAATCCGCGGCCAGCAATGCCACTAGACCATCGTGAATGTGTTTGTGACATGGGGGTTGAGGGGGCTGCTTATTATGTAAGCGGCCCTCTTGCCCCCTACCCCCAATGCATGGGTCTGCAGGTTTGGGGCCCCCCCGGGCAGACGGGTGCCCATCTGCCCCTAGGGAAGGGCCCAACCAAAAAAAAAAAACAACATGGGTGGTTTTGTGGAGATGGGGGGCCCACTAGACCACCAGGTGAATTTTCTATTGAAAGGGGAATGCCCCCCCCTGCCCCCCATCCCAAGTGGATGGGGGAACCTCATGTAGCCCTCCCAGGGCAGATTTCTGCCCCTAGGAACGGGCCTCTGCCCCCAGGAAGGACTACATGAGATGCCCCCATCCATTTGGGGTGGGGGGAGGGCCACCAGGAAAGTGTGGGCAGGCCCGCAAAGGATGGGGCATGCAAGTTTGGTCCCCCCTCGAGCAGATGGGTGCCCATCTGACCCTAGGGAAGGGCCCAACCAAAAAAAAGACAAGAAATTATTGGTAAATTTGGGGGGTGGGGGTGTCCACTAGAACACCAGGAATTATTCTGAAATGAAAGGGGGGTGTCCCTCTCCCCTCCACCCCAAGTGGATGGGGTGCACCTCATGTAGCCCTCCCTGGGGGCAGATTCCGGCTCCTAGGAAGTGGCATCTGCCCCCAGGGAAGGCTACATGAGATGCCCCCATCCCATTGGGGTGGGGAGAAGGCCATCATAAAATGTGGGACATGCCCCCCAATGGATGGGGCAGTAGGTTGTGGGCACACTGGGGGTAGATTGGCACACTAATGTGCCCAACTGCCCCAAGGGAAGTTGGCAAAACAAAAAAAGAAAATAGTAGGATTCATATTAGGGGGCCTGAGGGGCACCCTAAACCACCAGTGTATTTTGTAATGGAAAGGGGGGGTGGCCTTCTCCCCCCACCCAAAATGGAGGGGGGCATCTCATGCAGCCTTCCCTGGGGGCAGATTTCTGCCCCTATGTGGCCCCAGGGAGCGCTACATGAGATGGTCCCCCAACCATTTGGCTTGGGGGGAAGAGGACCAGTAAATAACTTTGCACAGGCCTCCCAATGCATGGGGCAGTGTGTTTTGGTCATCCGGCGGGCAGATGGGCACACTCATGTGCCCATCTGCCCCATGGCAAAGGGGCAAACATAAAGAAGAAAACTCTTGTTTTTTTCTGTTGGTGTTTTGGGGGAATCGGGGGGCGCACTAGGCACCAGGGATTATGATGAATGGAAGGGGGCTGCCTGTTTTGCAAGGAAAGCAAGTGCAGTGCTGGGTGTGGATCGCTGGATCTGCGCCTTGCAATGGCACAACAAATTGGTGTGGTGCTTACTTCCTGTGTACAGTATTCGGACAGGGGAAGACCATACTAAGTGGGCAATGGGCGTTTTGAAAGAATGAATAGTGCGAGTACCCCCCGGTGCTCAGTAGCGGAAGTTGATGATGGGAGCACGGCAGTGTAGGTTGGTTTTTGGCTGGGCTGACACAGATAATATATGTGTTGTTTTTTTTTTCCTTTACAGGTCTTGTACAGTCCAAGCTTCACCTTTGTTATGCAAGTATGGCATTTGCATTTTTTCAACATTGTATATTACACAGGGGGTTGATTGTTAGTGGGGTGGTTGGGAACTGGGGCTGGAGTGGGTGCTTGGGGAAGGTATTGCCCCCCAGACCAGCTGAACAGTGCTGTTCCCCTGGGAGGGCAGTTTGCCAATATGCCATCTGCACAATGTTCACGTAGTGGTGGGGGTTTCCATACACCGATTGGTCTTATTCCCATTTCCTATCAGTGTGAAGTTCACCCTTCCGTGGTGGTAGATGCCTGGGATGTGCCATGTATCTGGTTGAAGGAAAAGTTTGCAGATAGCAGCATGAAAGTTTGCATGTATTATTGGTGGGCCGAGTACAGATTGTAATTCTGCATTGTGTGGCATGGTAATAAAATTGTTAGTAAATATGTTGACAGTGAGACTCCGACTTCCTAACAATTGATTAGTACGTTGTGTTCATAGCATGTCAATGTATTCAATATGTCGGTGCTGCTTATTTCTTTGCAAACTATCACCACTTTCGGCAGCCTAATTCCACTTCCTGGACCTTCACCCTTCCAACAAAGAACCCTATGTGAATGAGCAGAGCATTTTGTTGAAAGTGTGCCAGCAATTGTGTGGATTGGCCTGCCATGTACTTTCTTTATATTCACTGTCTGCGTCTACATCGCCTCTGCCTTTTCCCCTCACCCAATCACTAATACGTTATGTGGTTGCTTCTTTCCTCCGTTTCCCATCCACCTGCACCCTATGGAGGAGGGGAGGGTGCAACACACGTTGGCTGTCTCTGAATTGATACTGTGGGTTCCATCCTCATCCCCACACTTGTATTTGTGTAATGTATAGCTGAAGATGACAACTTGCTTGGATTTATTGTTGTCTTTGTTGTAGGTGCAGGTGTGTTGTAGCGGTCTACCCACTTGTTAGAAAGCAGTGAGCTGGTCCTTAGTATTTCACATGAGTGTTTGCAACATAGTACTCCATTTTTTTCTAGCGTGCTGAGAGTACATCACATTGCAGAGAGCTGCTAGTTTATGAGCAGAGGCTGGACGTTTTGGCGTACTTGTGTGGTCTAGGTCTGTGGCATTGAATACCACTTACTTTATTAGGTTCCATACTTTGAGAAGCACACATTCTTATTGTTTCAGTCTTTATTTGTTTTTTGGGCAGTGAAGGGTTCCATAGCGACAGTAGTCATGGCTTCTCATCCAACAATGTCTGGTGCAGAGGCTTCCGCTGCAGTGATGGAGTCCAGCTCGGAGCAAGGCACAGAGTTGGATGTGCAATCTGAAACAGATAGTGCTTCTGAGGGTGAGCAGGAACTTGATTCGAGAAGTGAGTTTTCTATGGATGTTACTTCCTCCACCTGAGGGTGAGCAGGAACTTGATTCGGGAAGTGAGTTTTCTATGGATGTTACTTCCTCCACCTCCTCCTCATCATCTGATGACGAAGAGGATGAAAGAGTACATGCATCTTTTCCGACACTTCCCACATGCAGGGGACCTGTAGGTGTGAGAGGACGTGCAAGGAATATGCCAGATCCTGACATGGCTGAGTCGCAGTGGGTGCTGCCAGCAATGGCTCAGTCTGTTCTGCCCCCTTTCACTGGTATATCAGGGTGCACAGTGAATACAGATAGGTTTCAGCCTATTGACTTTTTCAACCTTTTTGTTGATGAGGTCATAGGGTCCCACTCTCAAACCCCATTCCAGAGCACAATCATGGGTTCCAACGACCAATGTTGAGATGAGAAAATTTGGGGTCTCATTCTGCTCATGGGAATATTGCCGAAGCAGTCTATCTCAATGTACTGGACTACTGAAGTGGTATTCTCAACCCCTTTTATCCAGCAACAATGAGTAGAAATCGCTTTCAAGCCCTTCAATGACAACAGCAGCATTACCCAGAACTGACCCAAATTGTGATAGGCTAGTCAAACTACAGCCATTTCTGAAGCGCTTTACTCAGCGATTTGCAGAGGTGTATGTTCCTAGCCAGAACATATCCATTGATGAATCATTGATGTTGTTCAAAGGTCGGCTAGTGTTCAAGCAGTTCCTTCAGAGCAAGAGAGCATGATAGAGGATCAAGGTGTACATGTTTTGCAAAAGTACCACTGGTTATGGCTATAGCATGAGAGTCTACACCGGAAATGACTCCACCCTAACCCTCCAGGCTGCTCAGCCCATTTAAGGGTAAGTATGAAGATTGTTTGGGATCTTCTCACACCATTGCTCCACAAGGGTCACCATTTGTATGTGGACAATTTCTACACAGGAATTCCACTCTTCAAGGAATTGTACCATGTGGGCACACTGGCATGCAGTACAGTCCGCAGTAACTGCAAAGGCTTCCCCAGACAACTTGTGTGTAAGAAGTTGGACAAGGGAGCATGTATGGGATTGCGGCGGGATGAACTGTTGGCAGTAAAATTCTGTGACAGAAGGGATGTGCACATGCTAAGTATTATTCATGATGAAAGTACTCACTAGTCACTGTGTGCGGGCAGGCTCAGCAATTGCGGAAGCCCAACTGCATTCTGGACTACAACAAGTACATGGGTGGAGTAGATAAAGCAGATCAATTGCTTCAGCCATACTAGCCATACCATGCTGCACGCAAGTCGCACATGTGGTACAAGATAGAAGTTGGCCATACACATTATGCATGTAGCTACGCACAATGCTTATGTGGTGTACCGTGGAGCTGCTCCACAAAACAACCTCCTTTCCAGAGGTAGAAGATGTGGCCAGATTGCAAGATCAACACTTTGCTGATTATGTTCCTGCCACAGCCATGGAGACACAACCCTACAGAAAATGTAAGATGTGTACAAAACAAGGAATGAGGAGGGATACTCGGGTGTACTGTCCCCAATGCCCTTCCAAGCCAGCCCTCTGCCTACAACCTTGTTTCCTTTTGTATCATACAAAAGAAAAGTATTGGGAGATCGACTGATTTCCGGGAATGCCCATCATTCTTTGAAAGTGACCCATAGGCTCTGAATTTGTGTTTGCCTTACAAAGGAACGGCACTCCTGCTCCCTGCACTGGAGGTGTACCTTCAATAAAAATGCAACAGCATTTCAACTCACTTTATTTAGCATGCTTTCACGAGCATCGATAGTCCTGCTCCCTCCACTTGAGGCCTGCCTTGGAAAGGCACACCACTCGTACCTTTCACTTGAGGCCTGCCTTCGAAATAAACATTAGTCTAGCTCCCTCAGCTCGAGGCGTGACTTGCAAAGGAACGTGATTCAGACTACATCCATTTGAGGTGTGCCTGCGAAAGAAACTTCACTGCAGCTCCCTCCATTCGAGGTGTGCCTTGCACAAGAAAAGAACTCCATTGTGGTGAACTCCCCTTTGCCGTGCATTGGCAAGCAATGCTAGTCCTGCTCCCTTCACTTGAGGCCTGCCTTGGAAAGGCACACCATCCCAGTAACTTTCACTTGAGGCCTGCCTTAAAAGGAAAGGTCAGTCTAGCTCCCTCTGTGCGAGGTGCGTCTTGCAAAGGAACGCAATTCAGGCTCCTTCCACTTCAGCCGTATCTTGGAAAGGAATGTCACTCCAGCTCCCTCCACTTGAGGCGTGCCTTGGAGAAGAAGGGACCACCACTCTGGTTCACTCCCCTTTGGCGTGCCTTGGCAAGCAATGCTAGTCCTGCTCCCTCCACTTGAGGCCTGCTTTGAAAAGGCACAACACTATGGTACTTTTCACTTGAGTCCTGCCTTAGAAGGAAAGGTCAGTCTAGTTCCCTCTGCTTTAGGTGTGACTTGTAAAGGAACACAATTGAGGTTCCTTTCACTTGAGGCGCATCTTGGAAAGTAATGCCACTCCAGCTACTTCCACCTGAAGCATGCCTTGGAGAAGAAGGGAACACCACCCTGGTTCACTCCCCTTTGGGGTGTCTTGGCAAGGCATGCTAGTGCAGCTTGCTCCACTTCAGGCCTGCCTTAGAAAAAAACTATCAGTGAAGCTCCATCTGCTTCAGGCGTACATTGGAAAGGAACGCAATTCAGGCTCCTTCCACCTGAAGCTTGCCATGCAAAGAAATGCCATTCCTGCTCCCTCTACTTGAGGGGTGCGTTGGAGAAGACGGGAACACCATTCCGGTTCCCTCCACTCAAGGGGTGTCTTTCGAAAAGAGTACACGCCACCTGGGCTCCCTCCCTTGAGGTCCAAGTGTCATGAAAGTGGTACTTGGATACCATCTATATGGCGGCTGTGTCTTGCGTACCTCATACCACCCTGCCTTCTTCATTGTTTTACCTGAGCTAATGTTGTGTGGTGTGACTGAAATGTCTTCTGTAGGAATGATTTGGATACGATTGCTGTGTGAGTGAGGTAAAGCTACATATTACTTGCAGATGACATTTCTGTGACTGCACTTTCCCAGTACTGCTGATATTATTAGCACGTTAGAGGGTGTGTGTTTAGTGTGGGTAAGGTTGCACATATGAATGTTTCAACATGACCGGTGAATGCAGGCATACTTGCTATGGGCGTACTCGAAGTTGGTGTGAAAGACAGCGCCTGTAGGCCAGGTAGCCAAGTGAGCCAATGTCCACTTCAGTGCAGATACAGTTGGAGCCACATGGCATTTGAATGCAGACACAGTTGATATGCAAGTACTGGAAAATGGTGTGAAAGATATTGCCTGGAGACACAGTTGCAATGTGTGCCGATGTCCACTTGCTGTGATTGTGCAGATACGGTTGGTGCCACAACATTTGAATGCAGACACAGTTCATATGCAAGTGCTGAAAAATGAGAAGAAAGATATCGCTAGAGACACGATTGCATTGTGAGCAGATGTCCACTTGCTGTAAGTGTGCAGATACGGTTGCTGTGGTGCAAGTGATTTGGTAGAGGTGCAACTGCTGAAATGGATGCCTGACTGCAGACACGAAAGGTGTATGAATGGCCAGTGAAACGGTGGGTGCCTTGACGTGGCTTCCCTGCTCACAAGGACTTTCCTCCTTGTGCTAAACCCCACCCTGCCTGTCCGACTGCATTGTGAACTGTATGTATGAGAAATGTGAGCAAAGGTGCATGTGAATGGGCTTCAAGAGGAGAAACATGGTGGCACTGGGTACTACACAGTGATTCTTGTATTCCCAGAGCACTTACTATATGAATGATTTACCCATTCTCACCCAGATGACGACACCCACGCATACAAGGTCTGCCTCTCATTGGGACACCTGTGGGAAGCGGGAAGGTAGGCCATGTGTTGTTGGCTGCGTGTTTGTCGGTTGGTGGTGGGAAATGTCAGAAAATTGTGTTTTTCACCCACATTTCTGACTTTGCCGGGGCTTGTGTCTAATACATTCTCGGGTGATTCGCACATGGCAGACCTCTGTGGATTCCCACGGGTGTCCTCTTTTTGGAAATGCATGGGGGTCCCTGTTTTCCTTGGTGGCTGCGACACCCCAGGCCCAAATCTGTAGGTTAGCTCCCCAAACCCTTTGGGGGTTACCAGTGGTTTAGACTTTTCGCTTTGCGCCCAGGTAGGTGCACCCACACACGAGGTATCATTTTCGTCGGGACACCTGTGGGAACGCGGAAAGGTAGGAAATGTGTTGTCGGCGGCGTGTTTCGGTGGGTGAGCAGAGTGAAATGTCAGAAAATTTTGATTTATTTTGCCAAATTTTGGACTTTGCCGGGGGTTGTGGGTAACAAAATCTGGGGCGAGTTGCGCAAGTCAGACCTCTGTGGATTCCCACGGGTGTCTTCTTTTCGGAAATGCATGGGGTTCCCCATTTTCCTTGGTGGCTGCGACACCCCAGGCCCTAATCTTCAGGTTGTCCACAAGAGCAAAATTCCTCAAAATCAGCTCTGCCAAAAGACTTGGGGTTACCAGTGGATTAGCCTTTTCCCTTTGCACCCAGGTAGGCGCACCCACACATGTGAGGTACCGTTTTCGTCGGGACACCTGTGGGAACAAGGGAAGGTAGGACATGTGTTGGTGGCGTGTTTCGGTGGGTGGGCAGAATGAAATATCCGAAAATTGTGATTTTGTTTGCCTAATTTTGGACTTTGCCGGGGGTTGTGGGTAATAAATTCTGCGGCAATTCGCGCAAGTCACACCTCTGTGGATTCCCACAGGTGTCCTCTTTTCGGAAATGCATGTGGTTCCCCGTTTTCCTTGGTGGCTGCAACACCGCAGGCCCAAATCTGTAGGTTGCAAAGATATCTTTTATCCTATGACCCTGGAACATTTATTTTTCATTTGAAATCATATTTATTTTTCCAAGGTAGACTTTGAAACCCCCTCGGCACAACAGTGCAGTAGATCTATTGAACTATCAGCCTGCACCTGAGCCAAAATTGTTAATAATATAGTGTGAATCAACAGGCACTTTTCTTTTCTTCTCTCAACAAAACTCTTTCATTCCATTATTCGTGTCAATGAAGTAATAATTGATACCTGCACACAACTATGTACACGGTTGTGTCAATGAAGTAATAATACCGATACCGTTTTCATCTGGACACGTCTGGGAGTGCGGGAAGGTACGACATTTGCTCAGTTTGCGTGGTTTTCATAATGTTTCGACACATTTGCTGCTGCACTTTGTCACACAACCCTTTCATTTCCCAAATAGGACCTACAATTAGTCACTGCTTTAGGCACTCTACACTTTGGTAACCTGCACAAGTCACCTACCCTTCAAAAGGTCTGCCTGCGCTCTTTCAAAAAATGTATGCTTTCCCTTCCTCACCACATTTGTTTTCCTTATTTACACATGCTAAGTACGTCTGTTTAGGCAGCAAGCATAAAATTCCTGTGTACCGTGGCTCCGTTTTTGGCTTGTGGTATTGCTTGCTTTATAAAACATTACAAAAAATGTGTGCTTTCCTAACTGGAAGAGTTGGGGCAATGTAGCAGAGCTTTGCTTTTCTCAAAATTGACAGAAGCCTTTGCGCCTTACCAGGCCAACCATGTCCACCACATACCTTTTTTTCTGTAATTTTCTGGATTTTCCCCAAACTATGGCATTTTTCCCTACATAGTTGTTGCCTGACCTGCACAAATCACCTCTTCCTAAACTTGGAATTGTGTCTACTTCTCAGAAATGCCTTTCTGTCTCCCCATTCAGCTTTCCTACCCTTCTCTTCCATTCCGTCCATGCATGTCGTTTCGGAAAAAAAGGTCAAAATCGCCTACCTCTCACAAAACGGCTGGTAACCATATCAAAATGTTTTCTTGGTTTCCACTCAACCTGTTCTTGAAAGCCTGGAAAATTGGGAATCCTGCACAGCAAACCGTTTGTTCCTAGCACCTACATGAAAAAAACAGGTTTCTTTGTACATCATTTTATTGGCATTTTCTGAAAAAACCCAAAATGTTCTTCTCCCTTTTTGGTTATTTTCTGTCACCCCCTACAGCAAACTAGGATTCCTTGGTGGAGTTACGACCGCTTCCATGTGGTGATAAAAGGGGCCAAATTTGGCCAAGATATCTCGTTCAACAAAAAAGTTACAAGGGATTGAATGGCGACATACCAAAACCACAAAGGCCTTGGCACGAGGGCATGGGGGGGTGAGGACCCATGTCAGTTAAGGGGTTAAAAACAATATTTTGTAATGTAATGTGCTAATTGCAGAGATAAAAACGCTTATGCCAGTTGATAATGGTGCATACATTTTAAATAAAATAAAGTGAGAATAGGGTATACATTGCAGTATAGAGCAATGGAAAGTGTCCCAGTGGAGATCGTTGACAATTAAGAAAACTACACTAAAAGTGGACTAACCGTTAATTGGAACAACAGATGAGCCGATTCAGCGAGCAAGGTAAAAAGTGAAGAGATGCAGATATCCGTTGTGGATTTCACAGATGTTCTCTTGGTAACTTGTAAAGTGTTTATAAAGGCTTACAGAAGTAGGTGTGTATGTGAACTTGATGTGTTCGTTCGCACTCACCAGACCTCTATGACAATGTTTGACCTCTTGAATCCTGCCAGTGCAGCCCCCTTGCGAGTGCATGCCTGTAAAGACCGGAGGTGGGGTCTGCACTTCCACTCTCTATATGGTAGAGGGGAGGCACAGAGACCCCTGCCAAGATTCTCTATTATGGTAACGTAGTCGAGCAATCAAGGGCTAGCTTCTCAGGAGGTGATGCGAGCTGGTTCTTAAGTACAGTGTAGTCCCCGAGCACCCACGAAGGAATGTCCACACACTATCGGTTAAAACAGTCTTTATATAATTAATATTTAATGTCATGTACACAATCACGATAACTCACTTTGTACTCCGAAAATCAACAATGGTAAATATGTACAATTCTAAAGTGGTAACACCAACGTTATTAGATCTTATTCAAGTGCATACGGTCAAAATGACACAGATCAAAATACAGAGGAAACCAGCAGTAGAGAGGGGAAGGAAAGCAGGATGGTTGAGCAATAGACAGAATACTGGTAACTACAGTTAAATATAGCTCTGTGTGGAGATCCCCCCCCCACCTGGGCAACCTGAAGAAGAAGATACAAGCCCAGTCCATATATTGTTCACCCTTAGACTTCCCAATAGTTCTGCAACCCCAAAGTACCTTGGTGTTGTAGCGTTCCATGTCAGGGAAATTCGACAACCTTCTTGAGTGTCCTCCCTTTCAGCAGGAGTCACGGGTCGAACGTCCGACGGAGAACAGGTCAAGCTATGACGATGAAGTGGCCGCGTCGTTCCTAGCGGTGCTCGTTGAAGGGGAAGCGTAAACGTCCTGCAAGGAAGAGGCGTGCGGGGCACCTCGGTGTCGATAGTTCTGGACCGCAAAGAGTTGAAAAACTGTGGCACAGCAAGGGCATCGAGTCGTCGGCGTCTCTGTGGTCTTTGGGTGGCGGGAAACCCACCGGTGGATGCTCCTCGGCGCGTTGACGGTCAGGCCTTCTCCAGCAGGATACAGCAGCGACGATGCGGACAAGAGCGTCCTTGGATCAATGAAATTTTTTAGGCAACGGGAGCACGGCTGCTCCAGTCGGCGACGGCGGTCAACGACAGTGACGGACAACAGTCCAGGCTCTTCTCCTTGGAGTTCCGCAGCAGTCCCCGTATCGGGTCGGCAGCCTGTCGAAGGTCTGTCTACCAGGGAGCTTAGGCAAAGATCAGCTGTGCACGATGGACCCTCATAGCTCGGGAAGAGGGCTCCTTTCCAGGTCCTCTCTGGGTCAGTTCTTGAAGCACAGCAGCTTTCAGATTGCGAAGGATAGCAACAGCAATTCTTCTCGTCCAGCAGGGCTCAAGGTTAAGCTTCACTCCAGTTACTCATCGTAGTGGACTTCAGCTTCTGAACACGATTCCTAGCAGTGAGAGGTCCCCAGATATACTGTTGATCTCCCATTCATTCCGCTGGGCCGCACTGAAGCATCCAATCACGACTACGGGCATTCATGCAGGCAGGCAACCAATCAGGCACACAAGGTATTCGGCCCATTCACTCCTCTCCAGACACTCGCAACAAGTTATGTGTATTGGGACAAGTACCGAGCCATTCAACACTCCAAGCTGCATTCATACCGGTTTCGGTCAGGGCTGTCTCAACTATTGTGTCAAACACCAGATACTAGACAGTCACAACATAGAATGTATATTCGTCACACACTCCATTCACCCAGGTCCCACCCATAGGCGTACCCACAACATACGGTCGTTGAGAAGGCTCCAGCCAGTCTGGTCGGCACTTCCCCCACACTACCATATACAGAACTTCCACCCAACAGCCAGTCAGGGGGAAGGGACAGAGGCAGGGCTTCCCGGGACTTCGGGAAGATCAGGATAACAGGTGATGAAGGCAAGAGGCTATGGGGGCCATTTTGTCTCCATCAGGAATCTACCGATTCCAATGACAGGGTCTGGGCATCCTAAATGGAGGATGCTCAGGGCACCAGTCATTTCAGCACAGAGCTGCCACCAGCCCGTACGTACCCTGCTCTGTGGGTCACACACAGGTGCCCAAAAACATACACTAGGGGCACAGGGTTGTACCCCTACCCATGGGTGCCATAAGGGTATCCCATGGGTCTGTTCACCAAATCAAAAGAGAGCTGCACCGCCAGGAGTCCCACATGAACTCCTGTGAGGAAAACACGACACAACACACGATAAAAAGCGGTAAAGGACAAGGATAGGGAGGCCCTGTCCCTCCGATGCATTTCCAGCGTCACAATGCCCACAGGTGCAAACTGCCATTGATGTTTGAGGGTGAGGGGGTGGGGGTGGATGAGGCGAGCGCAGAAGGCCCCGAACAACGTTCAAGGGACACAGAGATATGTTGATTGCAGGGATGAGGTCTTCAAAAGGGGAGTCTGCAGACACCGGGTCTGAGGTGGCCATGTGGACAATGGTCCCTGTGCGGAAGAACCCTTTGAGCTGTACATGGTGTTCGACACCTTGAGCGTTCCCATCCACCCAGCACCCTTGTGAGCGCACGCCCACTGGTGTTAACTGCCATTGATGCTGGAAAGGGGATGGATGAGGATGGGGTGAGCTTAATAGGCCAATGCACATGTTATTGCACACCTATATCTTACGATAACCTTATATGGTTGGACGTGTAGTGGACTTACAAGAAATGTCTTACAACTGTTCAGCTTGAATTATTTTTTCTTTTTTTAATTAGTTTGGTAAAGTGCATGTCAATGTCATTACAAATTATACTGCTATGGTCGAGGTACTAGCTGCATAAATCCACTGTATTGTCCGCTGTCCCTGGGGAATTCATCACAAATGTCTCGAACCACACAGGCAGGTATTACTCTTCGGACGCGAAATCCCAATATTCCATGAATCCACTGTGTAAACCTGTGATCAGCCAACAAGCCTTTACCACCTGTGTAAGAGATACAGACGCAGTTTACTGGAATTAACCCAATAATTGAAATGTTTTATTTGCATTACCTTGTAAAATGTCTGCCATTGTTTTGATTTAAAAAGTACCTTTTCATACAACGTATTGACAGTACTTGTGATTTCAAGTACGGATCAGTTACAAATGTGAACGCAAATTAAAGAAAGAAACGTTTGGGAAATATTTCAAACTAAACAAAAAACGTAATTGTTCAGATGATAAATCTACAGTGGAATACTTTGGCTTCATTTCACAATGAGTAAATTATTCAATTTATAGAAACATTCCCGCGCCAGTGATCCATCGAATTTACATTGATCTAGGGGAACAAGATATTATGTTACCCGTCTCTATTGTCAAACAAATAAGATATATAGCATGAACCTAATCGTTACTTGGTTTATCGGGGCGAACTGTAGATCGAATTTCATGCATAAGGACCATCAACACTCGCAGCACGCATCAGGGCAGCCTGCCTTACAAGAAGTCATGCATCTCGGTAACACATAGTGGTGGTGTGTCTTCTTCGGCAATGTAGGCCAAGCAGCCAGAGTTTTCTCTGCAACAGCAGTTCTCCACCAGAGTAGGCAAAAGCTCACAATAAAAGCAGGTACACAAGGTGGAAACGTCTTCCATACAACTGGGTTCAGGCTCCGGTGATTGATCCTCATGACTTTCAGCTAATTCCACATAGTCTCCACTTTTTTCTCTTTCAAGGATCTCCTCTTCCGAGTATTCAGGCTCGTACATGTAGGGCTGAATTGTTGCAATAGTTCCTGAATAGTGAAGAAGCACAGAATCAACAGAGAGACAAATAAACACCTTTTTGTTTGTGTAAAGCAATGAAAAGAGGTTTCCCATTAACATTTAATGTTAAAGAAAGACAAGTAAAGAAACAGCCAATGTCACAAAAGCACATCGTAAAAAGGCAGATTACTAGTCTCAAACTGTAAAAATTCCCATGGACACATTTTTTAAATATGTTTTGGAAAAGACCTCTGTGCACGATATAAGAACTGAAAAGCGACTACTGGGTTAATTGATTTTAGGCCGTATAAGTACCTGTTTTTAGTGTGTTGTAATTGGCAGAGAGCTGAATATAGCAGAAACAAGTCAGGGAGGCTCGAAATGAAATACACGGACGCGAATGGAAAAGAAACTCCAATGATGGGTGATCAGAAAGGGTTTGTTTATACTTGTTGAGGAACAAGGGGTCTTGCCATTTCAATGGAGACACCTCAATAGATTGTGCACAGAGGAAATTGACATGAGACATGCATTGGCATTGTGAAATGGGGCTTGAGCCTCTAGTGATGTCAGCGTTGGGGGCGGGCGATCCGATTCAGAGCACTTGAATTTAGGGCAATAGATCAACGAATAAGAATAGCACAAGATGGCAGTACCCAAGCCTTCATTTTCGCATGTGTTAAAGTGAGAAAAACGTGGGTAAGGTCCATTGGAAATCTATTTAAGAACGATCGATGTATGCTATGAAATACATGCCGGATCCATTAGGCCAATAACATTTCTGACTGAACTACCCCTTGAAGGCAACAAGGGAGAACAGTGACTGGTATGAACTAGGAGCACTTACCTCTGTGATTGAGAGATCCCCTAACCCCCAACTCCCTGAAATGTCATGAAAGGGGGTTATCTCATCGGCCCTGGAAAGTACAGCCGAGGGGCCTAAAAGGGTTGGAAGCTCGGGTTTAGTTTATACTCGCTTTCTCTAGCCCAACATCGAATAGCTGGAGAAATCCCTGCCAAAAGAGAGAACCGCTTTACACACCCCAGAATAGACTAGAGCTGGTCCATCAAGCCCAAACACCAAACAACTTCTCTCAATGCCACGGTTACTTATTGCTTATTGGTCAACAACAGATATTGCCAAGAGTCCAGTCTTTTCAGCTCATGACCTTAACCTTGCCTTCCCCAAAGATAAGAAGGAAACCGTTAACATTGTAATTTCCTTCAAGCTTAAAACACCAGAGAAATAGAAAAACCCCTTGAGACTGTATTCTATAAAGAAAGAGAAAAATCGTAAACCAGTTTGTGATATAGTTCCCAGTCCAGTTCCACAGGGGTGTGATGCTGGAGCGTCAGAAAGGACTCATCGTCCCAGTGGGGCGGATCAAGAATAGTGGAGAAACAAAACAAGCGATTGTGGAAACTTCCGTGAGGGAGCAACAAATCTAATTAAGAACTGTGAAAGACATCGGGGTACTAACTAGGAAAAGGGAGCCATTCTCCTAGCCCCACAAGAACCTAGTGTGACTGTTTATTTTCGGTTGAGTTACAGAGACCCCAGAACTTTTATTTTGAACAACTGGAAAAGCATTTGGACACTTTACATTCATGAGAAGGGAGTCATTCTCCTTGATTAAGAACAGTAGCTGGACTTTATGGTGTTTTGTGGAAGTGACTTGGATAGAGTAGAAGCCTTTGTGACTGGGACCGTGCCTTTTTGTTTTAACTCACATTGACTTCCTGATAAGCACCCAAGTTTCTTAAGTTTAGTTAGAGAAAGTCTATGGCATTTCTTGGTCAGTCTTTTCATTCTTTATTACCTCATGATTTGGTGAAAAACTGTTTGATAAATCTTTGAATCTTCCAAATGTACACAGTTTATGCTTTACCAAAGAGAACATTCAAGGAACTGCACAAAGCATCCATAACTGAGATACACGTGTGGTTTACGATGTGTTGCTGGATGTGGAGAAAGCACTGGTCCCCCCATGTGTCATCATGTGGACCAGAAATCAAGTGGTTGAATAGTAAAAGGCCCATTTAGCACATGCTAATCAGGGATGCACCAATGCATTCCACCAGGCAGAGACATTAAACATATAAATATTAGAGACATGCTTGCCCGAAATTTTAACACAAGAGAACCTTCACCCTTTTTAACAGTGGAACCGTAACCGTCATACTGTATTGTGTATGGGGCTATCCAGGAATGTGGGTGCGCTTGTGGTTTTATAGTAAGAATCTGATATATTACTGAACTTTGAAGAATTTTTGTAATGGGGTTATTGGCTCGAGGACATCTTTCCTAACCGTGGGTTTGCACATTTTATAGGCATTTCTGCTTCTCCAAACAGCTTTGCATGTGTTGATGGATCACATCTCTGGCCAGTCAGATTCTTTCCCACAGTATCTGCAACAAACTGGCCCAAGTTCTGGCCATTCTCTTCCTGACTCAATTCTCTCAGCATGTCGAGTACGTCTCATGGTTCTCGGCATATACCAACTTTAAAGGAGAAACCCCAGTCAAGGCCTGTGCCGTCTTCCATACTACAAAGAGGACTTGTGACAGTTGGTCATGCCAGTTTGATCCTCGTATCTTTGACTAAACTCTTAGGTTAGTTCTTAAGGGTTCTTTTAAAGGGTCTAATTTATCCCCTCCACTTAGGCCGTCTGTTTGGGGTCTACATATGGAGGGTGTGAAGTGTGTCGAAAAGAAGGAGGTCGTTAAGGCCACCGTGAGCTTGGAAATGAAGGTGCAGCCCGGAAAGGGAGAATATGTTTTATTCTGTGTTAGGTGGCATTGTGCATGTGTCAAAGACACCAGAGTGGCATAGTCTACAAATACTGTTTTCTCGATTTGGGTGAGCTTAAACATCCCATGATGGCCATACCCATCATCAACGGGACATCAGTTATAGGTAGACATTCGAATGGGGGTCTTTCAACATCATTGTGTGATGTCTTTTGACAAATTCAAGTTTCACAGTAAATCCTCAGCCAATAACAGCATTGATACAGGCAGTCTATTCCCTTTGGGATTATTTTTGAGACTGCAGAGAACCCCCTTCCTTATTCTTAAAGTAGGTGGAAAATCTTTTGCGCTATAGAGCTGGTGTAGCTTGCTCAAAAGTCGACTGAAGTGACTGGCCATTCCACTGGGCCACTGCAAGTGCATGAGGTCGCAAAGTTGGGTTATCACCTGTATCAGAGTCTGGGGTGGGGAGCCCCCTACTAGTTTAGGACCTTTGTAACAAATAGGGAACCTAGTTCTTCCTGGGCTGAGTGGGGAACGCCAAATCCCTTCTAACCTCTAACAGGGGGGGCTGGCCCGTTATCTCCTCCGAGATACAGGGAAGATTATTTCTCACAAATAATTTGGGCAGTAGGATTCCCCCTCCTGGACTACACACATCTCTGTCCCATGATTAAATAGCACCATGATAATCACAGTATAATTGTTCAGTGTCAATGTCTACCACATACATAACTGCTAAGCCTGACTTGGGAGACATTCAGCCATTAATCTCTGTTGAAAATGGCCAATTCATGCCTGTGGAAACCAGAGATTGGCATCATGGGGTTCATGTCCTAAATGCTGCAGTGGTCTAACCCTGCAACTACCTGATTAGCTTGAAAAGGGAGTTTACCTATGTGACTGGCTTTCACAACCATATAACAGACAAAGTAGGCATCCGGCCTAGCCTTTGTAGATCCCACTTCCAACAGCATCTGTGATAGTGTTTTTGTAAAAAAAAAATGTAACCAAGGACACAAACCAAAAATGAGTTTAAGTTTGACATGAGTGGGCAACCTTATAATTTAAACCGTGTGTCATAACGGCAATCTCTGTTTCAGGGACATGGGAAGGGTTGAGGCTTCATAGAGACTTGGGACAAGTTTACCTAGGCTGGGTAGAAGACTGACTGTGGCTACTTGCAAGAGTATATTTAAGGTGAATCCTTTTTCCCTTAATGGCCCTTTGCAGAAATCTGCCGATTGCTTTTCTCAAGATGGAGGATTGGGGCCAAACCCTGTCCAAGATGGTGGAATGTTTCAGCACTAATACAAAAATCCATTCTAAACTGTCCATAATCTATCTTTGTGACGGACATGTGTATGTGATCTATTCCCCCGAGGCCCATTTGTTGAAAAAAAATGAACTCTTTGGTGAAGACATGTACCAGAAGAAATAGCTGCAGGACTCAAATATCTGGTCGGAGCGCAGCGTTTAGGAGATCTTTGCTCTTGCAAACATAAGTAGTTTAAGTGTTTAATTCCGTTTTAAATTTTTGAGATTATACTGTTGCCGTGAAAGTTCAGTTCATGTTAAACATAGCGGTAGGCCGGATTGAGCGTTTTCCAGCATTTTGTAAATAGTAGCAGCATTAGCCCGTGTGCGAAACGCTGCTGTTCAGGAAAAGCAACACTTCTTTACCGCGCTGCGTTACAAGAAACATTTGTGTCAGAAGAGACACTTTCACTTACCGAGCTGGCACGGGGAGATTCTCCAATCTTTTAAACCTTTCCGGGGAATTTTGGAAGTACGGTCCTGGATTTCCAGAGGTCCCGTGATTGAACGAGCGCTCTGAAGTGCTGTCGGCCATTTTGTTTCTCTCACTCGTAGTGGTTTATAGATGCGCATCTATAGCTTAAACCATAGCTCTCAACTCACACGCTTTTGGCGGGTGTCACCTGCCTTGTAAAGAGCTGACTCACACGTCAAGCCTCCTGCCCGCCCATTCATTTCAATGGGTTCTCACCCGCCAAAAACAAAATCGGGTGTTTTCACCCGCCTTTGTTACAGAAAGGGTTGAGAGCTATGTTATACTGAGTCAGGAAGTAAAAGAGGAACGCAACTAGCTGTGACTAGAAGGACTTGGTTATTATGATTCGAGAGACTTTCAAGTATTTTCCCTGGTAAATAAAGTAGTAAGTAAAAGAGTGCAAAGAGAACGTTGCAAGTCGCTTTGCAGTTCATTTTTTTTTTTTTTTTTTAAACAACAATTAAAAGTGAGCATTTAATTTTACAAAGCCTGCAGAAGAGAACAAGAAAGAGCATGGTGAAGAAGTGAAATGATGAACTAGGAAAGAAACCTTAGAATCCAGTTTGCAATATGTTGTGACATTTTACTAACATATCATTTGATGCTAGCGTGCTGATTTAGTGTACATCTCCTCTAGGCAGAAAGCAGAAGAGACATGGGTACATTCTGGTTTGAGAAGGTGTTTCAGACTTCCAGTCAGTTAAGTGAACGTGATTTTCACTCTTGATTCATGTGCAGGGTGCAGAGTCCAGAAAGGCTCCTGCGTTTATTATTTCTCCAATCTCCCCCCCCCCCCCCCACAATACCGGTCGGTTACGCACAGTGTAGTGTATTCAGATAGTGGGGCACAGGACAGTCCGACAGGGACCGTGGGGTTCAGCAGCTCCCATGGAAGGCAAGACGTTTGAACCTGTTAATTCTAACACCTTTTTAGCCAACTAACATAAATGTATCTTAAAAGTCTGAAGGTGTCCCATTCAGACGTTACTCCTCATCTCTTGTGCAAACAAAGTGCTTCTTTCGGCACTCCATCAGCATGTACACTAGTTGCAGCTTGGTCCCGGTCCCTTGGTTTCCGATAGCACAGTTCCCATCTTGCACCCCTGTTGGACCAAGGGTTCGACAAGGCCCAGAGCTTCCACCACATGTAAGGCTGGCTCAGAGGTTGAACAGACTGGTTTCTAGGCTTCGAACCTCAATGCTCAAGGCTCCTGGTCCTGCAGCCCAACCTAACTCCCCCTCGCCACTCTATCTGCTCTAGACTAAGAGACCCCTTTCTGAGGGCTCTTGTCCTTTACTACTGTCTCCTGTTGAGCATCCGTGATGGTTCAGAACATTGGTTTCTACTCCCATCTGCCAGCTTAGACAAACATGCCTTTCCAAATCCTCCCCTCAGTCTTCCTCCACTTTTCTGAACTGCACTGTCCAAACCGTCCTTCAAGTCTTTCCTTCACCACCTCTTTTCTCTCAGCTTTACCTTTTCACCACCTCCTTTGCTTACCCTTTCCTCCTTTCACCACCTCCTCCCTTGATCTTACTATCACCACCCCTCACATCCTCCTTTTTCCAACAACCACCTCTCAGCCATCAAATACACAGTCTCCTTCAAATGCCCAAATATACATTCTCTTGGTACCAGGCTTTAAAAAGGAGCTGCCTAACCTGTGGCTGGGTCTCCGTTTAGGCTGTGCACCTGTGTTTGATTATTTGTTCTAGTCCTGAAATAGGCTCAGATGGTTTTATGGACGCCAGTGTTCCCAGTTAAAGCACAGCTATCTTCTGCCATGTGGACCAAGCCAGTAATAGACTAGATACCAAAATGGCAGGCCAGACAACGTTGGCAGGCACATTCACAATTGGGCATGAACTCCGCTCTATATGAGTAATGCCTGTGGAGAAACTTCCCTGTAGCCTACACTCGCTGGCGTGACACTGCAGGGTACAAAAAGAGGGCGAGAGTGCACTGCTATTGTTGGTATCGATATGTAATAGTTCAATATGTCTGTATTTTCAATTAAAAGTTCATTAGTAGTGTGCAGCCCACTGTCAATTGCCACCGTGTAAGGCACTACAAAAGTGAACTAGAAGAAAAGGCCAAGACTATTGAGTCTTCGGTGTGGGCTGCACACCCTTTACCCACTTTCGGGTTCAGCAATTTTGTTGAGTAAATCAATAAATTTTCATTCAAGTGTAGTTATGTTAAGATCCTTTATTTTCTTAAATGCTTATTTTATTTCAATTTCTCAAAGCTAAAAAAATAGCTTGACCATTTAGGCAGGTACTGAGGCAAACAAAAAATTCAACCCTATATGGCTAATGCATTTCGGATTAAAAATCCTTCAGAGCCTGGTTATAAAGTTGTGACTAATTCATAAACACAGAAGAACATATATTGTATATTCGCATATTTGCATCATTTTCATATATTAACGTTGTGTGTGACACATTTAGTCAATTCAAAATATAGAGGGCGCCCACAGTTACATACATACAATCAACAGATAAGAAAAATATAAACAAGAAAGTCTCATCAGTGCAAATCGTAATTCCCATTTGTTATAACATCTGTGAATCCGCTCCGTTAATTATGCCTGGTGCAAATGTAATCCTTCAGTGGATTGTGTCACTTTTATCTCCTCTGTGTTTATTCTGTACTTTGCACTTGTCGTTATACACCATGCTCTTATCGTAACTCGACATGCTCGTGGGTGTGACTATGTCTATCACTGTGTTTTCTATATTATTTCAAACTGTGTCCATGTTCACCTGGTATTATCTATGCATTGTCTGTGCTGTCCTTAAGTGGTAGCTTAAGTAAAATAGTGAATCATTCCAGTGGGGGTGTGTACTCTACGGAGGCCACTGACCTGCTTGCCGTTGTAAACTCTCTCGATACGGAGATGCGTAATCTCGTTAGTTGAATTCTAGGATAATAAAATGCCGATCGTATTAGCACCGTGCTGAACCTATGGCTGGATAGACTTTATATTGTGAGTAGTGATCGCTGCTCTCTATTCGAACATAATCTCTTACCTTGCGGAAGCATTTGAACGTTCTTTCTCGCGCGCGCGCGCGCGCCGGTAGCAAATGCTGCTTACGATTCTAAGCGTTGCTATGTCAACGCTCGGTACCAATATGGCCGCACGCTGTTGAGCGTGTCGGCCATTTTGGTAGGGGCATTTTGGTTATACTGTCAACAATCGTGGCTCTCATCATATGCATACTTTCTTACGTTATTTCTATATTGGTGAGGACTATTGCAGTGCTCACAGAGGGTCAATATTAAGTTTTATAAATGCGTGGATAAGTACAAACATATGTATAATTAATGGATGAATTAGCAGAGTGGGTAAAGATTCGTGAGCAGAAGTCAATACGGTATAAGTGGGATACAATATTCTTATGACATGCGCAAGGGAATTACCAATTTAGCCATTTGTTAAAGGGCCCAGTACTATTATTTGTATCTTAATAGTGCTGATGTCTAGACATTTACATTCAATTGTAACTTAAAATGTTTATATGTATGTAACTCTTCACATCATCATATTATGTTGGTAGGACAAAACAAATTGGGTTTATAAAAAACAATTTAGATCCAATTCTTCATTAAGACCTTTTGGGCACAGTGCCTCTAATCGGTCTATCCAATAGGCTTCTTTCTGCCGTCTTCTTTTTCTGGTGTCCACGTGGGAGCCTTGTGTCTCCATAATTTCCAAGACCTGAAACTTCACTTGTGCGATACTGTGTTTCTTCTCATTAAACTGTTTCGCAACTGCTGAGTTAGTATTTTGGTTGCGTATACATGACTTGTGCTCGTTCATGCGGGTTTTGATTTTTCTGCCCATTTCTCCTACATAATATAGCCCACATGGGCATTGTATGCAGTAAATGCAGTTCTGTGTGTTGCACGTAGCATAACATTTAATTGTGATCTTTTCGCCAGTGTATGGGTGGGGAGCCACCCCTCCTTTAATGATGTTATTGCAGTTGCTGCAACTCAAGCAAGGAAAAGTTCCTGTTCTTTTGGGATTGATCTTTTTCTTTACTGTGTCTCTGGTATTCACTAACATCTCTCTCAAGTTACTGGATCTTTGATAGGCAAAGGTCAGAGCATCTGAGAAGAGATTTTTGGTTCTTTCATCATTTTGTAATATTGTCCAATGCTTGTTAATGCATCTTTTAATTTGCATGCTCTGTGATGAGTATTTCGATACGTATACAAGAGTTGGTGATTGTTTCTTGTCTTTAGGTGTAAGTGTGCTCTCTCTGGTTTTGGCATCCACCTTCTCCTTTCAAATTTGTAAATCCTTGTTAGGGTATCCCCTATCTTTCAATCTTTATTTCAATTTTTCCAACTCTTGTTCGCATTCTTGGTGGTTACTGATGATCCTTTTCAGGCGCAACATCTGTCCATACGGTAGATTCTTCAAGGTGTTCTGGGGGTGAAAACTCATACGATGCAATAAGTTGTTTCTGTCAGTTGGTTTAGTGAAAAGAGAAGTTGTAATCTGGTTGTTATGTACATTTACTTTGATGTCCAGGTAGTGTATGCCCGGAGTGCCAATTTCAAAGGTGAATTGAATACGTGGGTCTACATTGTTGATGTAGACCATAATTAAGTGACTCCTTTGTTCCTCGCCAAATACCAAAAATGTCGTCGATATATCATACCCATTTTATTAGTTGGTTTTTCCATTCAGGTTTCTGTAATATGTGTGTTGTCTCGAATCTATACATAAATGCGTTGGCGTACGCAGGTGCCATCGTTGCGCCCATAGCAGTACCTGAAGTTTGTAGATAGAAATCCTTCTTGTATTCAAAATAAGAGTTCATTGATATGAATATGAGTAGGGTAAGAATGAATTCTTTTACTGCTCCTATTTCACCTTCCTGTAATAGTAGCCACTCTACTGCTTCTTGCCCCAGATCATGGGGAATGCTTGTGTATAAATTTGTTACATCAACGGTGAAGAGGATATCTTGTTCCGTTAGGTGTATTTCTCCCAAGATATTTAAAAAGTGAGTGCTGTCTTTAACATAAGTAGATGTTTTTTGTATTAGTGGCTGAAGGAAATAATCAATGTAGGTCCCTAATGGTTGTAGAATGCCGCCAGTGGCGGCCACTATTGGTCTTCCAGGTGGGTTGTCAAGGCTTTTATGAATTTTGAGCAGGAGGTAAAAATGCGGAGTTTTAGGATTTAAATTCAGTAGGTATGCCTTTGTTTACTTCGTTATCATTTCTCTTTCTTCTGCTTTGTCAAGTAAATCCTCTAAATTGTTTTTTATCTCTACGATTGGATTGTGGTCTATTTTCGAGTAGACACTGTGATTATTAAGTTGCCTTCTGCATTCCTTCTCATAATCTTCTGTATTTTGTAGCACTAAAGCTCCACCTTTATCTGCCAGTCTTACAGTTATTGCGTCATCTGAATATAAGTTCTGAATTATAGACATCTCTCCTCTGTTTAGATTTCTGTTCCTTGAAGCGTTGTACCTGATTTTTTTGAGGTCTGTTGTGACCATTTTTTCAAAGATATCTATTGCTGGAACGTTTTCCTGTTACACTGCAGGGTCCCATCCTAACTTGCCTTCGGTTTGGTAACCCTGCTTTGTATTGGTACTGAATACAAAATCACAGGGCATTCTTTCACAGGCCACCAACTTCCCATGCAAACCAAATGTTGGGGTATGCTCTATTTAGCATTTTTGATAAGGCCCGTGTGTGGAGCAGGGCAAATGAGACTAGCTTCTGTCCCTCGATACAGGTTTTGGGAGGGTGACCATGAGATTTTAATTATTTATTTAAATTTGTATAGCGCGCAAGCAGCCGGGGGGCATTGAGGCGCTGTTACTTGTAAGAGCTTAGTTACAGAGGTACAGGCATGATAGCAGTCGTTGGCACCTTATAAATCAAAATGGAAAAATATATAAGGGGCGCCTGCTTTTGGGTCTGTGGTCTATCAGGCAAAGCGATAAGACTAATGAAATTTAGACCATCCAGACCAGAGATGACAGCTGATTACTCTTTCAATTTGTAATCGTTAACTATTTATTTTGCAACAACCCATATGTCACATTACACAATGAAAATTATATTCATATAAAATATGGCTCTTTGAACTTAGAAAACAAACGCATCCCTCCAAACAAACTTCATTCACAACTTCTTCATGCATTCATCACATTCACAAACGATAGAAAAAATGATATTTTGTTCATATCACAATAGCAATGGCAATTAAACCGTTTCTTGGTTTCACACTCGATTACTTTACAATGTGTCCATCTGTCAACATTCAGAGGATAGAAAAACTGTTTGTCGACATGTTTCGGTTGAGTTCTTAAAGTGGGCAATGACTTCCCTTTGTGTATTATGTTCAACCTTCTTCAGGACAAGAGACGATCGCCAAATCCGTGTGGTCTCATAGAAGAGTGGGGGTGTGGGTAAGGCAAAGAGGCCTAGGTCTATAAAATAAGGAAAAATATGTAAGGTGTCATCTCTGTTTCATAAAAACCCATTTCTTGAGTAACAGACGTACGACGTGAAACTCATTATTAGAGATCTCTCGCGCCGGGATTTACTCCACCGAACCGACACGCCAGCCACTGAATAAATCAGAGGAGGTGAGCCGGTTCACACACAGCTTTAGTAGCTAGCTGTTACTCAAGAAATGGGTTTTTATGAAACAGAGATGACACCTTACATATTTTTCCTTATTTTATAGACCTAGATGAATGCATGAAGAAGTTGTGAATGAAGTTTGTTTGGAGGGATGTGTTTGTTTTCTAAGTTCAAAGAGCCATATTTTATATGAATATAATTTTCATTGTGTAATGTGACATATGGGTTGTTGCAAAATAAATAGTTAACGATTACAAATTGAAAGAGTAATCAGCTGTCATCTCTGGTCTGGATGGTCTAATGTTCATTAGTCTTACCTTATAAATCAATACAGAAATCAATACAGAAATAGTTCCATCATTACAAACTTATGCAATTTGTATTACAACTTATGCAGTGGGTCATGTTTGGAATTCAAGCAGTTACGAGGGACTTTGAGAATAGGATGGTTTTCATTGCTTTACGGAAAGCGATGAGGGAGGCCTCACCTCGAATTGTGGGAGGTAGGGCATTCCAGTGTGTGGGTGCGAGATATGGGAAGCTGGATCCACCCACTCTGGCTCTTTTTACTAGTGGCACCCAGAGCATGTTGGTATAGGGTGATCTGGTTGGTCTTGTAGAAGAGACGGGGTGGATCCTTTGTGAGAGGTAGTAAGGTGAATGCACTTGTGGGTCAATGTCAGAGCTTTGAAGACGGTTCTTTCCTTTATTGGGAGCCAGTGGGCTAGTTTTCTGGGCGCCGAGATATGTTCCCTTTTAGCAATGCCTTGGGCTGCACAGAGAGCACTATTCTGGATGACTTGTAGCCTTTCCAAGTTTTTGTTGGAGGTTCCTAGGAAGAGAACATTGCAGTAGTGTAGCCTGGATCCGGTGATGGCTCTGGCTATGTTTGTGCAGTTTTCTTTGGAGAGAAAGGGCCTGACTGCGTTGATAAGTTTAGCATGATATGCGGCTGAGGAGGCAATTGCGTTGACTTGTCTGTCCATGGATAGGTTTGAATCCAAGTAGACTCCCAGAATTTTTCCTGAGTCTGAGACAGGTATTTTGATGGTGAAGTGACTGAATTGGGAGTCTAGATTTTTTAGAGTGTCGGGGGAACCTACCAGGAGGAGTTTGGTCTTGTCAGAGTTGAGGCATAGTCCATTGTCTGCCATCCAGACTTGGATGGTGTTGTAAAGGTTGTTAAGGGTCAAGGAGTCAGTGTCATAGTTGCCAGTGAGGGTGAGGAGGATCTGGATATCGTCAGCCTAGTTGGTGTAGGAAATGCCCATAGCGTCGAGGATGAGAGGTCGTGTGAAGATGTAGAGGGTGGGGGAGAGGCAGGAGCCTTGGAGCACCCCACAGAATATGAAGGTGGGTGAGGCGGAGGCTAACTCAGACAATACTTGCATGGTTCTGTATTGTAGGAAGGAGGTGATCCATGCTGTGGCGTCAGGGCAGAATTTGGCTGTGGAGGAGAGGCGATGGCATAGGACGTCATGATCTACGAGATCGAACGCCGCTGATAGGTCAAGAAGTAGGAGAAGTGCTGGTTTGCCCAGGTCTCTGGCATCGTCCATCTGGTTTTTCAGGTCAAGTAGGGCGGGTTCAGTCCCGTGTCTGGGGCGGAAACCAGATTGGCGGAGTCCCAGGAGTTTGTTCTCTTCAATGAAGTGCTGAACCTGCAGGTAGGCTGCTTTGTCCAGTATTTTGAGGAGGAATGGGACGGTGGTGATGGGTCTATAGTTGTTAGGGGAGGTGGGATCGAGGGTTGTTTTTTTTTTTTAAGAGGGGGCGGACCCATGCTTCCTTGAGGGAGGCGGGGACTTTCCCTGTGGCAAAGGACGCATTGACAAAGGCTGTCAGGAAGGGAGCTAGCGCTTCTGTGCAGTCCTTGATGATAGTGGCTGGGCAGGCATCACCTTTACAGTTGGAGGGTTTAATGTTCCTCATTATATTGATGATGTCTTTTTCCTGTATGGGCTTGAAGGCGAAGGGTTGGGGGGTGGGGGGTGTCCGAGGCTGGTGCTGGGACAGGGACATGCGTATTAGGCAGGGCTTGTTTAGTAGCTAGAATTTTGTTTTGGAGGAGGCTCAATTTGGGTTGCATGGCCGTTTGAATTTCATCGCACCATGCTTTGTCTTTGGTGAAATTCTGGAGGGCGGGAGTGGGCGTCTCTAGCTCCCTGAAAATGGCGAACATTTCTTTAGTGCTAGATTGGGCTTCCGAGATTCTGGATTCAAAGGATTTGGCCTTAGCTTGGGTGATTGCCTTTTTGTAATTGGTGGAGCGGGTTTTGAAGATCAACTCATCTTTGTCAGAGTGGGACGTTTGCCACTGTATAAGTACAGCCTTTTTTTTGTTGCGGAGTGTGAGGCGGTCCGGGGTGAACCAGAATTGGAGTGGGTGGTGGGTTTAGATTTACGGGGTTTTAGTGGGGCAATGGAGTTGATAGCTGCTTTGATAGCAACATCATAAGTTGATGCGAGGGTTTCTGGGTCTGTGGAGAAATGTGGTTTGAAGGCTGGGCCTTGGAGGAAGGGCAGTAGCCTATCCATAGTGAGCCGACAGGAGCTTCTTGCGAGGCATGGTGGCAGGGGTTAGGGTGAAGGAGTGGAGGGGCTAGTGGTGAGGATGCTAAAGGTGATGATATGGTGGTCAGACCATGGGGTGGGAGTGTTTACAGTGATGAGTGGACAGTTATGCTGTGCTATCCAGTCGAGGGTTCTGCCCTGGGTGTGAGTTGGGCTGAAGATGGTGTTCTTGTAGCCTAGTGCCTCGGGGGCTGAGTCAAGGGATTTGGCTGCTGGGTCTTTACTGTCCAGGAGGCCTAGGTTGACATCACCAAGGAGAATAGATTTTGAATGTTTTTTAAGGTTGTCAGAGAAGAGGTGGATGAGAGAGGCTTGGAAGTCTCCTGTTGGGCCTGGAGGGCGATAGACAATGTGAATAGCAATGGTACAATGGGGAGTGAGGTTGATTTTGACTTGGAGGTAGTCGTCGTCGTTTTGTAGTGATTTCTCTATCTTTCTAATGGATAGGCAGTTTTTGGCAATGATTGATACACCTCCACCTTTAGAGAGGCGGTCTTGTCTAGTGATGGAGTAGCCAGGGGGCAGTGCAAGGGAGAGCGCAGGGCCAGAGGCCTCATGTAACCAGGTTTCTGAGATCATGAACAGATCGAGGGCATGGGTGGTTATGAGATCGTGGATATGCAGAGCATGGGAATTGATGGATCTAGCATTGATCATGGCGCATTTGAGTTGGGGTTCTCTTATGGCTGGGGAGGGGCCCATGGTGAGAGTGGGTGAGGTGGTGGTCGGTGTCGTGCTGGGGGCGGTAGAGGAGTTGCAAATCACAGATTTTGCATTGGGAGGCTCATTTTCAGTGGTGGTGGACACATGTGGAATCACATTTGGCACAATAGCATTTAAAATGGTGGTAGAAGAATTTCAGATCACAGATTTTGCATTGGGGGGGCTCATTTTCAGTGGTGGTGGACACATGTGGAATCACATTTGGCACAATAGCAGTTAAAAAGGTGGTAGAAGAATTGCACATCACAGATTTTGCATTGGGGGGCTCGTTTTCAGTGGTGGTGGACACGTGGAATCACATTTTGTATAGAAGCAGTACATTTAGAGGTGGGGTTAAGTGCAGTAGCTATAGTGGTTATGGGCTTTGTGGTTGGGCGGATGAATTTGGCCTTGTTAGCACGTAAGGTGGGTTGCGTGGTACGGGAGCATAGCTGTGCATTGCGGGTGCTAGTGGGTAGGGGCGGGGAGCTTACGGTGGCCTCTATAGTGCGGGCACGTAGTCGAGGCTCCTGGTGGCAAGGCCTGGGTTCGAAATGAGTTGATTATAGACAGGCTCCTTACCTCCAGAATGTGGCATAGCCTTGATATCCACGCCACACCAGCCCAAGCCCTGTACACCATGGAGTGAGAGGTGGCACCCAGCTCGCACCCCAACTCCAAGACACAGGCAGGAGATCTAGTCCGAGAAGGATTTTGACACCCCACCTCCCTTAATGTAAATCCTCGAGGGGAAAAACCAAAAAATGTGTAGCCCCTCAAGCTAGAGTTGTTCAAGGCGACCAAATGTTTAATTGCAGATAGAAACCTTTCTAGCAAGCAATTAATTCTATTCATGTTAAAATGAAAGCCATGTTTTGCCTAGCAGGTACTCAACTTTGTTTACCAGCCTCAAAAGACCAGGACATGTTAAAATCAGGAGAAACACAGTTCTGCAGGCCCGATGTGCAATTGGAGCCCCCAAAAAAATGTCCCCTAGTTCTGTATATGGGAAAAAAAGGACAGAGTCTACATCTGTTTAAGTATAATTTAATAGCATATCTGATAAGAGAACTGCGAGTTACTCACTGAACTCCACAATACAAACACACTTAAAAGGTTCAGCAGTACAGGAGACTGTTATGCTGTGCACGTCAATGTATATACAGAGCCATGCAGGCTCAACTGCATACGTAAATTTAGTAGCAAATTAAACAAGACTATGTAGCATTGACAGCACAAGGCTATACGGTGCAAGAATCTGATATATATTACCAGGTATCCAGTTAATATGTCGAAAAAAAAAATTCGAATGACAAATGTCAAACATTTTACCGAATTCTTTTTTCTGAATATATTATTTTTTAATTTACATGTTTTGTTTGTTTCGAGAGTAAAAAACAAGGGTTTAAAAAAGGGTTAGGGGGGAACCCCCCCATTACAAACAAAAAATTACAAAAAAAAACAATTTTTTTGGTAACATTTTTGACATTTTGGCATTCGAAATTATGTAATTCGAAACATTCACTATAAACCATATTACCAGATGAAAGCAAGTATCCACGGGTTAATGAGACACAAATTCACTATGGTGGTGATTGAGCAGCTGTGATGCAGAACAGATTTTGTTTAAACCTCTCAAATGCGAGACCAAAGCATTGTACCTTGGGCATGTGCCTTGGTTTCCCAAAATGTATAGAACAGGGAATCAAAAACCTTCAATCCACAGGAATACCACGTCACTTGTGCCACATGATGATGGCTTCAGGAACATTTGTGAACCCCAGTACACAACATCTCATGCACCACATGACTAAAGAGACCTGCAGCCCCACTGCAAGTGCAAGAGCTGTCTTCATAATATTTTCTGGTCATCTGTTGATATACCATTGCGTTAATGTGATACTTACTGAATATACTGCATGTTTACTTGGATTTACTGTTGTATGGCCCAAATGGGGGGTTCTATGTGAAAATGTCCCAGGGAAAAAGTCGCCAGGTATACAATTATTTTACCTGCTACACCTAAAGGCCTCCCCCCACATATTCTAGGACAGGTATGTATTAGTGAGTGCAAATGTGGAGAAATGTCCCGCCCCTCTGGCAACCTTTTCCCAGGCGACTTAACTAGGTACCCCAAATGGATACTTTATCAAAACGACTAGGGTTAAATTAAAATAAAGATCTGGCAATAGGGCAGGAAGAGTGCATTTCGCAAAAGTGGTTTCTATTGAGTTTTCATTTTGTGAAATATTTTGATAGGTCCATGACAGAATGGAAAATGTACACCGCTTTCTGCCCACGCGGGTTATGAGACCTCTAGGCATATAAGCCTCAATACTATAATTTACAGAAGATAGCTTGCTGGTGGAAATCTGCAAAGCATCTAAATAACGGCCTTATGTGCAGTCTCCAAGAACGCATTATTTTGTTGACTCAATCACCAAGGGCAAACGATTTGTAAGAGCAGTTTTTAAAAATATAATTGATCTACTTTGGTACCATTCTGCTGGGTCAGTACTTGCAAGATACCACTTCGAAAATTGGTTCAAAACAACATTGTCCAGAAGTGTTGAAAATGTACACATAAACTTGAGAAGTTATAACATTATCCTTCAGTCATTTCATTCTATTCATATTTTATATAGCGTTGAACGTTGGCGACAAACTGTTAGAATACAACTGTTGGCTCAGTTTACTTGAAAAAATGAAAATTGGTAAAATGGTGCTGCTGCAGATGGAATCCTACGCACATGTCAGAATAAAAGGCCATAGCTTGGACTGTTCTTGTATACATCGAAGTCTAGAAATGCAAACAAGAACTCTATAGCAGGCTTCTTTGTTCCAACTTCCCAAGTGAAGTGCGACTATATGGAGGTCACACAGGACACCTTTCCAACGTTGTACTTCCTCTGATGATCCAATAAAGGTTGCCAATGCACAAGCTGCAGAGTTATTGTGGACTAGTACTACTTTGGATAGGATACGGATTTGTCCCTCTGCCCTACCTGGGTGACAATCGTAAATCAAAGCTAAATCCACTGTTCTGGATTAACTCGAAACCTGGTCATATACATGTCACACTGCACTGGATAATAAAGCAAATTGTCCACCCACATCTGGGTGAGATTACTACACCCCTTTTGGTCCAAGCTAAATCCACGTGGAGTATTCCCGTTGTATGACAAATGCGCGTCTGAACAGCAGAATTCACCTGCACAGAGAACAGGCAGTGAAGGGGAATATCAGCAGCCTATGAAGCAAGTCCATCTACTAGGACTTTCCCCATTTATATCCCTCTCAATACATGCACAGTAAAGTAAACATACCGTATAGTGCCCAAGATCCTTCTTTTAGCATTTGTTTGCACACAGGATGTGCTCAAATTCAAATAGGATTTAAAATGCAGAAGGAGAGATGTAATGTTTTCAAATTACAAGCTGTAAGAACATAAAATAACCAGGAATCTGGTCACATATACATTATATGTAAACAGGGCTTATGCACACAGGACCGTACGTAAGTGAATCAAAAGTGCTAGCCTAGTCCTTCAGTAAACCAGTAGTGCCATTTTTAAAAATCTCGCTGTGCTTTAGATGAAGTGTACATTAAGTTTTGAAAAGAAGCTTTCAGTTCACTCCTCTTTCCACGCCAAACACCTTTGCGCAACAAACATCAAAACGACAGCCACTGGAGACCATGACATTCAAATTTGTATTTTTCTTAATGGCAAAGTGTAAACGCTTCGCTGTAAACAATTACTGGCACTTATAATGACGGTATAAAGTGTAGCCCCATGGAGCCCATGGTCTCTGAAGTAACATAGTGAATGCCACATACATGGTATGTGGCACGAAGGTCTACTGTATAAAAAAAAATACCTGCCACATCTTTACATGGAGAATAGCTGATCTGTATGAAAATGCAGGGAACAGGTGGGCTTTGCTCATTACACTAAGTTTTGGCCAATTATTCCTTCACCAATGGTTGAGGGAGATGCAGTTCTGTAGCAGCAAGAAGTGATGGGCTGTCTGCCCACCAAGCCTCAATGTACTCCTAGAGGAACAGCCCATTTTATGTGGGCTGGTAAGTTACTGTGTTCTGGGAGCAAGCCAACACCAAAGCAAATAGCTCAGCATTTGGGCATAGTCTTTTGAAGGCACTGCCTCATTTCGAGGTTGCCAGTAACCCGCCGGTGCTACCGGTGGGTTGCAGACAACCTCCGATTACCGTTACCGCCACCCGACATCCTGGTCTACCGGAATATCACAGGTGGTTCTGGTACAGTAAGTTCCCATTCCCATGGTGTCTGGGAACCCTCAAGCACTGGCACCATTGTTAACGTTGCCGGTGTTTCAGTATCAGGCCTTCCCGGTTGTTCAGTGCCCCTACCGGCAGACCCAAAGTGAGCAGGTCCGGGAAAGGTGCTGGCAACTTATTACTGGCACCTTTATTTCGGGACCGGCTCACTTATGAGGCCCTACGTGTTTTGGGACAGAGTGTTAAGCTTTGCGTGGATCGTCCAAACGGCTCACTGGCATCATATGGATAGTAGGAGCAAGAACATTCCTCGGCCCTACAGGATCCAAAGGAAAGTAATGCATCAAATTGATGAAAAATGTTTACATCTCTCTTGTGGTTTGGAAGCACAGTCAACAGTCGCTACCATGACAACGGATGCCATTTTTGTCTTTACATCAAACACTTAGTCAAACTACATGATCCGGCCCGATGGCCTGGAAATTGCATGGAGATCTTTGCAGTAAAGGCAATATACCACTGCCATTTCACTGGCTAAAACAAATAAAAAACAACTAAAAAAAAAAAACAGACCAGCACGGATGAGCTGCATACGTGCCTGCCAATAAGTGAACAAGCCACACCACATACATTTTTTCACTCCTTGGCACAGATCCAATAATGTCTGCAAGAACGAATCTGTAACTTTATGCTTTCCAGAAATTATAATCTAGTAAAAATGAGAGATAACCATTATACATGAAAGTGACAGGCAACCCTTTAATAAAACGTAATTGTTTGATGGAGAGATGCATGGCTGACGCCATCCTAATAAAAATAATTAAAATTGGTGTGATCACAGACCCTCATTGTTTGTGGAAATTTGGCTCAGAGTAAAATACTGCATGCAGGCTAGCTTGGAGAATGCATTCAAAACCCCTTTCTGGCTATGTAAATTGTACTGAACCAATCGTTGTTGGTTAAGCCGGTGTGGACGCAACATTGAACACAAAATAAAGGGGCTGAGGGAAGACAGCAAGTAGGGTCAATGTAGAAAATAAAAAAGGTAAACCAAAAGTAAAGCCATCCAATAAAAACTGAAACACACCATTTCAAATATATTTACATATTTTGTACATCATGATACAATGGGCTTTTCTTGTTAATGAGCTAAAACAGTTTTAAAGCCATGGAGTTTACTGGGGAGGTTCTTAAATCACGACACATGGATTCAGTAATCATGCTCTTCTCCATGTAAGCCTTATAGAGGCGCCTCCCCACTACAAGGAGAACAAATCGACTGAAACCTGGATGAGGTCAATTTACTGCATTTGAACATTACTCCAAGCCATCGCAGCCTCCTAAAATTCCAAACCTACCCGATGCAGGACGTCTACACGGGCAGCTATGAAACTGCCGGTGGTGGTAGGCATCTTCAATTGGGAGTAGGCAGTCACTCAGACATAATACCAGCAATTTGTTAGAAAACGTATAAAAGAACATTGCAGTCATATGTTGTACGCTGCCCAGTAATTCTACTTAGTTGCTCAAGCTGGTGGAACAAATACTAGGAAAACTGTTAATTTCCAATTATGGCCCAACAGCTCTTGAATAAGTGACCACTTCAGCTATGGTCCATATGATCTTTCCTCCACTCTTGCTTCCTATAGATAATACTCGCATTGGAGGTCGAGCTGCCTAAGAGGATCACTTTTACAACGTGCGCTCTCTATATTCACACATCTGGCTTCGAGTTATGGTAGGCTAGGCCAACTGCAACATGGTTTAACTTGCAGAGCATTTTTATAGCCAGTAAAGGAATTTCAGCTGAGGTTCCAAGGGCGAGAAAGCCACCTGGCCTTGTCAGAGAAAGTAGTATGGGGTAAACAGATCTTTCCAACCTGCAAAGTTGCAGTTCAACAGGACAGAGGTCAGCTTTTGTGAAAGCATCACACTATCTATTTTATAGCTAGAGTGCACTATCAGACACGTGAAATGGCTTTTTTTCTTCATAAAAACAGTTTCATCTCGATAATTGCTGGGAGATTTAAATCATGACAATTCCTGCAAAGAACATTCTAAAACGGAGAGGTGAAAAATATACATATATGTTTAATACTTTGGTTCTCCATTCGGTACAGTATATTTTTATCGGAAGAGTCGATACGTCCTGGGCAATCTCCCATCTCGGCTGGACAGCGCTGCCTGAATGTGCTCATAGTCCGGCAGTTCTGAGAGGTCTCCCAAAGCAGCCACAGCTGGTTTGTTGCGAAGCATCTTTGTGGCAACCCTTGCAATGTCCTCAGGCGTCACCAAATCTACAGAGAGAAAAAGTAAATCCAAGGCTAATCAGAAAAGCCTCCATAAACTGTACAAAGGCACTGCTATGCTGGCAGATTACTGTGCAATCGTTTCGTTGGAATTTCAATGTAAAATTACATTTTTATTTGTGCGATTTATTTCACGGTACAAGGAACAAGTTACTTACCTGTAACTATTGTTCTCCAGCATGGGTCTGGGATTGGCATGGTCTGGCATGGATTCACATGCTCATGAATATACCCAGTCAGGCCGGGAATCCTTTGTAAGTGAAAGTTAAACTGTTTTCTTTTACCAACTGTCTTTCTCCTCCAATCACTCAAATCTGGGTCATACTGCCCCCAGCCAATGACTGCCCTCCCCCTAAGCTCCTTCTCTGGCAGCAATCTTCAGATTTGGTAGCACGTAAAGTGGCAGTATGACCAAGAAGAGCCGCAGAGGGGCAGGAGGGAGGTTTGCATGTGAATCCATGCCAGACCTATGCTGAAGAACAATAGTTACAGGCAACTTGTTCCTTCTCCAGCATGGGGTCGGGCATGGATTCACATGCTCATGAATAAAGAATACATAGCAGTACAACATTCCACAACCACGGGAGGTGGCAAGTCTCAACAGAAGCAATTACTCTTACCTCTGGAACAGGCTCACCTTGAAGCGAACAGGTTGCGCAGCACTACTTGGCCGACACTGGACTCCTCTCTGGAATCCCCGTCTATGCAGAATAATCTTGTGAAGGTGTGCGTGGACCTCCAAGTCGCAGCCCTGCAGATGTCCAGCAGGGGCACACCAGACAGGAAAACCGTTGTTGCAGCGATCGCTCTGGTGTAATGGGCTCTCGGTCGGCCAGGCAGCAGTCGGTCAACCGGTGACAGCGAGTGATACAGGCGGACAGCCACCTGGAGATGGAAGCCTTGGACAAGGCCTTCCCATGGTCACAGGACCAAAATTCATGAAAATGTTGAGAAGTCTTCCGGAAACTTTTCGTGCGTGCCACATAGAACTTCAGAGCACAAGACACATGCAGCGAGTGCAAAGTCCTTTCAGCTGGCAAAAAAGGTTTCAGAAAAAAAATAGGCAACACCAAAGGCTCGTTGAAGTGGAATTCCAACAGAAGCTTAAGCATGAAGGAGGGGTGTGTCCGCAGCACCACCCTTTTGTTGTGAAAAGTCACATATGACTGCTTGCAGGATAGGGCCTGCATCTCACCTACCCTCCTGGCAGAGGTGGTGGCCACAAGGAAAGCAGTTTTCCACAATAGGAACTGGAGAGGGACCTGATGCAAAGTCTCAAATGGGGGCCCCCCCCATGAGCCTAGTCAGTACCAATCGAAATAGCCCTTTGAGGAACTCCTTGATGAGTCGGTGGGACCAAAAAGAAGGCTGTCCTGGAGACCTGTTGTAGCGGGAGATAGCTGCCAGATGCACCTTGATGGAGGTGTGCGCTAGCCCTGCCTTGGCCAAGGACAACAAGTACCTAAGAGTCTGCAGGGCCGTGACCCACATAGGGTTAATCTTCTGCATCAGGCTCCACGTCGCTAAACGTTTTCACTTGTGCCTGTAGCACTTCAGAGTCAACAACCCTCTGGCCCTGGCAAGGACCTCCCTGCAGTCCGCCGGCAGCTCGTACCCTCCGAACTCTAAGGCTGCAGGAGCCAAGCCTTCAGGTTCAGCGATCCTGGGTTGTGATGTAGGATTTCTCCTTCTCTGGCGAGCAGATCCACGACCACCGGCAGCTTGACCAGGGGCGACATGAACAGGCTGAGAAGATCCCTGTACCAAATCAGCCTCGGTCATGCCGGGGCGACGAGGGTCATCCTGCATCGGCACCGTTTGAGTGGTGATGACTCACAGCAGGAGAGGCAACAGAGGAAACACGTACAGGAACAGACCTTCCCACAGGAAGGAAAACGTGTCCCCCATGCTTCCTGGCTGGTGGAGCCTGCTGGCAAATCTCTGGCACTTGGAATTCGTTGCTGTCACAAACAGATCTATCTGGGTTATGCCCCATCTGAGGAAGAGGCTGTCCACTTGTGGCAAGAACGCAGCTCCCAGCTGAGGGAGTCAGCAATGGTGTTCTTGACTCCCGCGAGGTGGAAAGGAATGAGGAACATCTCTTGGGCAATGGTGCCACAAGTCCTGCGCCTCTCTGGAGAACGCCAGGGATCTTGTATCCCCCCGCTTCCTGATGTAGAACATTGTGGTGGTATTGCCTGTGAAGACCCTCACCACCTTTCCCTTGAGGGATGGAAGGAATGACTTGAGGGCCCAGAACACTGACCGCAGCTCCAGGACATTGATGTGGAGATCCCTCTCCCGCGGTAGCCATAGGCCTTTGGCGTGGAGATGTTCAGTGCAAGCTCCCCAACCCTCAATGGAAGCGTCTGTGGTGACCGTCTCCTGGTACGAGGGGGCTCTGGAAGTCTGTGCCCCCGGCGATGTTGGAGTGCACGCCCCACCACCTTATCGCTCAACGGAACTCCCCGTCGAGAACAATCTGGTCTGCGAAGCTTTCCGACACCTGGAGCCACCGAGCATCCAAGAATTCCTGAAGGGGTCGCATCCGCAACCTGCAGAGTCTTATCAGGTAAATGCATGATGACATCATTCTGAGCAGTGACTGGATGGTCCGCACCGTGATGGTCTTCAGTGCCAACAGCCGTTGCACCTTGCCCAGTATGGCTGCTATCCTCTTTTCCGAAGGGGCCGCCAGGCGGGAGACCGTGTTGAGCCTCGCCCCCAAGAAGAGCATGTTCAGCGATGGAATCAAGCAGGACTTTGGATAGTTCACCGAGAATCCCTGTGTGTACGACGGCTGCGACCCTTCACTTGGCCCCGATGAGCCGTTCGTCGAGGTACGGGGACACATGTATCCCTTGTAGGCGCAGATGGGCCGCCACTAGAGCCAGGCACTTTGTGAACACCCTGGGTGCTGACTTCAGTTCGAAAGGAAGGGCCTTGAATTGGTAGTGCATTCCTTGAACTACTAAGCGCAGGAACTTCCGATGCTTCTCGTGAATGGGGACGTGGAAGTACGCGTCCTCCAGATCCTGCAACGTCCGGAAGTCTCATTCCTCCAGTTGGCCGAGCACGTGTTGCAATGTGACCATCCTGAATTTTTGAGACTGGAGGGGTTTGTTGAGATGCTGCAGGTCTGGAATGGGCCTCTAGCCCTCTGTCTTTTTTTTAGCAAGAAGTATTTGGAGTAAACTATAGAGCCCCCAGAGTCGCTTTGGAACCCGTTCTATTGCCCCTTTTCTTAGCATGGCATGTACCTCCTGCAGGAGCTGAGGGATGTGCTGCTCCTGCCGGGCCACCAGTGGTATCCGCTGACACTTCTGCTGGATCTCGAAAGTTCATGGGCGACAGCGTCCAGCACCCATCGGTCGGTGGAGATCTTTTCCCACTCACTGACTAAGTCCACCAGCCGGCATCCCACCGGGGTGTAGGTTGGGGGCCCGACGTCCTGGCCGGTTCAATCTTGCTTCGGGGCCTGCGTGCCGCTTTGAGAACGACATCTACCACCTCAAGCCTTGGAACAGCCCCTAAAAGCCTCTTGGGTCGTAGAGCGGGAGGGTTTACGGTACAAAGAGGATCCTCCGCCGAAACCCTTCGACGATCAGCCAGATTTTCCACGAGAGGCATGAAAGGATGGACAACGCTGTTGAAGAGTGCCAAGGGCACGGGCCGTCTCTGTGTCTGTCTTAATGACCTGCAACAATTTGTGGACGGCTTTCCCAAAGATGTTGTCCCCGTCGAAGGGCATGTCCAGCACCCGCGTCTGGACCTCTTGACGGACGTTGGTGGCCTTCAACCAGCCACGACAATGAAGGCAGACACCGTTCCCCATCTGTCGGAACCCTGTGTCTGCGATGTCCAGGGTCACAGTGATGGCATGGTCCGATGCCACCTCGCCCTCCAGGAGGATCTCAAGCGCCTCAACCAGATTGTCGTCACACAGAAATTCCAGCAGTGGAGCCATTTTATACCACAGCTCCCTATCGTATCTGGCCAGGTTCGCAAGCGCATTCACTGCCTTCACTGTCATCGCCGCCGAATAGATCACTTTCCTACCCATGGTGTCCAACTTCTTCCCCTCGCTGTCCGGCGGAACGGAGGCTGAAGATGAGAGATTAGAAGACTTTTCTCGCAGCCGCCAAGACCATTCAATCCAGGGAGGGCTGCGACCGTAGGCACTTGGGTGCGGACTCCAGCACCCGGTACTTCTTCTCCAGCCTATCCCTCTTCGTCTGCGCTGAGGCTGGGTTTCTCATCAGCGCCAGTGTTAGGGAGAATTCTCATAAATGTGCCAATTCCTCTCTACCTTAGAGACCCCCAGCTCTTTTACTGAACTTTGGGACTTGGGAATTTTAATTCCAAGTGTTCTCTGTGTTTATTTCCTTTGGTTATGGAGTCTAGACAACTCCATAAGCACCATCTTTTCATTTGTGTCACACAGCACCCTCAGTGCAGTGGCACAGGGAAACCTTTTCAGACTTTCCCAATGTTTAAATACCTTCTCTGGGATAAACTACTGTATTTCCGGAGTAAGTAAAGTGAAATTGACTTTACTAGTCTTTTAAATTCCTAGACCCAGCATACCCTAGCTTACAATAGAGTATCCCCTGTGTCTATATACTCATGTAGCAGTCAAATGCTACCCTTTCCTCTCAAAATGGCTGGTGGCAGTGGTTTTACAACAAACTACCATGATTTTTCCCGACCGTGAACACCAGTAGCATTAAATCAAGGGAGCCATGTTTTTCAAGATGGCGTCTGAGCCCCCTCTGTAAAAACAGGTCCCGGTTTTATTTTTTCACCATTTCTTTGTGGAAAGGTTCTTCTAGAGTTTTGCTCTGCGTGCCAACCCAGGTTTGGTTCCTTTGTTCATTCACCTTTGGCGGGCTTCAGGACTGAAGAACGCCTCTGGCGCCAGAATGTCTGGGGTGGGCAGGAAGTGAGGGAGGTGCCTGGAACTCCCTGTGCTTAGTCTCCTAGGAGACCCAAATGCACTCTGTGGTGATTGGCTGGCTGACTGTCCGGCAAGGACAGCCACCCTGCTGGGTGAGTGAGCTAGGCTCGAATGAATGAGAGAACTGAATTAAAGGAGAGTCTCTTTGCTTGGAAGGCAGAGTTGACCACTGGAACGAAAGAACCGAAGACTAGCTTTAAGGGGACGGTTGCTGCAACTCCTGGACCGTTGGTTTGCCCAGTGAAGCCCTGCTGCAGGTCTGAATCGCTAAGTTCATCTCGACAGAGAAGCCCTGCAAGGACGACTTCTCCCTTTGAGTTGGTGGGACCAATCAACTCGACACTAAGCCACCTGGATACCATTCTTGGAGCTGGTTGTAGTTTCCTCAGAATGCTGAAGGAAACTGAATAACCAGGGAGAGGGACTACAGCTACCGGAACTGAAGTTTTTGCCAGTTGCCAGCTTTTTTGACCAGTCCCAGTGCAGGAGTCCTGACGTCCTTCCTCTTGTTCCCACGACTGAGGCCCAGGAACAGTGAGATCTGCAGGAACTGCCAGGTGTAACGCTCACCTGATTCCCACGGAGGCGCCGGTCTTGGCAGGATGGTGTCTGTGACTCGAAAAGTGAAGTGCAGGACTCAATTGGCTTCCGGGGCTGAGCCTCTTCGCACTGTGTGTCTAACTCGAAGAGTGAGATATCTGCAGGTGAAAGAATATGGGGTTAATGATCTGGGGTTGTCGGGTATCTCTCTCCCTTTCCCTTCCTCGCTTTTCCGTGGAGCCCCAAGGTCAACGTGCTCACCTTAGATAGGTGAATGCTGGACTCTCCATCTGCGTCTGGTGCAGGGTGCCGTTGCCAGTTTCTTCACTGGGTGAAACGTAGGCCTCTTGACATCAGAGGATTGCTACCGTCGTTAACTGCACGAACGGTGAGTTTCCGGACACCTTTTAAGTCCTTACAGTCTTTAGACGCGTGGGCACGTTAATGTGGAACAGGGCTCTGTATAATGCTTTTTCTATTTGTCTTGCAGGGCTCTTGAGGTAGAAGATGGTGTGAAGAAAGCCGAAGTTCGAGCCAGAGTCTTGGAATGAAGCACTTGGAAATGCGTAAGTAAATGCCGGAGTATTTGCAGGCGCCCTATTGTGGCGGGCGCGATGGCGCGTAAGTAAAATACCTGTCTAATGTCTCTTCTTTTGTCTTTCAGGTGCAGGATTGCAGCGTTGAAGAAAACAGGAATTCCCGGAGTGCCGGTAAGTAATTCCACACAGGAATAACTATGCTTTTGTCTTCACAGGCAGAGGAGCAGCGTGAAGAGATGGTAGCTGCCGATGGATCAGGTGAGGAAAGCGCTGCGCGTGAAGGTTGCCGTGCTAACCTGTTTCTTGTCTTTGCAGGTGCTACTGAAGGCTGGATACAGGAATGGTAAGCGTTTGTTCTTGCAGGTTCAGGATCGGAAAGAAGAAAACTGGAACAGACACGGTGAGCGTTCTGCTGCAGATGCAGAATAATGCGAAGCACGTTTCAATCGGTGTGGTTTAAATAGCCTTGGAGTGATGAGGCGTCTTCCTCCACGGCCTCGCCCTAGTAAGAAAAGAGTTCCTGTTCCAGAAGAGTTCCAGTGTTGTATCCAGGGAGTGGAGCTTGCCCCACCCAGGTAAGAAAGTAGTCCCGGCTCACAGAGTATTTCTATGTGGCTGGTAAGTAAGCAGCATGGTCTGCTGCAGGTAAGTCCACCCAAGCATCTTCATACAAATTATGAGCCCGGCGCTTCCAGTGCCGGGACCAGTGACTTTGATGAGCCTGGTGCCACCGGCGCCAGGACAAGGTCCAAAAGGTCCCAGTGGGGACCGGCTGGTACCTAGGATGAAGGTTAGGGGCCTGCTTCCAAGGACGTTGGGCTGGTCCTAGCTCCTTGGAAGCAGTGCTCATGACAGCACCCCCCCTCAAGGCCCCTCCTAAGCGTGTCTTCTCCGGGGGTTTTGGCTTGTCGGGGTGATTCAGATGGAATTTCTTGACCAGACGAGGTGCGTGGACATGTTCTGAGGGTTCCCAAGACCTTTCCTGGGGGCCGTATCCTTTCCAATCAACCAGGTAATATAATTTAGATTTGGAGATTTTGGAGTCTAGGATGTTCTTTACTTCGAACTCAAGTTCTCCATCCACTAGAACAGGTTCTGGGAGTTCGGTCAATCGGGTTTCTGGTTGTACTGGTTTTAGTAAGGAGACATGGAATACTGGATGTATTTTCATATGCGAAGGCAATTCCAATTTGACAGCCACCGGATTAATTATGGCAGAGATGAGAAAGGGTCCTAAGTATCTCGGGATGAAGGTGCGGGGTCCATTTAGAGGCAGGTGCTTAGTGGATAACCAGACCTGATCTCCCACTGCGTAGTGAGGGGCCTCTTTACGGTGTGAATCCGCTCCTTGCTTGTATAGAGCTTTAGCTCTTTGCAGATGGGCAGTGGCTTCTTTAAAAGTACGGGTGATCACCGAGTGCAAGTGATCCACAGCAGGCGTTTCGAATTCTTGGGGAGGATCCAGGTTAGAGGTCCTAGGATGGTTTCCGTATAATAGGAAGAAGGGAGTCTTCCCGGTTCCAGAATGGGTCGAATTGTTATAAGCGTATTCAGCGATCCAAAGGATATCCTTCCAAGGGTTTTCAGTCTGTTGGAGCATGCAACGTAAATATTGCTCCAGAGTTTGATTTGTCCTCTCGGTTTGTCCGTCAGTTTGGGGATGGTGACTGGTTGAAAGTCTCACATCAATTTGGGCTAAGCGACAGCAACTTCGCCAAAAGTGGGAGATGAATTGACTTCCCCTATCGGAGACCAAAACCGAGGGAAAACCGTGTAACCGAAAGATGTTTTCTAAGAATTCTCGGGCTAATACTGAAGCTGAAGGTAGGCCCTTCAGGGGAATGAAGTGAGCCATCTTGGAGAATAGATCCATGACTACTAAAATGGTATTATACCCTGAGCATGGAGGTAAGTCCGTGATGAAATCCAGGGACAGGGTATGCCATGGACAGGGAGGGATGTCCAGTGGGTGTAAGAGGCCGGCTGGTTTCTCTTTCTGACTTTTATTCTGAGCACACACACCGCAGGAGATTACAAAGTCTCTAATATCCTTCTTCCATGATGGCCACCAGAAATGTCTTTTGACCTTTTCCATGGTTTTGGTAATGCCAGGGTGACTGACCCTCCATTAATGAGTCGTGATAACAGGAGATTACCTGTTTTTGTATTTTCTCACAGGGCAAGTACAATCGTCCTCGGAAATATGGTAGGTCTTGGTCCACTGAGAAATCCTTCCCCTTGAATTGCCAGTCCTGTAATTCTGCTGGAGTTAGGAGTGATTTGACTGTAGTCTCGATGTCTTCAAAGGATTGAGCGCTGACCAAGCCCAAAATCCTTTGGTCCGGGATTATGGGTATTGGTTCAGGATTGGTCAAGTGTTCATCTATTCCCATCCGGGAGAGGGAATCTGCTTTTCCGTTTTTACTGCCTGGTCGATAAGTAATTATAAAGTCAAACTCAGCCAAAAACAGAGCCCAGCGGAGCTGCCTGGAAGACTGAGCTTTGGCCGTCTTCAGATATTGTAAGTTGCAGTGATCTGTCATTACGGTGACTGTGTGTCTGGCTTCCAAAAGATAATGCCGCCAGGCTTTAAAGGCTGATCTGATAGCTAAAAGTTCCTTGTCTGTAATTGAATAGTTGATCTCGGGAGCCGAGAATTTGCGGGACCAAAAGGCTACAGGATGTAATTGGTGTGTGACCGGATCTCTTTGTGATAAAACTGCCCCCATAGCAAGGCTAAAAGCATCTGTTTCTACGATGTAGGGGAGTTCTGGGCGAGGGTGTTTTAGAACAGGTGCAGAGATGAATTTAGCTTTTAAGTCCTGAAAAGCTTGTTCCGCCTCGGTAGACCACTCAAAACGTTTGTTTTTCTTTAATAGAGCGGTGATGGGCTGGACTATTCGAGAGAATTCAGGAATGAACCTGCGGTAAAAGTTAGCGAAGCCTAACATGCTTTGAACTCCTTTTACAGAGGTTGGTGAAGGCCACTTGATGATTGCATCGACTTTCTTTGAGTCCATATGGACTCCGTTTGGTGACAATATGAATCCCAGGAACTCAACTTCAGTTACGTTGAAAACGCATTTTTCAAGCTTAGCAAAAAGGTTATGTTGACGTAATCTCTCGAGGACCTCTTTAACGTGTTTCTGATGTTCCTCTTCAGATGATAAATAGACGAGGATGTCATCAATGTAGACAACAACACACACATCTATGAGTTCTCTAAGGACATCATTCATAAAATACTGGAAGGCGGCAGGAGCGTTGCATAGTCCAAAGGGCATAACTTGATATTCAAACAGCCCATACTTGGTGCGGAAGGCCGTCTTCCATTCATCGCCCTCTTTTATTCGTACCAAGTGGTAGGCTCCTCTGAGATCCAACTTTGTATATATACATGCGTCTTTGACTTGGTCCAGGAGTTCAGGGATCAAAGGTAACGGGTATCTGTTTTTAACAGTGATTTGATTCAGGGCGCGGTAATCTATACAAGTCCTAAGGTCTCCTTCCTTTTTCGGAACGAAGAACAAAGCCGAGGAAGCTGGAGATTTTGAAGGACGGATAAATCCGTTAGCTAGGTATTGGTCCAGATATTGTCTGAGGTGAAGATTCTCTGGCTCGGTGAGGGCATAAATCCTACTGCAAGGAGGAGTTGTTCCGGGTATCAGATCTATTTGACAGTCGTACGACCTATGAGGAGGCAGGGTGTTAGCTTAGTCCTTCCGAAAGACGTCTTGGAAATCTGGTATTCGGGAGGTAGTTTGGGAACCTCAGAAGAGATTGCCGTCAGTGAAACATCAGGCCGAGGATAACAAGTGGAGATACATTCTGGAAACTGAACCGTCTTTGCTCGCCAATCGATCTGAGGATTGTGCTTCTCTAACCAAGGAATTCCCAGAATGATCTGGAACTGAGGGGCCTTGATCACATCGAACACGATTTTCTCCCGGTGTCCCTCTTGGCTCACTAACGTCACTTCTTGGGTGGCGTGAGTTACTGGTCTGGAGGCTATCTCCGTGCCATCCACTGTAGTAATGACGTCTTTTACTGCCTTAGGGACAAGAGGTAGATTCATCCTTGATACCATTTCACGGTCCACATAATTACCGATTGCTCCGCTGTCGATGTAAGCTTCAATTGCATGCAAACGATCCGGACGTTCAGGGCTAATGAGGACCATAGGCACCACGAAATGCGAGGTCATGGAACAGATTTTAACGCTCGGCAAGAGGACCTCTACACTTGTCGGGCTAGGTCGTTTCCCTGCTCAGAATTTGTGGTACAAGGTATCTGCGGCTCCTAAAGCCTTCTTAGCTGGTTTCACTGGACAGTCTCGAAGAAAGTGCCCCGAGTTTCCGTAATAGAGGCATAATTGCAGCTGTCTTCTCCTTTCTCGCTCTTTTTGGGTTAAAGGTCCTTTCATGCCCCCTATTTGCATGGGTTCCACGGTGTCAGCTCCCCTAGTAGAGGTCTGCGGTTTAGAAAACACTCGGGTATCAAATTTGGAACGATCAGCCTTTCTGTTCTGTAATCTGTGGTCCAATTGAACAACTAAGTCAATATAGTCTGAGCATTCTTGTGGAGGATTCACAACTTGAGCTAACACATCCTTGAGCTCTCCACGCAGGCCTCTGTAGAAAAGCGTTATTCTTTTATCCTCAGGCCATTGAGTTTCCACTATAAGTCTGTTAAATGAGGCAATGTAAATCAAGAGGTCTTGATTACCCTGTCGTAACGAAAGGAGTTCATTGTCCAAGGCCAGCCCTTGTGCATGTCTTGCGAACAGTTTCTCCATGCTGGACTGGAAGGCCTGGAAATCATGAAGAACCGGATCATCCTGAGTGACTAAAGGGATCGACCAATCTGCGGCACTGCCACTGAGATAAGAAAGCACAAAAGCCACCTTGGCCTGATCTGTTGGGAAGGCAGCTGGTCTACATAAGAAGTGTAGGCGGCACTGGTTAATGAACACTGCAAATCTCTTTGGGTCACCAGAAAAGCGTTCGGGCGGAGCCAAGGGCACATTACCGGGTAGATTGATTTGCACTGGATTTGAGGAAGATGCTGAAGGATAATTTCCTCCTGGAGCGGGCAAAGGTGTTTGTCCTGCCTGCGTTCGTAGCAATTGCCTAGCGAGGTCCTCTGTTCGCTCCTTGGATATTATCAGCTCTCTTCTTAGAGCGTTTGTTTCCTGACGAGCTGCATGTACTTCTGCTCTTAGTTCCCCAAGCAACTGGGCCAATTGATCAGTATCCGAGGTTTCCATTGCGCCTGGGTAGGAGTTTTGCGGTGGGCTTCGCGTTCTGTAACGCTCACCTGATTCCCACGGAGGCGCCGGTCTTGGCAGGATGGTGTCTGACTCGAAAAGTGAAGTGCAGGACTCGATTGGCTTCCGGGGCTGAGCCTCTTCGCACTGTGTGTCTAACTCGAAGAGTGAGATATCTGCAGGTGAAAGAATATGGGGTTAATGATCTGGGGTTGTCGGGTATCTCTCTCCCTTTCCCTTCCTCGCTTTTCCGTGGAGCCCCAAGGTCAACGTGCTCACCTTAGATAGGTGAATGCTGGACTCTCCGTCTGCGTCTGGTGCAGGGTGCCGTTGCCAGTTTCTTCACTGGGCGAAATGTAGGCCTCTTGACATCAGAGGATTGCTACCGTCGTTAACTGCACGAACGGTGAGTTTCCGGACACCTTTTAAGTCCTTACAGTCTTTAGGTGCGTGGGCACGTTAATGTGGAACAGGGCTCTGTATAATGCTTTTTCTATCTGTCTTGCAGGGCTCTTGAGGTAGAAGATGGTGTGAAGAAAGCCGAAGTTCGAGCCAGAGTCTTGGAATGAAGCGCTTGGAAATGCGTAAGTAAATGCCGGAGTATTTGCAGGCGCCCTATTGTGGCGGGCGCGATGGCACGTAAGTAAAATACCTGTCTAATGTCTCTTCTTTTGTCTTTCAGGTGCAGGATTGCAGCGTTGAAGAAAAGCAGAATTCCCGGAGTGCCGGTAAGTAATTCCACACAGGAATAACTATGCTTTTGTCTTGACAGGCGGAGGAGCAGCGTGAAGAGATGGTAGCTGCCGATGGATCAGGTGAGGAAAGCGCTGCGCGTGAAGGTTGCCGTGCTAACCTGTTGTTTCTTGTCTTTGCAGGTGCTACTGAAGGCTGGATACAGGAATGGTAAGCGTTTGTTCTTGCAGGTTCAGGATCGGAAAGAAGAAAACTGGAACAGACACGGTTAGCGTTCTGCTGCAGATGCAGAATAACGCGAAGCACGTTTCATCAATCGGATGTGGTTTAAATAGCCTTGGAGTGATGAGGCGTCTTCCTCCACGGCCTCGCCCTAGTAAGAAAAGAGTTCCTGTTCCAGAAGAGTTCGTGTTGTATCCAGGGAGTGGAGCTTGCCCCACCCAGGTAAGAAAGTAGTCCCGGCTCACAGAGGATTTCTATGTGGCTGGTAAGTAAGCAGCATGGTCTGCTGCAGGTAAGTCCACCCAAGCATCTTCATACAAATTATGAGCCCGGCGCTTCCAGTGCCGGGACCAGTGACTTTGATGAGCCTGGTGTCACCGGCGCCAGGACAAGGTCCAAAAGGTCCCAGTGGGGACCGGCTGGTGCCTAGGATGAAGGTTAGGGGCCTGCTTCCAAGGACGTTGGGCTGGTCCTAGCTCCTTGGAAGCAGTGATCATGACACCAGGAACAGAGGTCACCAGCTGCATCTTTTTCTTCATTTGTAAAGGTACTGTAAAACCAGACAGAGTACTTACCTCTCGCGGTGAAAGTGCTTGAAACTTTCCCAACTCACGGGCCTAATCAGCTTGTGATCCAACGTATGATTCTTCTTGCTACAAACTATTCCTAAGAACTTTTGCAGAGACTTTTCAGTTTACCTACCAGAACTGCTTTATCCTATCCAAGACTTTAGCCCATTGACTTTGGCCTAGCCTATTGAATGGACTGTTCTGGTGAACTAAAAATATCTGCACTGCCTAAGAACAAGTTACTTACCAACTGTAACGTTCTTTCAACTGGATGTTCCTCCCATGTATTCCTCATCTTATGATAACTCGTCCCCAGCTTCGTTGCTTCGGCAAAAAATGTTCTCTCGGCAGAGGGCGCTGTGCTTGAGGTCGTGGCGTCGATTGATCCCTCGACGGACTCCGTACTCTGTCGACGTCACCGATGGTATAAATAGCTCGAGCCGCGCCCGTTGCTTCAGTTCTGTTTTTTCGATGAAACATAGGAGGAACACCCAGGCGTGCCCCATGACAGATACATTCTTCGTGAGAGGAAAGTGTAAGAAAACGTAAACTGTACTGTGGGGTAGGATGGGAGGGTCGATGAGGAATACGTGGGAGGAAAATCCAGTCGAAAGAACATTACAGTTGGTAAGTAACTTGTTCTTCGAATGGATTGTGTCCTGCCACGTATTCCTCATCTTATGATAGACTCCCATAGCAGTGGCAATTTTGGAGGTGGGAGTACTAGTTTGAGTTTTCGTGGACAGAATGCAAAACTGCCTTGGTAAATAATCCCTCATTGGAGGAGGCAGTATCCAAGCAGTAATGCTTGACAAAAGTATGCATTGTTTTCCAAGTTGCAGCTGCACAAATATCTTCTGCCGGGACTCCCCTCTTTAGAGCCGCAGAAGTAGCCATTCCCTTTGTAGAATGGGCACGAAGCCCATCTGGTGGGTCTTTTCCCGCTAATCTCTAGCATTCAATTATGGCTAAGATGATCCAGCGGGATATGGTCTGTTTTGTTACAGATAAGCCTAGTTTATGACCAGTATAACCCACGAATAGTTGGTCATCTTGTCTCAATTTAGACATCCTTGAGATGTAAAAACTAAGAGCCCTCTTGGGATCTAGTCTGTGCAGTCTCTCCTCTTCCTTGCCCAAATGAGAAGGATAAAAAGTTGGCAGTACTATTTTTTGTGACAAATGGAAGTCCGAAACTACCTCTGGTAAGAATTAAGGTTTAACTTTAAAAAAAAATAGTATATGGTAGTTTGCATGAGAGGGCCTGAAGTTCACTAACCTTGCGGGCTGATGATGGGGGCACAAGAAGGACAGTTTTTAGTGTTAAAAGCCTCAATGGACATGAGTGCAGAGGCTCAAAAGGTATGCAAGTCAAGAATTTTAATACTAAATTTAAGTCCCAAGTTGGGACATGAAAAGGTATTGGAGGGTATACGTTAGTAAGTCCTTTTAAGAATTGAATTATTAGTGGTATTTTGAAATATGAAACCTCTTCCGAGGTGCGCTTGAAAATGGACAGCGCAGCAAGGTATCCTTTGATTGTTCCTATCTGGAGGCCCAGATTGGCTAGACGTAATAGAAAAGAGAGCACTACTGGAGTGCCACATTGAAAAGGGTCTACATCCTTATCTTTGCACCAGTTACTAAACCTGTTCCAGCGTGATCGATACAAAGATTTTGTTGCTGGCCTTCTGGCCGAAAGCAAGACTTCCATTACGTCATCCGGAAGATCCCAATCCTTGTATCTCAACCTCTCAGAAACCATGCGTGAAGGTTGAGTGTCTTGACCTCTGGATGGAGAACCCGACCTTCCTCTTGCGAGAGAAGATCCTCTCTTTGCGGAAGACGTATTGGAGGGCAGATGGACATGTCTAGAAGGTCCGGGTACCACGTCCTCCTGGCCCAATCCGGGGCAATTAGGATCATGGTTTTCCTGAACTTTCTCAACCTCCTGATTACTTGAGGAATCACGGGGACTGGGGGAAAACACGCACAGCAGTGGAAACTTCCACTCCACTACGAATGCGTCTCCCAGAGCTCCTCTTTGAGGATATTCCCTTGAGCAGTACTGATCGCACTTCCGGTTGATCGCGGTGGCGAACAGATCCACTTGAGGGGTTCCCCAAAGGGCAAAGGTCTCAAGAAGGACTTCCTGAGCCAGCTCCCACTCGTGAAAGACCGTGCTCTGCCTGCTCAGAGCGTCTGCCGCCGTGTTCTTCTCTCCGGCTAGGTGAATTGCCGATAGAGAGATTCCTTCTCGTATTGCCCAGAACCATAGCTGCATCGCCTCTCTGCACAGTGGTAGTGACACTACGCTGCCTCTTTTGTTAAGGTAGTACATGGCCACCGTGTTGTCCGTCATTATCAGGACATTCTTTCCCTGTACAGAGGGCAGAAAGGCCTTCAGTGCTAGTCCGATTACCCTCAGCTCCAAAAGGTTGATGTGTAGTTTGGACTCCGATGGAGACCAACGACCGCTGATTGTCAGATCGTGGGTGTGTGCTCCCCACCCTGTGAGTGAGGCGTCCGTCACTACTGTTATCTCCGGCCATGGTTGCCAAAAAGACTCCCTTGAGAATGTTGTTGTTGCAAGCCCACCATAGAAGATCCTGAGCAACTGCGCTCGGAACTTGCAGAAGATCCGACATATTCCCTGAGAACTGGGACCACTGAGTTCTGAGTGCCCATTGAAGGGATCCCATTCTCAACCTGGCCTCTGGGTACTAGGAAAATGCAGGATGCCATGAGGCAGAGCAACCTGAGAAAATCGAAGGCCGGTAGACGTTGGGCATTCTGGAATTTTGTTACCATCTGCTGGATGTGGAGAGCTCTCACTTCGGGAGGCAAGCCTTTCCCAGAGGAAGTGTCCAAGACTGCTCCGATAAACTGGAGCTTCTGGGATGGTATCATGTGGGACTTGAAATTGAGGGAGAAGCCCAATTTGTGGAGGAAGTGGCAGGTGATCAAAACATGTTCCTGAGCTTGTTCTGGAGAACTTGCTCTGATCAACCAGTCGTCCAGGTAGGGATATATGTGAATACCTCCTCTCCTGAGACTCGCTGCCACAACCGCCAACAGTTTGGTGAAAACCCTTGGGGCGGAGGTCAACCCGAATGGCAGAACTCGAAACTGATAATGAGAATTGCCAATCGCGAACCTCCGGTACTTTCTGTGCTTTGGATGGATTGGCACATGAAAGTAAGCATCCTGAAGGTCCAATGATACCAACCAATCTTGGAGTTGGAGAGCCTGAAGGATCTGAGAAAGAGTCACCATCTTGAACTTGTCCTTCCTGAGGAACTTGTTGAAGTTTCTCAAGTCCAAGATGGGTCTCAGTCCTCCGTCCTTTTTTGGAATGAGAAAATATGGGGAGTACCAACCCCTGTTCCTCTCCGCTACAGGTACCAGTTCTATGGCACCTTTCTCTAGCAGGGTTAAAATTTCCTGCAAAAGGAGCGGATCTAGAATTTTGACAGAGTTGGCCCCTGGTGGATGATTGAGGCCTTTTTAGAAAGGGTAGACAGTAACCTTGGGCTACTGTTTCCAGTGCCCAAGCATCTGAGGTAATGCCCTGCCATTCCTTCCGATGTTGAGAGATCCTGCCTCCCACTGGTGTTTTGTGCAACAAGGTCTCAGAGGGATTTGGAGGCGGCTGCAGGAGTGGCTGAGGGTACAGATGCCGCTCCTGAGGCTGATTTTGCACCCGTTCCTCATGCTCCACGAGGGAAGTTTCTTTTGCCCCTTTGAGAAGCCTGTCCTCTTCCTCTACCAAAAGAAGAGTAGTATCGAAAAGAACGACCCCTCCAGGAAGATGAGCCGGAATAGGGTTTTAGAGGCTGGCGCATAGAGGCACTAAGCGATTTACCTGCCGCTTTCGAGGTCTGAAATTTTTCTAGGCTTTCATCAGCCTTGCTGCCAAACAGCCTCGAGCCATCAAAGGGCATGTTAAGGAGTCTGGCTTGCACATCTGGTGCGAACCCCGACTTCCTCAACCACGCAAATCTGTGTAGAACAACACTTGCAGCCATGGACCTGCTGATACTATCAGCAGTATCCAGGCCAGACTGGAGACATTCCCCCATTGCCTCCTTCCCGTCTTTGACTATATTCAAGAAGCCTTCCCTTTCCTCGCCTACTGGAATATGATCAGCCGTCGCTGAAATACAGTCCCACAGGGTATGTATGGGTAAACCTGGCCAGGGTACAGGTGACATGTGTCGATTTAAGGGCCATACTGCCTGGCGTGAAAACTTTACGTGCCCATGCGTCAACCTTTTTATCCTCTCCATCTGGAGGAATAGTGGGATATGCAATTTGTTTTGATGTAGATGCTGCCTGAATGACTAGACTTTCTGGAGTCGGATGCTTATTTAAGTATTCAGGATCCGTTCCAGCTGGTCTATATTTTTTGGGAAAAGTGCTATCTGCAGCAGCAATACTCTCTGGTTTATCCCAGTTTTTCTCCACCGTCCTTTGAAGAGCCCTGTGAAAGGGGAGAGCTGGATCTTTTTGAGGCCCTCTGACAATTATATCCGTCATGTCATCCTGTTAAAAAACGGGTGAAGTGTTACCCCAACCCATATATTCTATTACTCTGGTCATAAGACCCCTGTACCCAGCATCTGCATGCTCTGCAGGATCAGGTCTGGCAAACTCTAATTCTGGGGAGGTGTCAATTCCACTGGCAGAATTTAGAGTATTCAGGTCTCTCATTCTAGATTCCTGGTCAATAAGCTCCTCAGGAACTTGCTTTGTGCCATAAGAAACTCCAAAAGGACTAACTTTGTCTTCTTCTGAGCCAGATTCCTCATAAATTGAGGACATGGACTTAAAAAAGTCCAACCTGGGCAAAGGAGTGAATCTCCTTTCTTCTTCTACCATACGCGTCGAAGGGATTGATAAATTCTTCGAAGTTGTCAAAGGAGTCTTCGAGGACTTCGAAGATGACTTCGACATGGGCGTCGAGGATGTTTTTGGTACCGAAATGGTCCACGCCGACGAAGTCGTCAAAGCCTTCGACGACTTGTGTTTTTTGTTTGGCACCGGAGAAGTGCTCGACTCTTGAAGAGTCTTCGATGACTTGGCGTCGACTCGAGTTTTTTTTAGTTTCCTCGACACTACTGGTCTTTACCATGGTAGTCTTGGACTTCCCTTTGTCGTCCAATGGAGCGACCTTAGGGGTATGGCTTTTTCGAGGTTCTTTCGAGGGGGTCGGGGCCGCGTTCTCGAAAACCTCCATCTTTTTACGGAATTCTTCCCATTTACTGGGAGAATCTGATTTTGTCGGACATCGAATTTCTTCGGTCGACTCTGAAGAAGATGATGATGAGGGAGATCTATGTCTCCTCTTCATTTTTTTTAGATGATGACGAAGAGTGTCTCGATCCACTCCTAGATCAAGATCTCTTGGAGTGCCTATGGCGATCCGATTCCTTCGAATCAGTCGCTTTCTTATGTTTTTTAGACGTAGCCTTCTTAGAGGGTTCCCTCCCCACTGACAGTTTACCTCTCCTCTCACAAAGAGCTTTCTCTGTCATGGATTGGCAGGAACCGCAGTCGTCGGTTCAGTGACTGGAACCGAGACACCAGAGAAACCCGGTGGGGATCCTTGATCGACATTTTTGATCCACACTCTACATACTTCTTGAACCCAGTCTTGGGTGTCGAAGGAGTTGAAGACGACGACATTTTCTTCACAGAAAATCTGAAGCGCGCCGTACTCGATGGCGAAGCGATCGGAAAAACGGAACTGAAGCAACGGGCGCGGCTCGAGCTATTTATACCATTGGTGACGTCGACAGAGTACGGAGTCCGTCGAGGGACAATCGACGCCACGACCTCGAGCACAGCGCCCTCTGCCGAGAGAAATTTCTTTTCCGAAGCAGCAAAGCTGGGGACAACGAGTTATCATAAGATGAGGAATACGTGGGAGGACACAATCCATTCGAAATAAGTATTCTTTTTATGTTCTGATAACCTATGCCTTTTTGCTCCTCCTTCAAAGTATTCTGAATACATCAGAAACTTAAGAGTGTACAGTACTGAAGTATATTTGTGCACGATTATATTGCCTCCTTCTTATGAATGCTTTATAACTGACAGTTAAATAAATTAATAAGTATTTAACAAAGAAATCTTGAGTGTAAGAGTTTATTTGAACACCTGTGTAACATCATTACAGCTCACATTCCCTCTTGAGATAAGCCTGGCTGCTCAGCTCCGCTACCAAAAACTGTGTAGTACAGACTTATACTAAAGGTTGGTTTTACTTACACCTGTAGTCAAAGTTGTGTGTAGTGGTCCCAAAGGGTACTGCATACAAACATTGCCTAACAGCCAGGCCCTTATCCCAAACGTCGTCTAGGAGAGGTACCGCCAGAATGGTCTTCCTCTTGGCCTCACGTCATTGGTAAAGGAACTCTTCCTTCTTGGTCTCTTCTGGCGTCAGTCAGAAGAGCTCAGACTCGCAGGCGACAATGGCGTGGAACGACCCCACTTTGTCTGGGGAAGAAGCCCTCTGCGGTGGAGAAATGCTGCCGTAGTCGCAGTGTCTGTCCCCCATATCCCTAGGGGAGAGGGCATGTACGGTGGTTGATGAGGCGGTGTAGTGTGCAGTTTTCTCTGTTCTCTGGGGCTGGTGCCGGAGGTGCCATCGGCATCCTCTTCTGGATCTCCGACACCAGGGTGTGGAGTTGAAAGGTTGCCCAGTGATACGTCCCTGGGAGGTGTTTGGGGGGTAGGCTTGCTGGGCTCCAGTATCCACGTCGTAGTCGGCATTCCTGCCGTCATCGTCGTCCCCCTGGGTGTTTCTCCCGCCGCTGTTCCCCACGTCCTCCGGGACCGTGTGAACGGACACCAGGTCCTCCTTGTCCGCGGAAGACATTTCCGTGCCCTGGAGTACAGTTGAGGCCTCCACTCCCCCCACCCCTTTTGCATCCTGAGGGGTCAGTCTTGGGCTTCGGGATGGCATCCTCTTCTCTGGCGTTTTCTCCACCGGCTTGGCCGAGGCCTCCCGCATCGCTGATGGGGCCACTCTGGCTGCCGCCAGGGTGCCCTGGACTGGGTCAGCCCATTTAGCTTTCGAGAGGGCAGCCGACACCAGCTTGATAGAGGATGACTTCACCTGAAACAGACTCGCTGTGCTTGGCCTTGTCTTGGGTCCCCACGGAGGGAGCACCCTCAAAGGACTTAGAAGTCTGCTTCGCGGACCAGCCAGTCCTGGGCGAGGCATGCCCCTACTGGGCATTGGAGCCATACCGCCAACCTACTGTGAAGATCCTGGACGGTGCGCTTGGAGAATCCAAGGAAGATTTCACAATACGCTTCCCTGTGGTCCGGATGGAGACGGTAGAGGCACTGGGAGTGTTTGTTCTCCACTAACACGTTCCTCAATCCGCAGCTGGAGCAGAGCTTGAAGAGGGAACCTCCCTCCTTCTCCTCTGACATGCTCTGGCGTGCGGTGTAGGCCCGATGGCCTTCTGGAATCTTCTATGAAACTCAACGATTCTTCCCTTGAGGGGCGTTGAAAGATGCCGACAAACGGATCCCTGCATGCCAGTCAAAGAAGCGAAAGAGCACACTGGCTCTATTTGACAAAAATAAAAACTTGACGAAAAAGCGCAAAAACAGAGAAAAGTTCTGAGCAAAACATGCGGACTCCCAACACTTGAACGTGCGTTAAAACTGAAGATGTTTCCGAGACGAGGGGCTTAGGGAGACGGCAGTCATTGGCTGGAGCCAGTATGACCCAGAGTTGAGTGATTAGTTTAGAGGAGAAAGACAGTTTGTAAGTGAAAGTGAAACTGTTTCTTTTACAGAGGATTCCCAGCCTGACGGGGAATATTCATGAGCATGTGAATCCATGCCAGACCCCGCCCCATGCTGGAGAAAAAAAGGTTTCAAATGTTATTTAACATGGGGTTTTCTTTAGGGTGTGAGGCTTTTTTTTGTTTTTTAGGCACTACCCCATCCCTCCTTTTATATACGATGCTGTCCCTGCAGACAGCTCATCCTTGACACACTCCGGGCATTCCCATTCCTCCTTTGAAAAGCAATAAGAATTGGATAGCCAATAGGGTTTGGCCATCATGTCAAGGGCAGCCGGCAAATGTCCAATATATTACATGCCATGACTGAAGGACATCAATAAAGTTCACACTATCACAATTGATGATATTAAAGTAATTAACACTAATCGGGAAAACACTTCAGACAAAAAGTAGAGCAAAACAAACACTGTTCAGTTAGGCCTCAGCTCTAGGACTCTTTCCATTACATTGGCAGAAAGGACAACCAACTGCAACTAAGGTACCAACAAAATGTTCAACTTTCAGCAATTCGCAATGTCAAAAACCTCTAAATGGAGGAAATGAGGACATCATTAAGGGGCATGTGTAATTATGTACGCTAGCCATATAACACTATCCACAGGCTTTGCTGCACCGGATGTCACTAGAGTGACACCTATATCTAGGCTAGACAAGTACCGTAACTCTCACATAAATTACTTTTACTAAAAAAGCTCTTTCACCTCTTGAAGGGAGACAGAATTCTGAAGCAGGGTAAAACAGGTGCCTCAATGTTTAGGGAGGTACTGTTCCCCAGAATCGCCAACTGGCTCCCAGCGGACGCATGTATTATATTTAAAAATCTTGCTGCATTATACAATGGTGTGCCTCTTGGAACCTCAACCTGCAAGACTTCAAATCTGGAAATGTTGAACACCAGATAGCCAGTGCATTCATTAAGCTACCTCATCCAAGGTACATAAGCAAGCATTTTCAAATTGGGCCCTATCCCAATGGAATGCCCTTGCAGAACAACATGGTCACTGTACAGGAGGAACTAAACCACTACCATTAATTTCTTTGAGATAGCCTGACACCCAGGCTTCAGCTTCAAGGCTTTTTCCCCCCACATACTCGGTGCCGGGGAATGGCACTTTTGTGCCAAGGCCATGCAACAAAGACCGAAGAGATGGGGCACTCATATACATGGTGCCAGAGCTCAATGGTGTTTCCAGCACCAAACCCAACCAGTTCCCCAAACATCCTGCTATTATCATGTAGACAGTAATTGATATACGTCTTGCTTACAATATGCTTTGGACTGTTCCTAAATATGTTAAGATAGGTTTTCCTCCGGATGTAGATTGGGGGTGTGCACACTGTAAAGTAACATGCAAGGAACACACAAATGCAGTTCTAGCACTCACCGATCAGACTGCAAAGTTCATTGGGCAGTTTCCTAGCACCAGTCGCCAGGACTTGCCTTCCTACATCCTCGAAAATAACAGGCCGGGACTCAAGGTTCATCATGAGCATGGATTTCAGCTGAGTTTTTGCTCTCTCGAGTTCCACCTGTGTGGCGAGAGGAGGGAAAAAATAACAATATGAATCGAGCAAAAGCCTCCCTGTCCCCTCAAGCAGTTCATACCTACCACATCAGCAATATAGTTCATAAACTCTGGCACCATGTGACCTTCAATCGGAATTTTAAAAGCAGACAGCATATTTGTGAAGGAAAAGCCACCATCAGTGTTGCTTGGCAACAGGAGGGTCAAAGAATGGTACCAACCCATTCAGTGTGCTTATGTTAAAAACATCTCAACTCCCCCAATTTTTTGAATTATTAAAATAAGGTTGCTAAGAACTCTGTTGAGAATGATTTGCTCAACAATCGACTCTGAGATCCCCAGTGTGCATTTTATTATTTATTATTGTTATGGTATTTATTGAGCATGGACCTGGCTTTGAGAAGCAACGAAGTGCTTTATAGAAGTATACAATACAGATACATAACAGCGCTTTTCAGAGGTAACAGAACAATTCTACAGTGGGTGGAAGGGTATACAGAGGGGCACAGAGGAGGGTTTCAGTTGAACCGGGTGGCGAGGATGAAGTGGCGGGTGGCGTTCATCGAGTCAAGTGGTGCAATGTGATGGCCTAGGTGTTGAGGTGGAGAGATTCCTTGAAGTGGCGGGTCTCGAGTTCTTTTCTGAATTGTAGGAGCATTGGGCGAGTCTGATGCCGACGAGGAGGAGTTTCCATTGTCTTAGGGCGTTGGCAGAGAGGCTTGTTTGCTGGTCCTTTCCTTTCTGCAGTGGCAGATTTCAAGTATGTATGGGTCCTGGCTTCTGGTGGTTCGCTGTCTGCCAGAAATGCAGAGTTTCTCTGCAAGGTAGCTGGGTGGCTTGAGGGCAATTGCCTTATTGATAATGCAGCAAGACTTAAAGGTGATTCGTGCATGCCATGGGAGCTAGTGAAGGTCGACAAGGGCTGGGGATATGTGGTCATATCTGCGTAGACCCTTGATGAGAACACCTCAGGGGCACAAGGGAGGCCGACTAGAAGCCTTCAGGGAGTGCATTTAAACTGATTAGTCCCCATTTCCTGCATTGGGAGGATCCTTAACAGACATGGACTAATGTTGCGAAAGGGCCGATTAAAAAAAATAAGTAAAATTAAACGTCAATCACAAAGGTTTTGACTTTTTCAAATATGAATATTGATTTTTGTTTTGAAAACAAAATGCCTGAACAAAGGAAATTGTTCTCTGTTGGTGAAGATGATACTACGGGTTGTACCTTGTCTGGGGAAGGCATCAAATATTCCTCAGGGTGTGAGTCCTGAAACTCCTGATGAGGGCCTGTGTCAGTCCCTATATATTCCTCCTGTTCAGTGAGGATTTCAGATTGAGTTTCTAGTACGGTGTAACTTTACTGGCTGAGGGTGGTTCTTCTCCTGCTATACTTCCTCTTTTCCCCTGGATTCCGTGGCTTTACATGCAAGCCATCATTTTTGACTTGGTGTCTTTTATTACCTGTATTGACCATTCTTCTTTGCATTTTGGCGTCAGTTCTGACACAGTAGAGCTCAGATTTGAAGTTTTTCCTAAAATGACAGTCAACCTCATGTACATCTGCCATGTTTCCTAGTCTTTGTGATGAATCCTGCGGAGTCCTCATAGAGACCCTGCCTAAAGTCTCCACCCAGTGGCCAGGGAAAGGCAGATGCTTTCTGATCCTGACCTTGGGGGAGTGTTCTGCGGCAGGATCACCTGGGAGGAGAAAGGGCCCAGGGGAATGTGAGTGGTAAGACGCAGTATTCGTCTTCCTCGAAGGCATCTCGTAAACGCCAAAATATGGAGCGGCTTGTCAGAACAATCTTTCTGCTCCCCAAGTTCAACATCTTAATATGGGTGAAAACATTCAGGAAACCTTAGACCAATGAATACCCTTCCAAGATCATGGAGACGTATAGAGCTAGAAGCTCCCCTAACTCCCAAAGGTACAGTGAAAAGCAGTCTGAATAATAAACTATAAAAAAACTTTCTCTATAAAATCAAGTCTTGTAGTTGATCATTATGATATTCCTGTAGAGAATATTAGGGGAAACAAATGAGCTTGAAATCAAAAATCAAGCTATAAAAACTAAATTTTTCATTAGGGACATTAGGAAGACGACACCGGGACCAGTGTCGAGCAGCGAGCACTAGATGATCACAAGAGGGGGTCTTTGCCATGCATGGGAGTAAACCAGGTGGAAGCTGATTAAGTGAAGTGGTGTTAAATTATCCAAACTATTTATTGCTGGAAGCAAGAACTGTCAAAGAAGTGCTCTATATCTTTAAAACTAAAACTGTTGTTGCAGAAGCATCCTGACAAAAAACTGTGTTGGAACTTGGATTACAAAGTAGGATTTCCTTAAATCTTTTGGAACCATGGAGCAGAATCCTATTTGAATCTGGGGAAGGGGAATTCATCCAGATTATAAGGCTACATGTAATTATAACGAATGAAATAATAACAAATCAAAAACATAACTAATAAAAAAACAAACAATTCCAAAATAACTAATCTTTTTCTTTGATTTGGGTGGGCGTTCCCCCCACCCCCCAAACACCCCCTTTTTTATAATACTTCTTTATAATACCCCCCCACTCCCAAAACCACTATTCCCTCTCACCCCATTTTTAGTTTTTCCAGAGTTAGTTATTTTGTTCTAAGTTGTTCTTTCATTTGTTATGTTTTAATTAGTTTAGTATTCGATCTAATCACTGCATACCAATTATAAGGAGAGACTTCTTATTGAGAGCTTAACTGATATATTTGTGTTTTGCCTTTGAACTGCCATTCATTACCTTGTTGAGTTACTGTATGTATAAGGGTGAGGGACCTTTTGTTTAGAGTGTTTCCTTCAGTTTATTTTAGGCATGGAAATCCTTGTCAGAGTAGGGACAGTGAAGCGTTTAGCCAACCTTTCGAGTTAATCAAATGGCATCTTTTGAAAAACCTTCACAAAGTTATCCGCCTCACATTTCTGACCCCTCACATCTTCAAACTCCTCCTCAGAGAGGTCTACTAATGTTTTGCATTTCAACGTCCCGGCAAGAGATTTCTCAGCTGGTGTCGACTGTGTGCACATAATAGCAGGTGATGTTTGTTTTGATGGCCCTTTGTGTGTAGTTGAATGCTTTGAAGACTGTTGAGTCGTCTTGTCTCCAACCATGTGTGTAGTGTCTTTAGCCTAGTTTGACAAAGTCGAGGACTCGACGCTCATGTCTGGTTTTCGGCTTGCGAGTCTCCGCAGACTCTAGATCGCCAGGGGGTTACCCCGAGGTCGAGCCTTTGGAGCTGGGGATCTGTTGCAGTGATGTGGTTTCTAAAATGTCTGTTTGGCTGTAAGGGGAAAGGTCTTGACCCCCGCATTCAAATCCCTGTTCTCGTGAAACGTCGGTGCTGGACTTGGTAGTTTCCGAAACCTTGTGCACGGTATAATAGGCCCAGAGTTTTCAGCTTAAATAGATGGCAGACGGGCAGCATTATTCGCTGCGATACCTTGGGAGGCAGTTATTACACCCTGTGTGCGTCTCTCCATGGAAATTTAGAGTCGCCTTGAGAAAAATGCAAGTGGTCTATCCCCCATATGATCATCAGGGAAACGTTGCTAGCCTGCATTTTTTTTAAAGGGGGAAAAGACATTATCTAGGCGTCCTGTACAAGAAAGTGTAAATATGTCTAAATCTATAACTACAGATAGGACCCCCCCTCTCCCACTCTTCGAACTGTACGCATGTCGTGAAGCAGTCTTTTTGGCTCAAAGGGATCCTTCGTCGGCCCGTCTCCATCTGTGTGCAATGGCGTCACTGTTTATCTCCGCTACAAATCTTGCTGCCAACCGATGGCAGAAAACACCAATATGATGCATGAGGGGTTTTGGGTACCTGGACATGTATCAGGGAAGAGACTACAACTATCAAAAATCTGGATTCATGGGCACAACAACAATCCCTTGCCAACTGATCTAACACACATACACATAGGGACCCCCGCACCCCCCCTTTCATTACATCCAGGGAGTAGGGCCCCATACATTATGCTTAGTCATATAATCCTCACATTTGGGAGCCACCTATGCGCTATACATATGTATTTACATCACAATGATTACCATCGTGATGCAGGATGCAAGTGGGACTAGCTCTTGAAATATGGAGCTATATACACAGCCCTTTAGGGGCTTCCGCTAGTGGAGCTAAATGTTCATATATTCAATGTCTAGCAACACAGCAATGACAATTGGATTTACCCACAGACAGATGATACTATTGTGTGCAATTGATTGCACCTTCTGTAATGGCCGCCAAAGTACCTTTTGTGAATTGGCTCCTCTCCTTCAAATATGGCTGACAGGAATTTAACCTAGTCTTAGTCGGGCTTTTATGTTTGATCGTGAGATTAAAAACAATGAAGTGACAATACACCGCCTTCCCGGGTGTACTCATGCGCGAGATTCCTCACGGAGCCTCGCTGCCCTGAGTGCCTCTCATATGCCGCAATAGGTAAGCGTTTTTAATTCCCCTTTTGGCAGCCCAGCGTTGCTCTCGCACAATTCGATGCCTCAGTAACAACACCGTTAAATGCACTAGACAAGGTACTCAGGCAGCTGCCACACTCTTTTTCTGATATAATATAACCGCGGCCTCCCTGTTGACACCGCCATCATGTTTATGCGTTACCTTCACTGTAATACATCTCTAAATTGACCATGCGCTCATGTTGTGATATTAGCACTTGGAAATCCATAGTACTAAACCAGTATGGTTTAGCCTCGCCCACAAGGTGCCGACATAATATCAATGACAATGCATATATGCTCACATGTTTTCACTCCAATCCTGACCTATACTGTTGACATACTGCATGAAAGCAGCTACTATGTATACAAAAAAACAATGTGGTCTGTTAATTCACTGCCTTAAAGCTCATTGTGGACAGGATTGGGTCCATGTGACAAACTAAGGAGCACCATCCACGCTCACCGTGCCCTCAGATGAAGAAAAACACAACATCATAGCAGGAATGAATATACCTAGAGGTAATTCCTGCCTATCCTCTACATTCTTATGGTGGCTTTCACACAACAAACGCAAGCAAGCTATCTGCACTGGCCCTCCCCTTTACCTTCCACCTGGGGAGTTTACTCTATGATCACAATGTGGGGTTACCTTTGAAACAACAAGTGGTACCAGGGAATCACATGCATGCACCATTGAATAATAGATATAGAGGGATCTATTTGCGCCACACCCTTGGGCGCGATGCACAGCCCCCATACGTGAGGTGTTGGGACTCGGGTTTTTTAAATGCCTAGAGAGCCAAAATCTTGCGTTGGTTAAAAGCATACATGCTCAAATTAATAGACATACGTTGTCCTCTGAACTCGGCAACTAAACAAGTCCCTTCTTCCCTAGGTAGATTGTGGGGCCCCGCTACTACACGCGGATAGAAGATGCAACCTAAATACATAAGAAATTGGTCCTGAAGATGATCAAATCAAGATATCATCGAAACCAGTTGACCTGACATTCGACAGATGTCTTCAGCAAAAACAAAAACAAAAAAACAAAAACAAAAGACACCGTCTAATAACAGACTTTTCTTATAACGCCTTGTATCTATATGATAGATAAGAGGCACCTTGGATTAATTCCTGAAAAAATGTTTGTACTTTCTTTGTAAATTGGTGCCAGATACACTTTAAGGGTTCCGCATTGGTAATTCATACCTGCGGTACAACCATAGATAGAGGGAGGAGGCACACACTACAGAGGTTGAATAAAGCCTGGAAAATCCCCTGTCGTGTGTTCCTTCACCGAAATTCACCATCTTTTTAAAAATTCAATTTTTAACACTTTTTGGTGTGTTCCTGTTTTGGGACAGCCCAGCCATCATCCAGGCTTTCCTTTATTAACCATCCATTGTAGAGCTAGGGTCAGTTCCCTCTCCTACCTATCCTCTTTTAGATAGGCAGACTACCACACGCTCCCTAGGGACAGTCCACCCTGCAGGGACAGGGTGTTCTTCCAGCCAGGATCAGAATTGGTAACACAATTAAAGTTTTTCTTGCCCTTAAAGATTTCTTTGGCAATTGTTTCAGTTTTTTGGTCTACATTCTGTCTCGTGTGATACTATGTTAGTTAATGACAGAAAGGCTTTGATATCCCTGGAGGATTAGCGATAAATCGAATTTTGTTCCTTTCACACCTGTATGTGTTTTGTTTCACGTAGGATACTGCGACAGGAAAGGCTCCTTTTCGACCTCGGAAAAAACAGATATAGTCTGCCATCTAGTGGCTGGCTTGGAGTATATCAAAGCATGTGAATCTAAGCAGATTCACAAGCTCCAGAACATTGAATATGTGATACACAGTTAGCACCCTAATTCCTAGCAGCCTGAATCCAAGCGTGGGTTCACAAAAGGTAACCTTGGTCTAGATGTCAGGATTCCATGGTATTTAGGGTATTTAGCTAGTGGTACACATCTTAAGAATCCATTTAAGTTTTCACGCACGTAACTAAAGCACTTTTCTTGGAAAAGCAGGAGAGGTAATCTGTAGGATGATCTACTTAGTGTAAATTAGTGAATTTAGATTCTGGGAGTTAGTGGTGGGGATTATGAAATGTTTCTATGTTTTTCTACGTTTCCTTAACATGGCCATCAGGAAGCCTTTGTTTCTCCTGGGCAAGATGGAGGCTCGGTTTCACAGCAGTGATAGGAGTAGTGAGCTGTGAGAATTCTAAACTGCTTTTCATTTTAGTCTCTCAAGAGACAGGTCGCAGTTTCCAGAGCTCAGCAAATGTTTAAAGGCCTAAAGAAAAATTCAATATTCTGAAGAAGATTATGTGAAAGAAACTATAGAGATCTTCAGTACCAGTTTTTTTTTTTTTTTTTTACATAAGTTACCTCACCAACCACTCCAGCCATGTGGGTGAATTCCCTCGTGATGATTTCTACCATTTCCCTGACCTGTATAAAAAATAAATAAGCGTTAGGACATTACAAAAGTATCGACTGTGCAAATTAATAGCCCAACAGACTTTAAAAAAAAAAAAAAAAAAAGGGAGTGATCAGTCACAAAATGTTTACCACAAGAAACCCACGAGAAACCCACAGACATGCAACACAACAAAGCATCATAGAAATAACCATATGTGGTGCACTTCCTTTAGGGTGTAGTCTGTTTTTTTTTTTAGAAAAAGTCTGTGTGGCAGTAGGGGCATGAAACAACCATAGTACGTGCTTTGCCTATACTTCTTTATTCTCAGAGTAACACTTGCAAACTGTCAAACATTTCTCATATAAACTATTTTGTTTTGCACGTTTAACAAATATGGCAATTTGTGTAGGGCGACCTAGAAATCCTTGTTTTGGAGGGCCAGTCCCGTCTGTTTCATATATTCCTTTAGCCCAAAAGCAGCTAGAAAAATAGCCAAATGTCAAGAGTAGGCTTTTAAGCTAGATCCTAGAAACTATGTTTAGAGTTCTGGAAGTTCAATCCAAACTGCTATGTATATTTCCGACACTCCCAGAGGTAGACAAAGCAGATTCGGTATGTACCAAAATTTGGCTTCGATTAACTATTTGGCCCTATTCCAGCTGAAAAGGAGATTTTCAGCTTCGGCCGAATACTTAATTACCAGTTGAAGACTAACAGTTTTCCCTACAAAATTCATGAAGTACTTAGACTGCGTGCCTGGAATCATTCAGGCATGTTATGTTTATACTTTAAAAGGATCATTAAACAAACGCTGCTGTCACATTTTGAAATGCTGCTGAAACAGGTGGATATAACTTTTAACACACTCCATGAATTCTTTCACTACAGGCACTTTAGACCACAAATCTTTAGTCTATGATGTGTTGTAGGCTGAGAGTGTAGCTAGGTGTATTTGTAAAGGGAATTAAAGACTAAGCCCGAGTCTAAAAGCTATAGTAAATAATGTACTTTAATTTTAAATCTTTCGATTGAAATTGCAAAAGCATTGCATGAAGTTATCATACACAAAGGAAAAACAATATGCAACATAACAGAAAAACAACAGGGTAAATAGCAAGTAACACGGGCAACAGAAGACATTCCTTTCTGGTATTGTCAACAAAATAATGGGAAGATGTCCGGGGGTACACATCACAGCGCTCAAGGCTGTATACATCTGAAAGCACACAGGGTTAGTTCAACAAAATCATCCTACAAGGCATCATAGATAAAAGTATAGGAGGCTTCAGCTTCTCAAGACGTTCTATCATCAGAGTGGCAGAACATCCCCTGCAAGAGAGCCCTACAAGCTTCCAGATTCGTGGTAGGTTCTTTCACACCTTTGCTCAATGCCCTGTACCACTCCGCCGTTTCACCAAACTCTCATGACACGGTGATGCTCTGCTTGTCTAATATGCAAGCCAAGTACATGAGCTTAACTATACGTCAAGCCTTATCTGGGCAGAGGTATATGCCAATTAAGCATTCCATAGAGGTCCACTTGTATCTATTAACACACGGCTCCTCCAGTGCCCCTTGAATCTGAAGCCAGAAGGTATGCACTTTCAGGCACATTCAAACCATATCGAAGAAGTGTGCAGGCTCACCATTACACCACGGGCACCCTTGGGACTCCTACGTTTTAAAATGTGCAACTTTTTTATGGGGTAATGTACGTCCGATACAATAGTATCAGTTGCAGCAGACGGAAAACGTGCGTTCCTAGAGACCTTTTTGGTGAACATTAATGCTGTGTCCCATTGTCTACCATCCAACTCACATCCTAGGTCTGTCTCCCATGCAGCTTTAATTCGTGAGACACAGACACTTGCTCCAGTCATCATACTCTCTTGAACATGTCACAGGTTTCCACCAGCCTTCCAAATCCTAAACTGTGGAGAGTATATTGTCAGACATGGGCTCTTCCGGCCATACGCGCTACTTCTCCTTAGCAAAGTTAGTGAGTCTCATATCTCAGGAACTGTCCTTTATTTATCCCATATTTGTGCGCTATATCAGAGAAATCCCTGAACGTCGCATCTTTGAAGATATCTCCCCAATTGGCAAGGCCCATTTCCTCCCATCTTCTAAATAAGGATAGATTGCTCTTTTCTCGACACATGCTCATCGACAAGGGTATATGTGGAGTATGCCTACCCCAGGTGAAGGGACCTTATTATTCTACTCCATACCCTCCTCCTTAGGTCCAAAAGATCTGGTTTATTCAGGAGGCAGCTATCAGCAATCCACAGGGCCTCCTTAAGAGCAACAGGTTTTATGGCACCATGCATCATTGAGGTATCCAGTGTCCCATCAACCGGCAGCCATCTAGCCAAGTATGGCGCTTGAGCAGCAGGATCCACAGTAGTTGAACCCCAACATCCTCGTATCTCAGCTTTAGTGTAGATGGAGAAATTCTATGCCTCTTCCTGCCCTACAGGAAACCTTTGATAAGCAAATCCAAGGATCTAAAGAAAGGGCATGGGACAGGGAAGATGCCATATATTGACCCCCAGATATCGAAATGCCTGCCTTTTCCACAAAATATCCAGTGACGGGAGATCTTCTAGGCTACAGTTAAGCAACCGAGCTAGCAGGAAAATTAAAGACTACTCTTTACTAAAGGAGACACCAGTGAGTCGCAACATTGTCCAGCACCTTCATCACCAGGGGGAGGTTATGTGCAGGTTCTTTCATGTACAGGAGACAATCATCTGCATGTAGCGAGATCAAGTGATGCCTTCCGTTCACCTGTATCCCGGAAATACACTGCTAACTGCTCCAACGCAAATACGAATAACATCAAAGACAGAGGACACCCTGCCCGGTGCCCCTACGTATCGTCCAGGGGGCAGATATATGTCTACCAGTACATACTCTAGCAACAGGCATAGAATAGATCAATTTAACACAGCTAGAGACCCTTCACCAATTCCAAAGCTGACAGAACGGCGTACATCCATTTAAATAAAAGAATCAAAATTCTTTACGGCATCCAATGATACAACCACATAGAGGGCATTATGTTTTTGGGTCCCATCGATGGTATACTGGAGTCGGCGCAAATTCAATGATTTACTTCTATTCGGGACAAAACCACTCTGGTCACAAGGTATCAGGGAGCCAATAACTCACGTCCGTATCTTGACATTCTGATTTACCATCGACAGAGGCCTATAGGAGTCACACACGTAATGCGATTTCCCTGGCTTAAGAATCGGGACTATCGTGGATTCGCACATGCTGTCAAGGAGACAACCAGTCTTGTATGCCTCCTCAAGCACCCCGAGGAGCACAGGCATTCACTGTCACTACAGGTAGTATAAAACTCAAACGTAGCCCCCCTCCACCCAGGGGTCCTACCAGATTTTTACAACACTTCGCAGCACTTATGGGCGCATCTAGGGCAGCTGCCTATTGTACCATAAGACTGGGCTGCTCAATATTTGCTAGTGTGTAGGTAACCTCAGCCATATAAGCCAACTTGTCAGTAACGTACAATAACTGGTAGTACCTACTAAATACATCATTTATTGCCGACTGACTTACAGGTTTCACCACATTCCTCGTTAATGTCTGTAATCGTGTGTCTGGGTCGCTCGCTTTTGCATAACCATGACAACAATCAGCCAGATTTATCTCCCTCCACAGGCATCCAGGCGACATATGTGCCATAGTCAAACGTTCTAAGACGTTCCCAGGTTTCAATGCATGCTATGCCTAAGGGCAGCAAGGTCTCCTCATTAGGCCCCCCCACCACTCCCTCGAATTCCTGTATACTGTCCTCCAACTTACCCAACTCGGAGATTAAAGTTTCCTGAGGCTTCCCGCCTTGGCAATCGTCTCACCACGTACCACCACCTTCAGGGCCTCCCATATCATACTCCATTTGTCTACGATACCAATATTGACCTCCAAGTACTCTGTGATCACCTCCTCTAAGTGGCTCTGGAAGACGTCATCAGATAAGGCGTTAACAGGCATCCACCATGTCGCGATCTGTGCATTTGTGCACTGAAGAACCCAAGTGACAACCAACGGGGAATGATCAGAGCTGGCTCTACCAACATAAACCACCTCCACATAGTCATATATTCCTACCCAGTAAACTGAATCCATTCTAGTATGGATCTTGCATGGTGCAGATTATTAGGAATCACATCTGCTGTCCACATTGAAAGCCCTCCAGATATCAATCAAGGCGAGATCCTGCAGTATGGTGTGCAAGGTTCTAGCTGCTGAAGAGGGCTGCGTAAATCTATGATCAGATCTATACAGTTGGGGGTCCAGTATGCAAGTGAAGTCACCCTCCCCCTGACCCACATACTCATAGAAGCCCCCGCAGGGGTGTCAGCCTCTCAGAGAACGAAAGAAGGCAGATGCGCTGTGATTCAGGGCATATGAGTTCACAATACAGACCACTCCATGTTCAATGCAGCAGCAAACAATTACCAGCTTACCCTGATCGTCCATTTCGACTTTGATCAACTTTAATGGCTCTGATCCAGCCATCACACCAGAACACCCTAGCATATATCAAATATGGCAAACCATAACTAACACATCCCCACTTCGTCATGACTTTAGTGAGCTCCTCCCCAAAAGGTGCGTTTCCTGTAGCAAGGCTATGGAAATCTGTTTCCTATGTAAATAGGAAGCAATCTTAAACCGCCTCATATATGAGGACATGCTACGGACGTTCCATGACAATTTTAAGCATTGTCATTCTTCAGGAAACAAAGACCCCTTCTCCTCCCGTAACACATCAGCTGAGGTCCCCACACAGCCACCTCGCGCCCTCAACGTGCCCCAGTCCACATCCATCCCATCCACCCTCCGCCCCCCATACTCCAGCTTCTCAGATACCCACAGTATTCAATACCCACCATATCTGTGCCCATTTTTAACAAGGGTGAACCAAAAAGAACAAACCATAAAAGCAACAGCATAAGTGCCTCAACAGTGAAACACTGCTCAAGACATCCCATCCGCCCCAACCCAAGAACAAGCATGCTGCAGAGGTCCGTAGGCATAAGGGGGTCCGCCATAGCAGTGTCCCCCATTGGCACGGTTGCCACGGCTTCATTGCCTGCTTGCGCCATATCAGAGTACACAGAGTTCCGTCTGGGAAATCTCATGTCCAGCTCCCAAGACATCATAAAATTTCAATCGTGTTGCACCACATGCACTTTGGTTCAATCAAAGATCCATATCCGGGCGAACCGCATTCCCACTCGCTAGAAGTAGCCTTACTCCATTCAGCCATTCACAGGATCTACTGCCCTTCTCTCAGGTCCAGGCGCCAATACACACTTGTCCATCTATTGGTTGGCTTCACTGGGATGATTGAACAATAGCGTTTTCCCCTTATAGATCACATTCAGCCTAGCTGGGTTTATTAGCATCTACTTGATTCCCAGATTGCAGAGCAGTTCCTTAGTTGGGACAAACTTATTTCTCTCCTTTTGAAGAAGAGTTGTGTAGTCTGAGTTAATAGCCAGCAGTGATGATCCACGTTTGATCGTACCTCCATTTCTAGAGAACTTAAGTATCTTCGCCTAGTCCTGGAAGTTGAAGATCGGCCCAAAAAGAAGTTCACCCGGATGCGGTGGCGCGCCAGCGACCTATGCGCCCTTTCGACAGTGAAACCATGGAGGCAGCTTCCCAGGCCTAATTTCTTGCAATGTCAGATTCTCAATGTAGGACGTAGGATCAATCCCTTCCTCACCATCTGCGAGCCCCATTATTTGAACATCGTTGCAGCGTGATCTGCCCTCCGCGTCTTCAGCATGCTGCTCCAGGACCTTATTCTTGCGTACCAGTTCCTCCACTGTAGCTTTCATCGTCTCAGTGGTGGCCTTTGTGGTCAAGAGCTGTTCCTCATTATCTGCCTCCCTAGTGGATATCGATATTTATTGAGTCTATTTTGTACCCAACAGAGATGCGTAGCGCTGCTATCACTGCTAGCACCTTGTCCTCTTGGACCAGCGTGCACGGGCCACCATCCACATTCCACCCATCAGGCAGCGAGGGAGGATCTTTCTGGGCTCTTCTCAACATAAATGCCTCCATAATTGTCTTTTTCTGTGTCGCCTCCGACTTGGACTCCTGCATGCCATGTGCCAGTCTGTTGCTGCTGGTCACTGGCAACATCGCTAATTCAGAAAAACTGACAAAACAGTGTTACGATGATTCAGACCTGGTGGACTGATTTTAGGAGGCCACCCTAGTTATGGTGAACAGGGAGCTTTGAGAGTTTAGCCAAAACCCAATCAAGGTAGCAATTGAGAGCAGTCAAGGCTTAGTCTCAGGAGAGTGCGAGTGGGGTCAAGGGCCCTAAATGAGCCACAAAGAATAACATCATAATTCAATTTAGACAGTCAATTATAAAAATACAGTCAGTTATTTAGGCCTTTAGAATACACTGAAAAATGAAACAAGCAGGTAGTACTCTGAAACAAAAAATTAAACAAGCAGACACAATAATTCATAATACAAATATATACAATCACCATTAGGTTCACTTAATATGCATCATCAAATAACCTAGCCAGGTAATGCAGAAGCAGCAAAATGATGGGAACCATTCACAAGTACAAAATCCTAATTTTAGAAGTCCAAACCCTAAAATGAATAGGGCCTTTTTCCCAAAAGTCACAGGTTCCAAGACATGTTTCTCACAGGTATGAGTTCTCTTTAAAAAGGATGCAATGGGTTTGTGGCGGTGATTCGTTTAAAACTAATTAGATGTTCAATAACTATTTACCAGAAGATAGGTATATTTACTGCTTTCTTCCTTACCCAAGGCTCACACAGGGGCAAGATACCCAACCCAAGTTCGGCAAACAAAGGGGAGTGGAAGGGAGGTAGGAGACAAAAGGACTGGTTTCCAATGTTATCCTGGGGGGTGAGGTGGGTGGGACAGGCACGCTTACTTACTCCCCTGACTCGGATTTTCCCAGCAGTCACGGTGGGTCAACTGGTGGGGGCTGGGGGCTTGGCTGGGGGCTCAATCTTCCACCATTTGATACAGTGAGAAGTGCCCAGTACGAAGAGGGAAGTTCCAGTGACCATCATGCAATGACTAGCATCCTTCCAGTCACAGAAGCTGCTCCAGGACAGGTTCCTGTGAAGATAGAAAGGGAAGGAAACGTGTGGCACAATCTGGCACCACCAATGTTCTGGGCTTGAATGGCGACGGTTCTGGCGAGATAGCCCACGAGAGAGCTTGACAGTCCAAGGATACTTCGGAAGGCTCCAAAAGGCTGGAACCTCGTGGAGGCATCAAGACTACTTGGTTCCCACTAGTCTAGGGGCTCATGCACTGCAAAGGGTCTTCCGAGATGAGGCTGAGGAGCAGGGCTTCGCCAGCCTGGACACTGGAGGGAATGCTGGCCACTTTAGGAGTCGTATTCAGGTCATCAACTTTTTTTTTCCATTTTTTTATTGTGTGATATAGTTGACAAACGAAACTACACACAGATGCACATCAAGTAATTCGACACGATAAAATATATTTTCACAACTCTCTCGTAAAAGTCATAACGCATACACGTTTTTCCATAAAATCTTTTTAGAACAAAGATTTCATACAGTCTCGAGCATTATAAAAAATTAATCACATTGATTGACAATCTGTCGTTGGGAGTCACTAAAAGTTCACCAAATAGACTTCCAGTTTAACAGTGGGTAAACGCAAAAGAACAAGTTACTTTCTTACCTGGTAACGTTCTTTCGATGGGATGGTCCAACGAAGTATTCCATATCTATGACATGTAATCACCACAGCTGTGCTGCTTCGGAAACTTTATTCGGCGTCTGCGTCCTGCGTCGATGACGTCGATGAGCCGTCGTCGAGGACCTCCTCCGACGTCCGACGTCATCCGATGTGATAAGTAGGACGTACGACGCCCGTAGCCTCAGTTGTAGTTTTTTTCCCCCAGAACGTGTGACATTAGTCAACTGCCAGTCAGACACAAAGCCTTGTGGAACGTAAGCTGCAATCGCAAAAGAAATTCTACAGCGGGGAAGGCAGGGCGGGAGCGATATGGAATACGTCGTCGGACCATCCCATTGAAAGAACGTTACCAGGTAAGAAAGTAACTTGTTCTTCGAGGGGATTGGGTCCTCCGACTTATTCCATATCTATGACAGACTCCCAAAGCAGTACCAGAGCAAGGAGGAGGGAAAGAATTTAGAATCAAAATTTAGAATAGCCAATCAAATAGCAGAGCAAAGGACCGCCTTGCCAAAGGCCAGATCCTGTCCTCGGATGGAATCGAGGGAATAGTGACGTACAAATGTATGTACTGAAACCCAGATGGCTGCATCACAGATGTTGCGAATAGGAACACCCCTCTGCAGGGCAGTAGATGCAGCCATACCCCTGGTAGAATGGGCCCGCAAGCCAGCCGGTGGTTCCTTACCGCCAAGCGGTAACACTCCGAGATGGCCAAAATAATCCAGCGAGAAAGTCTGTTTCATCACAGCTTGCCCCAAACGCTTTCCAGCGTAACCAATAAAGAGTTGATCGTCCACTCTGACCCGGGACATGCGTGAAACATAAAAGCTTAAAGCTCTCCTAGGATCAAGCCTATGGAGCCTCTCCTCTTCCTTACCAGGATGCGGAGGAGGATAGAATGCCGGAAGAACAACCTTCTGGGCCAAACGAAATTCTGTCACTACCTTCGGAAGAAAAGAAGGACAAACTCTAAGGACAACCCTGTCCTTGTGAAATACAGTGAAGGGTGGCTTAACTGAAAGTGCCTGTAACTCACTCACTCTGCGAGTTTTCAGAGTTAACAGCCTCAAAGGGCAAGAAAGTAAAGGCTCAAACGGAGCACTCATAAGAAACTTAAGAACAAGGTTTAAATCCCAACCGGGCACCAGGAAAGGTGACGGAGGGAACACATTAGTGAGCCCTTTCAGAAACTGTGAAATTAAAGGGATTTTAAAGTAAGAACACTCTTCAGACGAGCGCTTAAAGATGGACAGCGCCGCCAGGTAACCTTTAATGGTACCCACTTGCAAGCCCCTGTGGGCCAAAGAAAGTAAAAAGGACAGAACCATGGGGATGTCACATGCAAAAGGATCCACATTCTGAACGCTGCACCAGTCGCAGAAGTTACGCCAACGGCAACGGTACAGAGACTTTGTTGCTGGCCTTCGGGCCGAAAGCAACACCTCCATCACGTCTTCAGGGAGGTCCCAATCCTTATACCTCAACCTTTCAGAAGCCAAGCGTGAAGGTTGAGGGATCTGACCTCTGGATGGAGAACCTGACCCCCCTCCCGTGAGAGCAGATCGTCTCGGTAGGGAAGACGACATGGAGGGCAGATGGACAAGTCGAGAAGGTCCGGGTACCACGTCCTCCGAGCCCACGCCGGGGCAATGAGGATCATACGGGAACCGAACTTCCGTAACCTCCGCAGCACTTGCGGGATGACGGGGACTGGAGGGAACGCATACAGCAGCGGGAATGACCACGAACGCTTCTCCTAAGGCTCCTTTTGGAGGAAATTCCTGCGAGCAAAACCTTTCACACTTCCGGTTGACACTGGAGGCGAAGAGATCCACTTGAGGGGTCCCCCAAAGGGCAAAGATCTCCAGGAGAATCTCCTGAGCCAACTCCCACTCGTGAGAGATCGCGCTCTGCCTGCTCAGAGCGTCCGCCGTCACGTTTTCGTCTCCGGCCAGATGAACTGCCGAGATCGAAACTTCCTGCTGGATGGCCCAGAACTCGAGCTGCATTGCCTCCCTGCACAGAGGAAGTGACCCTGCCCCCCCTTTTTGTTGAGGTAGTGCATGCCCACTGTGTTGTCCGTCAGGATCAGGACACTCTTTCCACGCACAGTCGGCAGAAAAGCCTTCAGGGCTAGCCTGACGGCCCTCAGCTCCAACAGATTGATATGGAGTCTGGACTCCGACGGAGACCAACGACCGCTGACTGTCAGCCCGTTGGCATGAGCTCCCCATCCCGTGAGGGATGCATCCGTCACGATCGTCACCTCCGGCCAGGGAAGCCAAAATGGAGCCCCCTTCATCAAGTTGCCTTAGACGGCCCACCACAGAAGGTCCCGGGCGACCAAGGGCGGCACCTGAACCGGGTCCGACATCCTGCCGGAGGACTGCGACCATTGCGTCTTGAGTGCCCACTGCAAAGATCTCATCCGCAGGCGAGCCTCTGGCACCAGAAGAATGCAGGATGCCATGAGGCCGAGCAACCTCAAGAACTCGAACGCTGGGAGCGTCTGGGCATGCTGAAACTTGTGCACCCTCTGCTGAATGTGAAGAGCCCTCACCTGGGGAGGAAAACACTGCCCCAGGGAAGTGTCGAGCACTGCTCCGATGTACTGGAGCCGCTGTGTTGGCGTCAAATGGGACTTCTTTAAATCGAGGGAGAAGCCCAGCCTGTGAAGGGAGTGGCAGGTGACGGACAGATGATCCAGGGCTTGCTCGGGAGAGCTCCCCCTGATCAACCAATCGTCCAGGTAGGGGTAGACGTGAATCCCCCCCTTGCCTGAGATGCGCTGCCACCACCACCATGAGCTTGGTGAAAACCCTCGGACGGAGGTCAAGCCGAACGGCAGGACCCGAAACTGAAAGTGCGAGTCGCCAACCGCGAACCTCAGGTACTTCTTGTGCTTGGGATGGATCGGCACATGGAAGTAAGCATCCTTGAGGTCGAGTGACACCAACCAGTCCTGAAGCTGAAGGGCCTGGAGGACTTGAGAGAGTAACCATCTTGAACTTGTCCTTCCTGAGGAGTTTGTTCAAACCGCGCAAGTCCATGATGGGTCTCAATCCCCCCCGTCTTTCTTCGAAATCAAAAAATAAGGGGAATACCATCCCTTGTTCCTCTTCGCTACAGGCACCAGTTCTATGGCGCCTTTCTCCAGCAGGGCTTGAATTTCCTGCGCAAGGAGCTAATCCGGACTCTGCAAAGAGGTTCCCGGTGGATTGTCGCGAGGCCTGTGCCGAAAGGGAAGACAGTAGCCGTGGGTTATGATCTCCAGAACCCACACATCTGAAGTAATGGCTTGCCACTCTACAAGAAGCTGCGCCAGCCTTCCCCCAACCGGTGAACCATGGGACATGGCCTCATGACTGAGTGGGAGCGGCTGCGGTGTTACCTGAGGGCAAAGAGGCAACTGCCCGAGCGGCCTTGGCACCACGGGTACCCTGTCGTCCACATCTGGTACCCCTGCGTTGGCCTCTTTGACTGCCAGCTCCTCTCGCTTTACTGAAGGACGAGTAATAGCGAAAGGAACCACCCCTCCACTGCTGTCCCCTAGGACGAAAAGGCGGAGGTTGGCGAACTGCAGCGCCCGACGACTTCGCTGCAGCTTTTGAGGGCTGCAACCTCTCAAGCTCTCGTCAGCCTTGCTGCCAAAAAGGTGTTCACCGTCAAAGGGCATGTTGAGGAGCCGGGACTGCACATCAGGAGCAAACCCCGACTTCTGCAACCACGCAAACCTGCGTATCACGGTGCTCGCCGCCATTGACCTACTGACGCATTCAGCCAAGTCCAAACCCGATTGAACGGACTCGCACATGGCATCCTTACCATCTTGGACCATAGTAAGGAAACCATCCCGTTCGTCCCCTTCGGGAATATGTTCAGCCGCTAACGCAACACAGTTCCACAGAGTCTGTGTCAAACGAGACAAGGCACAAATGGAGTTGGCCGCCTGAAGCGCCATACCACCAGAAGAAAACACTTTCTTCGCCCAGCTATCAAAACGTTTGTCGTCCCTATCAGGAGGGATGGTAGGGTACGACGCCTGCTTTGCTGGGGCCGTGGCCGCCTGCACCACCAAACTCTCCGGAGTGGGGTGCCTGGTCAAGTAGCAGGGGTCGCTACTGGCTGGACGGTATTTTCGCGACAAGGATCTGCCCACTGCCGGGAGACTCTCCGGAGCAGTCCAAGCCGCCGCCGCCACCCTTCTCTGTAAAGCCATATGGAACGGCAGTACCGGGTCAGTTGGGGGACCAACATCAAGGATGTCCGTTAGATCATCCTGCACAAACTCCCCTGGGGGAGCAGACCATCCCAAGTACTCAGAAACCCTAGCCATAAGGCGCCGGTACGAGGAATCGGCATGAGAGCCAGGCTCAGGCCTACAAAACTCCACCTCCGGAGAGGTGTCCAGTCCACTGGCATCGTGCAGTGACTGCCTCAAATCGTCAAACTGACTATGGCCCGAGACAATTTCATCTGGAACCTGACTAGGAACCAGGCCATCAGAATCCTCATCCGCCTCTGAAATATATTCCAGGTGGCGAAAAGAAGGCACCCGAGAGTGCTTGCTCTTAACCAGAGCCTTCCTAGGGGGTTCCCCCGTGCCACGGGGTACCTCCGACACGAAAGACGTTGATGGCGTCTAGCGAATCGGCGCCGAGAGAACAGGCATCGGCGCCGAGAGGATCGGCGTCGACGAAATCGGCGTCGACGTCAGATGCAGCGCCGCCAGCATCGGCGGCGTCGACACAGCCCTCGAAGCCGGAGCCCCGAGCGTGTCCAACGACCTGAGCGCCGACGGCTTCGACGACTTCCTCGGAGTCGGAGCCTCGAGAAAGCCTGTCGACGCCCTCGACGCCTCAGACGTCGATGTCTTCCTCGAAGACCTCACAGGTGCACACGGTCTCGAACGCGTCGACGACCGGGACCTGGAACGGGTACGTCGAGAACGAGTCTCCTTGTCCGAACGGGACCTCTCCCGTGACTCGTGCCGACCACGCTTGCGAGGAGGGTCTCTCGGCCTCTCACGACTGACCCCCACTCGGGGGCGCGGACGGCTTAGTACCCTGCGACTCAAGAATGCCAGCATTTTCTTCCCGAAGGAAGCCCATTCCTCTGGCGTCGCACGGCTGGTGGGGTAAGCGACGTGCCGGGCCTGACTCCTAGAAGGAGACCCACGAGACTTCCGACGACGCGGAGAGTCACCCCTCGAATCATCTGTCGAAAGCCCCGCAGACTTCGACTTCCGGGGCTTGGACACCCGACCTACCGACAACAACCTCTTACGTTCGCGTAAGGCTTTGGACTTGAGCGACTGGCAGTCGATACAGTCAACCATGTCGTGGGCCTCCCCGAGGCACCAGAGGCAGGCGTCGTGCGAGTCCGTCACCGACATCTTGGACCCACACTCCCTGCACTTCTTGAAGCCCGGACGCGGGGTCGAAGACGAAGTAGAAGACATCTTCACACAAAGGATTTTCACAAAAACGAACAGGTTCGAAGAACCGAGAAGAACAGAACTCCAAAGAGTCGAGGCGTTAACCGAGATTCACGAAGCAACACGTTTGCGGAAAAACAGGAACTGAGGCTACGGGCGTCGTGCGTCCTACTTATCACATCGGATGACGTCGGAGGAGGTCCTCGACGACGGCTAATCGATGTCATCGACGCAGAAAAAAGTTTCCGAAGCAGCACAGCTGTGGTGATTACATGTCATAGATATGGAATACGTCGGAGGACCCAATCCCCTCGAAATATTGTTTAAAAATTTCATCTCGATGGGTAGCTAAACCCGAATATTCCACAACAAGAGGTTTCAACGACTCACATTCAGTACTACAGTATCAACATAAGCGTTCAGAAGATGGAACCAATGTCCGAGCACCCAACACATCATTAGTTGATAGATTTAATTTTATGCGCAACCAGAAATTTCTAATAGCTCTTGAAGAGTGTTTTATGAAGTATTTCTGGGGAAAATTAAACGACTTGGCCTCACCAAACTATCCAATCATGTGAAATCCTCTGTCAAACTCCCGTTAAACAACTCCCAATCACTTACCATGCACGTCATATATAGACCTCCTGGTCCCCACGGAACGTTTGAGGACCTGCATAACTTACTTACCTCCCAACTACTGTTGCTAGGCGACTTTAATTTAGGTTTTAATGATCCAGCAGAAAAACAAGCCAACAAAACAGCTAACTCCCTTAATGCTCTAGGACTATTGCAAAATGTAAACCTACCCATATTAAGGGTAGAACCCTGGACTGGGTAGCCGATCACAATTGCACAGTCATCATCACTTCCATCTCCCCTTTATCATGGACCGACCACTCCCTTGTGTCCATCACTCTATCAACCACCAGACCACGACTCGTAGTCTCACAAAAAGCGCCACCTTGTCCAACTAGAAATAAAAAGAATATTACAGTGGACAACGTGATTCCTGACATTCTACCTATCCTAAATGCTCTGCCGTACAATCTTGACCCAAGTACCCATGTGCAGGAATATAACAAAATCATGCTCACCACATTGGACAAAATTGCCCCCTTAAACTGAGATCAAGCAAAGCTAAAGCACACCTTAAAAGTGGTTCACTCCACAATTAAAGGACCTACGCCTACTGAAAAGAAAGTGCAAAACTGCCTGGAGACTATGCCCCTCTAGCGAGAATTAAAAAAAAGCTAACTATTACCTCAACGCACTACAAAAACGAAACATGTCTGGCAAAACTAAATTCTTACAACAAACGCATTGCCAAATCCAACTCAAGTATGAAAGAACTATTTACCATACTAAAAGAACTGAAGTCCCCGATCCAGACACCAGACATATGCAACAAAAATAAGACCTGGTGCTCAGAGATTCAACAAGCTCTAACCAACAAAATAAACACCTTACAAAATAAAATCTAAAAAAGACGCTCTGAACTTATCACAGCCGGCCAATACTCTCACACCTAGTGACGTGACTACTGAACAGAACAATAGTTTCCGTTTTACCAAAATATCTGTTCTAGAGGTAGAAAAAATGATTTTATCACAAACTTTCTAACTGCCCAGCCCACATTATAAAAGATGCGGCCAGAGACCTTTCTCCATTTATCTCCAAACTGATCAACGCCTCATTCTTCACAAGCACAGTCCTAACCAACCTTAAACAATCTTGGGTTCTCCCACTTCTAAAGAAGCAAACCGTAGATCCACGCATCGCCACAAAAGTACTGCCCAATCACAACAGTACCATTTCTACTTAAAATCTTGGACAAAGCTGCCTATATGCAGATTCAAAAACACCTTCAGCTTCATAAGCTTCTAGGGGTTAGACAATCAAGCTTCCAACCGTTACACGGGACGGAAACTGCATTGATAGACTTGAAAACCCAAATTGATGAGCTGAGACACAAAGGAAAGACAGCACTACTCCTAGTACTTGATCTCTCAGCTGCATTTGACTTGGTGGATCACAAGGTCCTCTGCAAGCAAGCACCTTGACTCAGCAGCCTCTACAGAGGCTGTCAAATGGATTCAATAATTCCTGAGTGACAGAACTGAGTGTTCTCCCCATCGGCAGTGGCTCACCCTACCCAGATTGTGTGCGGGGTGCCTCAGGGCTCATGCGTGTCGCCAACTCTTTACAATATATTAACCAAACCTTTGTTCGATGATCTGGACCTTCTGGGTATCACCTACACTAACTATGCAGATGATACACAGATTCTCCTCCCGCTTTCTGGGGATCATGTCAAGGACCTGGCGCTGGTGAATAGGATCTATCTCATCATTCAGGCATGGATGGCCACACACAGTCTCTGCCTGAATGATGACAAGACAAAGTTGATAATCTTAGGCACTCCCTCCAACAGCTCTAAACTAGGTCATGAATACGCATCAGTCATCATTGATGGTAATAACACTATAGTCTCCAAAGGGGTAAAAACTTTGGATTTCTATCTAGACGCAACCATGTCCTTCAATAAACAAATATAATCCCTGGCCTCTACCACAGCATACACGTACAAGCTTATCAGAACTGGCAAGCCCTTCCTCTCCAACGACAGTTGTATCATCTTTACCAGAGAATTAATTATATCCAGATTAGATTACTGCAATGCCCTCTACAGTGGCGCCAAGAAAACCAGCCTCCAACAATTACAAATACTACAAAACAACGCTCTTCGAGCTGCACTAGGCATCAACAAAAGATTACACATGACCCCCCCTCCCGCATCAGGCGCAAACATAAATGGCTGTCACCCATAACGAGATAGTTAAAAATCACCTCCTGGACACAAAGCATTACACAATGCTGCCCCCAGTTACTTAACTGATAAATTCATGAGAAGAACTTCCAATAGGCCTACTAGAGTTATTAACACCAACTGTCTCGTGGTACCGAGATTCAAATCCACAAAGACTGGCGGCAACAGTTTCAGTGTGAAGGCCGCCAAACTTTGGAACTCCTTGCCCCATGAACTGAGAGCTGACCAACCCTTTCTACACTTTAGAAAGAGTTATATCTCCCTTCTCAACCGGACTAAAGACTAGTGTAAAGATGACACCTGCACAACTATATACATCGCTACCCACCACTGAAACTATTGTAATCTATTGTACATTATTGCTGGAACGAACTGTATTGTAATTGTATTGTATCTCAATGTTCATATCTAAACCTTGTCTTGTAGCTACATTTATTATGTTCTATCGCTATTCATTATGTAACTTTTTAAGCCTTGCACCTTCTTACTGCTGCACCCTGTTACCTCTGGTGCGCATTAGAAATTCAATAAACAAAGAAAAGTGATCAAATAGCTTATAGGCAGACAATTTTTCTCTGTTGGTAATCCAGTCAGTTTCAAGTAGTAATTTCTTACCTTTGCCTGGGTTATGCTCCAATTCGTGCATCGGTATTGGTCAGTCAGAAGCAGCAATCAATAGAGTTTACCCAGACCTTAAGCACAACGCATTTGTTCTGGGTATATAATGAATTCAGTTGGACAAATAGGGTTGATACTGGTGGAAACAAAATGGATCTTTAAAGAAGAATTATTTTCTGAAATATCTTGCTGGCCTAGGATGCTGTCATGATTCCTGCCCCCAGCCCTCTGAGATATCAGGCTGGAGCCAGGCCATGATCACCTATGAGGCCCCTAAGGGCCTCTTCATCCTCCCAGAGACTCACTTGGAGTCAGACCTGGCACCTGTGGCGCCAGCCTCACACACAGCCTTAAGATTCACGTGGCATGGGACTTGCAATGTATTGTGGACAAGATGGATGCCCCCACATAACCCAGTTCCTTCAACGGAGTGCAGTCTAGCCTTTTGGGTGTGGTTCAACCCAGGGATACCTGAAGGCTATTTAAACCACGCCCGGGCCGAGAAACACGCTTTGCGTTTCTCTGCACCGTGACACTCAACGTGCTCGGATCGGTCTCCTGAAGGCCTTCACCTCTCATCCGCATCCCGTGCACCTGCAAGAACAGCATTAATATTACACTTACCTTGGAGAGCATCCAGCTTCCAGCCATCGCTCCTCCAGTCCTAGGGAAGGATAAACAAACAGAAGAAGACATTAGTAAGCATTCTGCATAACTTAGCTTACTTGAAAACTGTAAGAGTCAAACGCTTACCTGAACTTAAGCCGCTTGGGGTAACTTCAGCTCCGGAGCATCCCATCGACCTGCAAGAGGAAAAGACATTCCAGGTTAGCACGGAAAGCATAAGGAGGCGCCACACATTGCGCTTACTCACCGCACCTCATCCTCAGCTGGCAACCATGCTGGGATATTGCAGCACCTGAAAGGGACACAGAGACAAACATTGGTTAATACAAGGAAGAGAGGGCAGCATCGCGCTCTCACTCACAGTTAGTGCTTGGATCATCTCAGCAGCACGCGCCATCTCCGACCCCTCTCCAACACCTAAGTGAGAAGAAACACGTTACAGAAGGAACAAGAGTCAAAAGGACAGTTCATAAGACTCCTTTTACTTACTGGTCGGGCTGAAGTTACAGTAAGCCCAGTCCGTCGGGCTCACGCCAGTGAAGCAACTAGGCAGCATCGAGCCTGCATTATTCGAGGCACCCCTGCACCGAAGGGCAGGACGCAGAGCGCGCTACACAAGAAAACAAGGTGAGGAGTGGACAAGGGGGAAGGTTTGGTCCCCAGGGAAGGGGGTCAAACGAGCAGAGACAATAGAGTTAAACTCTGGCAATCCTGTGTTTCAGGCCCAGTCTCCAGTCAAACAGATTCCAGGGAAGGGTTCGAGGTCGTAGGAGGTCCAAACAGGCTAAGTGGCGGCCCCGTGGATACCAGGTGAGCGTTACAGATGTAGTGCCCACAATGTGCCTAACCGGCGGGAAAGGGGTGCCAGCTGGAAAGCACAAAACGTTTTACCAAATGGTGGACTTGATATTATCCCACTTCAAGACAAACCCTCCTCCCATACCTCCGCCCCATAGGATGATTTTGGAACTAGAACTTGGTTATACATTTTAATCGCTGCAAGAAGGGAGAATCAGCCATATTTTCGGCCCAGCACTCGTAATTGTGCTAGGGCTGAAACTGCATCCAACTTCAAAGCTTGGTTGGCAAGCACAACTGATCAATTTGATTTAACCAGTACCCCAAGAAACCCGAAATCTGCGACTACCTCAAGCTTTTTGTTAGCAATGTACCAACCAAAATGTGGTCTACCAGAAAAAAAAATCTTCCTACGATTATTGACCAAGATTAATGAATTCGGCACTTTAACATCTAGTCCAAGTTCCCTAAAGAAATCTTGTGTCCGGCCTATTGCAATGTAATCAGCCAATACAAGGTCGTCGGCGTACAGGAGGTATTGTATTTTCATATATCCCAACTTCAGAGGATTGACACCAGTGCTTTCCAGGGCTGTCCTAATGCCAAAAATATATTTGTTCAACCGGAAGGGCGCTAATACACAGCCTTGACATAGGCCTCGATCCACCTTAATCCATCCAGAGTATGTACCGTTCCTGTCCAACCTGACCTCCATTCTTATACCCTTGTGCATAAGTTAGAGTAACCGAACCAAAGTCTCAGGACAGCCCCAGAGTCTGATTCCATCCACGCAGTCGAAAGCTTTGGATACATTGATAAAAGGAAAATATAATGTACCCTTGGCTTTAAAAGCCTGACTCTTCAGGAGCTGTAGTACAAAGCAGTTCAGAGCTGTGCTTGATCCTTTATGGAACCCAGACTGATTTAAGTCCAGATTGTTATCTTGTAGGGCCCATCTTTCTAGTGATCGAAGCACAAAGGTGGAGAAGATCTTACAGGTGGCGTCCAAAAGGGAGACAGGGCGATAATTACCCGGATTCGCCATATCACCCTTCTTAAAGATGACTATGACAATGACCTCTCTTCCAGGTTACGAGACACCTAGTTTGCCCGACCACATTAGAAAACAACTGTAGCAGCACCTCAGCCCATAAACACTGTGCTGATTTTAAAGTTGCAGTGGAAAGAGCATCAGGTCCCGGAGCGCTCAAGGACTTTGCCCTCCCTATAGCACCCTGGATACCCTGCAGATCAATATCGAATAATGACCAAGCCTCCCTAATAGTGCATGGGCCCAGTGTCACAAGTGCACCGACTGTCAGTACACACCACAGAGTAGAGCTCAGAGAAATAATTCTCCCACACCTTACCCTCAAGTGGCTTAAGTTGCAAAAGGACTTGGGCATCCCCCCACGTATGAGTCTCCAGAAATTGGTCGTATCACGATCTACCAACGCTGCTAACATGGCCTCTGCATCTTTTTGCAGATATAGGGCATGGTGGCCCTCCACCCAATTTCTATACCTTTGTTTACACCTGGCAATGGTTGCGTACGAGTTTAGACCCAGCTTACATGTTTCCTTAATATCCCCCTTCAACTTCATGGCGTGTAACCGCACAATGAACATGTGGATTGGCCTTATATGGTTATCAACCGTTCTAATATTCAGGAAAGGGATCGAAAAAGTCTTCTTCAAGTAAGGTGAAAAGAAAGTGACGCATCTACAAAAAAATCCCAACAAATATTCGTCGATCTTGGCGTTAAATCTAGCCACATATTTTTAGCACCAGATTATTGCCTGGTTACGCGGATTGATCTCTATGGAGTCAGCGGTTCCATCAGAATTTTCCATTATATGAATATCACCCAAAGATGCCTTAAGAAGTGAGTGGTCACTAAAAGGTATGTGGATCAACTCTAAAGTTTAGGATAGTTGGTAACATATAAGCATGAAACAAACAAAATCCAAAGTGGATTTATGAAAAGTGTCTGTCCAAGTGTATTTGGATGGTTTGTCAGTCAGAGTGTTCCCATTTAGCAGAACAAGATCTAAACTGTCCAAACATGAACAGAAAATTGTCCCTCGAGCTCGGGCAGAAGGGGAGAAACGCCTACCAATCTCCGGGTAATACCACTGAAAGTCCAGGCATTCAGAATTAAAATTGCCCATTAGCACAAAGCCCACATTCAACAATAGACAGAACCAAATACATTAGTAATGGAGGACATAAAATCAAAGTGGTTGAGACAGGGTTAAAATAAATGTTCAGAACAATTAAAACACATAAAAGTTAATCAGACCGATCCTACCAAGATATTTTGCAACTTAAAATGTCAGGGTGGTCCAAACCCAAATGTTCAATAATAGAACCAGCGGATACGTGCCAAGCACAAAGTAAATGTTAGGCAAGATTTGGAGCGGTACCCTTTGGGTGCACTACAACACTGACCTCCTGGCAATAGGGACCCAACCTTTGGTAGAAGTCTGAACTACACAGGTTGCTAGTGTGGCTGAGCAGCCAGGCTTATCTCAAAAGGGGCAATGTGAGCAGTAGGGGAGTTACACAGAGATTCACAGTGACAAGTATCTGAAACACTTACACACAAGGTTTCTAATTAATTTGTCTGTCAGTTTGAATAAGCATTCTTCAGATATAAAAGGAACACACAAGCACCCATTTAGGATGGCACACAGACTCTTCCTACAACCTCAGGGGACTTAAATAGCTAGGACACTGTGGACATTAATTTATCACTGATGCATTTAAAACTATACTGAGATGAGTGTTAAAGTAAAGAGTTTTCAGAATAAAACGAGATCACAAATATTCTGAAGCAGGTAAGTTCTTTTGAACAACACAATGCAAAGTAGGTTAACCCTTTCCTGGAAGGAAGGTAAGACACAGAAGAGAAAAGTCATTCAGGGAGCCAGGCCAGCCAATGTCAATTGGGCAAAAGTCTAGGTGATTTGAAGCACTTCTTGCAGGTAGGTAAAAGGCTTGCACAATGTTTTAGAAGTATCTGTAGAAAAAGTAGAATCAAAGTAGGGCCACAAGCTGGAAGGCTTGTGAGAGGTAGAAGATGCAAGCAACTCTACAGAATTAACTAAGACCAGTCTCAACTGAGATCAATTATAAGTTACTCACCGTAGTGACTACGCACTCTTAGTCCATAGTCCCCTTTCCTCCATACTGTATGGGCGTCCCTTCCAAGGGATGGGAGACCGAACCTTTTTCACCAGAAAAAAACCCTTGTCCCCTTTAAATTTAGAGGTGCGCAGGGGTGCGGCCCTGGGAGCATGTGCCGTCCCGACTCTGCCCTCTGGCGCCACACCTCAGTCCCCTTTTCCGCATCGACAGGAACGGCCCGAATTCACCAACACTCCTGGGTTTGGCTTCGGCCATGTAATTCCACGTGCGGATACCTCTGTCTTTTTTTATCATTCAAGTACTCGGTACTCCAGCGTCACGCTCCTCCCTGACGCATGTCGATTTCTACAGGGTTCAGCAGGTGTCCATCCTGCAACAGGCTCTTCCCAACTTCAGACCCCCCAGGCCCTCTGCCTATGTTGCCTTGGCCCAGACCACGGTTGGCAATCATGATCCGCGTGTGACTCGCTGTCCTCGAAGGCGCTGAAGAACAGACTAGCCAGGTGGAGGGAGCTCTTCCAGAGGTTGCCTCCAGAGGATCTCAAGAACTTTGCATCGAACCAGGCCCAGTGGCGCATGATCTCATGGAATCCACAGTGGCTCATATTGATACCTCAGGCCGTGCCATCTGTATTGCCACGGACATGAGAAGAACAGCCTCGATCCGTCCAACAAAATTCAACCCGGAGGTCCAGGAACACATACTAGATCTACCGTTCAAGGGGAGGGACCTCTTCCACTCCTCTACGGACAAAGAGCTGGACAAGAAGAAAACCAGCTCACAAACAGCTAAGTCTTTGTCATGATCACTGCTTCCAAGGAGCCAGGACCAGCCCAACGTCCTTGGAAGCAGGCCCCTAATCCTAAGCACCAGCTGGTCCCCACTGGGACCTTTTGGACCTTGTCCTGGCGCCGGTGGCACCAGGCTCATCAAAACCATTGGTCCCGGCACTGGAAGCGCCGGGCTCATAATAGGTGTGAAGATGCTTGGGTGGACTTACCTGCAGTAGACCATGCTGCTTACTTACCAGCCACTTAGAAGCCATCTGAGAACAGGAACTACTTTCTTACCTGGGTGGGGCAGCTCCACTCCCTGGATACAGCACTGGAACTCTTCTGGAAACTGGAACTCTTTTCTTACCTAGGCGGGGCCGTGGAAGAAGACGCCTCATCACTCCAAGGCTATTTAAACCACACCCGATAGATGAAGCGTGCTTCGCGTTATTCTGCATCTGCAGCAGAACGCTCACCGAGTCTGCTCCGGCCTTTCTTCTTCCGATCCTGGACCTGCAAGAATCCTACTTACCATTTCAGTATCCAGACATCATCAGCACCTGCAAAGAACAGAAACATCAGGTTAGGCAAGGCGAACTTTAAACGCAGTGCTTACTTACCTGATCCATCGGCTGCGGCCGTTTCTTCACGCCGCATCTCCACCTGCAAGAACAAAAGCATTGCCATACTTACCGGCACACTGTGAATTCCGGATTTCTTCGTTCTGCATCGCCGCCTGTGAAGACAAAGTATCGTTAACAACTTACTGGCATTCCACGTACTCCGGCCCAGCAACCCAACATCTGAAAGGCAAAAGAAAAGACATTAAGCAGGTATTTACTTACGTTCATCACGCTCGTCGCAATAAAACGCCTGCAAATTCTCCGGCGTCTCTTTAACACGAACTACGCTGCAAGGAAAGAGACAGCTAGAGCGCTTGCCATACTTACGAACTTCCAAGCGCTTCTCTTCATCTTTCATCTCAAGAGTCCTGCAATATATAAGGGAAAGGCATTATACAGAGTCTGCATATAAACGTGCCACGCATGTAAAGACTATAAAGACAAAAGGTGTCCAGAAACTCACCGCTCGTGCAGATAACGAAGGTAACCATCCTCTGAATTCAAGAGGCCTGAGTTTCACCAGTGAAGGAACTGGCAACGGCACCCTGCACCAGACGCAGATGGAGAGCCCAGCATTCACCTATATAAGGTGAGCATGTTGACCTGGGGGCTCTACGAAAAAGCTGGGGAGAGAGAGAGGGACATTCAACAACCCAGACCATTAACCCCCATATTCTTTCACCTGCAGAAACCTCACTCTTCGAGTCTGACACACAGTGCGAAGAGGTTCGACCCCCGAAGCCAATCGAGTCCTGCACATCACTTTGAGTCACAGACAGCTTCCTGCCAAGACCCGCGCCTCCGTGGGAATCAGGTGAGCGTTACAGAACGCGAAGCCCACCACAAAACTCCTACCCAGGCGCAATGGAAACCTCAGACACTGATCAACTAGCCCAGTTGCTCGGGGAATTAAGAGCAGAAGTACATGCAACTCGTCAGGAAACGAACTCTCTAAGAAGAGAATTGATACTTTCCAAGGAGCGAACAGAGGACCTTGCTAGGCAGTTGTTACAAACGCAGGCAGGACAGACACCTTTGCCTGTTCCAGGAGGAAGTTATCCTTCTGCATCATCTTTAAATCCAGTGCAAATCAATCTGCCCGGTAATGTTCCCTTGGCTCCGCCCGAACGCTTTTCCGGTGATCCAAAGAAATTCGCAGTGTTCATCAATCAGTGCCGCCTACACTTCTTATGTCGACCAGCTGCATTCCCAACAGACCAGACCAAGGTGGCTTTCGTGCTTTCTTATCTCAGTGGCAGCGCTGCAGATTGGTCGATCCCTTTAGTCACCCAGGATGATCCGGTTTTACATGATTTTCAGGCCTTCCAGTCCAGCATGGAGAAACTGTTCGCAAGACATGCACAAGGGCAGGCCTTGGACAATGAGCTTCTCTCATTACGACAGGGTAATCAAGACCTCTTGACTTATATAGCCTCCTTCAATAGACTCATAGTGGAAACCCAATGGCCCGAGGACAAGAGAATAACGCTTTTCTACAGAGGCCTGCGTGGAGAGCTCAAAGATGTGTTAGCGCAAGTTGTGAATCCTCCACAAGAATGTTCTGACTATATTGACTTAGTTGTCCAATTGGACCATAGACTACAGAACAGGAAGGCAGATCGTTCCAGATTTGATACCCGAGTGTTTTCTAAAACACAGACCTCGAATAAGGGAGCCGACACTGTGGAACTGTCACATCCCCGGTCCTGCCCTCCTCCCGTCACTCACCAGGCACCATTCGTTCCCATACCCACCACCCACACCAACGGGGAAGACACGGCAGGCGGGATGTCCGAGGGGGCAGAACCACATCTTTCCGCCCATTTCCGTGCTGGCGCTTGCCATGGCGTCTCATACATGCCCGACGGCTCCGGCGTCGTCGACTCCAGCTCCCGCGCACGGGGGATTCTGATCGCGTCTCGCTCAGACGATCACGTGACTGGTCACGGGATCGCCTGTAGCCGACGCTGGCGTCCACATCGGACGAACACCAATCACTGATGGCGTACGTCCATCACGTGACGCTCCTGTGCGGTCACGTGCCCCGTCACGTGATCTACCTTTCCTTCAAAAAGAGCTGAGAGGAATCACTCAGTGCTTCACAGCTGTTTCCACCAGAGACCTGTTCGGCATTACCCTCGTTCTTTCCGATACACTTTGGAACTCGACCACGGACCGTTACTTGGACTTGTCTTGGATTGCCCTTTTGTTTCGACGCATCTACTGGACCCTTGGAACTCTTGACCCCTTTTTTCTGGCCCTGGAATTGCTCTGGATTACCCTTCTGTTTTGGCGAACTTCTACCCACGCAATTCCTGGCGATCACGTTTTGTCTCCCGAGTCATTTGGGGTTCACCACCTGGACCTTGGATGGACTTACTATCTGGTCACGCTCTGGCTACCGGTGTGAGTTGGAGGAAGTGCTGTACATCCCAGCCTGCTGTTGGTCTTCCCTCGTTGTCTCTTCAGGTTTACTACCTGTCCTATCATCCCCAGGGTAAGCTTTGTCAATATTCCTTGTTTGCTTGCACTGCCATTATTGTTCATAGTATACCTGATCCTAACCTTTGCCTTACAGCTCTCGGGGGTCCTTCCGGTGTTCCGGGTATCTGATTGACGACGCCACTCATCACCTGTGGCCTCAAAGATTGCTAGGGCAGTATTCTTTACCTGCTCGAGCGGTACTTGGGGACGGAGGTAGTTTATAGCTGCACGACCATCAAGGCGAATCACCGAGATCAGAACAGGAACCCATGCAAATAGGGGGCATGAAAGGACCTTTAACCCAGAAAGAGCGGGAAAGAAGAAGGCAGCTGCAATTATGCCTCTATTGCGGAAACTCAGGACACTTTCTTCGGGACTGTCCAGTGAAACCAGCTAAGAAGACTGTAGGAGCCGCGGATACCTGTACCACAAATTCTGAGCAGGGAAACGACCTCGCCCGACAAGAGTAGAGGTCCTCTTGCCGAGCGTTAAGATCTGTCCCGTGACCTCGCATTTCGTGATACCCATGGTCCTCATTAGTCCTGAACGTCCGGATCGTTTGCATGCAATTGAAGCTTACATTGACAGCGGAGCAATCGGTAACTATGTGGACCGTGAAATGGTATCAAGGATGAATCTACCCCTTGTCCCTAAGGCAGTGAAAGACGTCATCACTACTGTGGATGGCACGGAGATAGCCTCCGGACCAGTAACGCATGCCACCCAAGAAGTGACGCTAGTGAGTCAAGATGGACACCGGGAGAGAATCGTGTTCGATGTAATCAAGGCCCCTCAGTTCCAGATCATTCTGGGAATCCCTTGGTTAGAGAAGCACAATCCTCAGATCGATTGGCGAGCAAAGACGGTTCAGTTTCCAGAGTGTTTTACCACTTGTTATCCTCGGCCTGATGTTTCACTGGCGGCAATCTCTTCTGAGGAGGTGCCCAAATTACCTCCCGAATACCAGGAATTCCAAGACGTCTTCCGGAAGGATCAAGCCAACACCCTGCCTCCTCATAGGTCTTACGACTGTCAAATAGATCTGATACCTGGAACAACTCCTCCTTGCAGCAGGATTTATGCCCTCACCGAGCCAGAGAACCTTCACCTCAGACAATACCTAGACCAATACCTAGCTAACGGGTTTATCCGTCCTTCAAAATCTCCAGCTTCATCGGCTTTGTTCTTCGTTCCGAAAAAGGAAGGAGACCTTAGGACTTGCATAGATTACCGCGCCCTGAATCAGATCACCGTTAAAAACAGATACCCGTTACCTTTGATCCCTGAACTCCTGGATCAAGTCAAAGATGCATGTATATACACAAAGTTGGATCTCAGAGGAGCCTACCACTTGGTACGGATAAAAGAGGGCGATGAATGGAAAACGGCCTTCCGCACCAAGTACGGGCTATTCGAGTATCAAGTGATGCCCTTTGGACTGTGTAATGCTCCTGCTGCTTTCCAGTATTTTATGAACGATGTCCTTAGAGAACTCATAGACGTGTGTGTTGTCTACATTGATGAAATCCTCGTCTATTCATCATCTGAAGAGGAACATCAGAGACACGTTAAAAAGGTTCGAGAGATTGCGTCAACATAATCTTTTTGCTAAGCTTGAGAAATGCGTTTTCAACGTAACGGAAGTCGAGTTCCTGGGATTCATATTGTCACCTAACGGAGTCCATATGGATTCAAAGAAAGTTGATGCAATCATCAAGTGGCCATCACCAACCTCGGTAAAAGGAGTTCAAAGCATGTTAGGGTTCGCTAACTTTTACCGCAGATTCATTCCTGAATTTTCTCGGATAGTCCAGCCCATCACCGCTCTGTTGAAGAAGAACAAACGTTTTGAGTGGTCTTCTGAAGCAGAACAAGCTTTTCAGGACTTAAAAGCTAAATTCATTTCTGCACCTGTTTTAAAACAAAAGCTAAATTCATTTCTGCACCTGTTTTAAAACATCCTCGCCCAGAACTCCCCTAAATCGTGGCAACGGATGCTTCTAGTCTTGCTATGGGGGCAGTTTTATCACAAAGAGATCCGGTCACACACCAACTACATCCTGTTGCCTTTTGGTCCCGCAAGTTTTTGCCTCCCGAGATCAACTATTCAATTACAGACAAGGAACTCTTGGCCATCAGATCGGCCTTTAAAGCCTGGCGGCATTAGCTTCTAGGAGCCAGACACACAGTCACCGCAATTTACAATATCTAAAGACAGCCAAAGCTCAGTCTTCCAGACAGCTTCGCTGTGCTCTGTTTCTAGCAGAATTTGACTTTATAATTACTTATCGACCAGGCAGTAAGAACGGAAAAGCAGATGCTCTCTCCCGGATGGGAGTAGATGAACCTTTGACCAATCCAGAACCAATACCCATAATCCCAGAACAAAGAATTTTGGGTTTGGTCAGCGCTCAATCTTTTGAAGACATCAAGACCATGGTTAAATCACTCCTAACTCCGGGCGATTTGCAAGATTGGCAATTAAAGGGGAAAGAATTCTCAGTGGATCAAGACCTACCATATTTCCGCGGACGATTGCATTTACCCTGTGAGAAAATACAAAAACAAGTAATCTCCTGTTATCACGACTCTCTAATGGAGGGTCATCCTGGCATTAGCAAAACCATGGAAAAGATTAAAAGACATTTCTGGTGGCCGTCATGGAAAAAGGATATTAGAAACTTCGTAATCTCCTGTGGTGTATGTGCCCAGAATAAAAGTCAGAAGGAGAAACCAGCCGGCCTATTACAGCCACTAGACATCCCTCCCTGTCCATGGCATACCCTGTCCATGGATTTCATAACGGACTTACCTCCATGCTCGGGGTATACTACCATTTCAGTAGTCGTGGATCTATTCTCCAAGATGGCTCACTTCATTCCCCTGAAGGGTCTACCATCAGCCTCAGTATTGGGCCGAGAATTCTTAGAAAACATCGTTCGGCTACACGGTTTTCCCTCGGTTTTAGTCTCCGATAGGGGAAGTCAATTCATCTCTCACTTCTGGCGCAGTTGCTGTCGTCTAGCCCAAATTGATGTAAGACTTTCAACTAGTCACCATCCCCAAACTGACGGACAAACCGAAAGGACAAATCAAACTCTAGAGCAATATCTACGTTGCATGCTCCAACAAACTGAAAACCCCTGGAAGGATATTCTTTGGATCGCTGAATACGCTTACAATAATTCGATTCATTCTGGAACAGGGAAGACTCCATTCTTCCTACTATACGGACACCATCCTAGAACCTCTAACCTGGATCCTCCCCAAGAATTCGAAGCACCTGCTGTGGATCACTTGCACTCGGAGATCACCCGTGCTTTTAAGGAAGCCTCGGCCCATCTGCAAAGAGCTAAAGCTCAATTCAAAAGAGGAGCAGATCGACACCGTAAAGAGGCTCCTCACTACGCTGTAGGAGATCAGGTCTGGCTATCCACTAAGCACCTGCCTCTAAAGGGACCCCGCACCTTCATCCCGAGATACCTTGGACCCTATCTCATATCTGCCATAATTAATCCGGTGCTGTCAAATTGGAGTTACCTACACATATGAAAATACACCCAGTATTGCATGTCTCCTTATTAAAACCAGTACAACCAGAAACCCGATTGACTGAATTCCCAGAACCGGTTTTAGTAGATGGAGAACTTGAATTCGAAGTTAAGAACATCCTAGACTCCAAGATCTCCAAATCTAAGTTATATTATCTGGTTGATTGGAAAGGTTACGGCCCCCAGGAAAGGTCTTGGGAACCTTCAGAATATGTCCACGCACCTCGTCTGGTCAAGAAATTCCATCTGAATCACCCCGACAAGCCAAAACCCCCAGAGAAGACACGCTTAGGAGGGGCCTTGAGGGGGGGTACTGTCATGATCACTGCTTCCAAGGAGCCAGGACCAGCCCAACGTCCTTGGAAGCAGGCCCCTAACCCTAATCCTAAGCACCAGCCGGTCCCCACTGGGACCTTTTGGACCTTGTCCTGGCGCCGGTGGCACCAGGCTCATCAAAACCATTGGTCCCGGCACTGGAAGCGCCGGGCTCATAATAGGTGTGAAGATGCTTGGGTGGACTTACCTGCAGCAGACCATGCTGCTTACTTACCAGCCACTTAGAAGCCATCTGAGAACAGGAACTACTTTCTTACCTGGGTGGGGCAGCTCCACTACCTGGATACAGCACTGGAACTCTTCTGGAAACTGGAACTCTTTTCTTACCTAGGCGGGGCCGTGGAAGAAGACGCCTCATCACTCCAAGGCTATTTAAACCACACCCGATAGATGAAGCGTGCTTCGCGTTATTCTGCATCTGCAGCAGAACGCTCACAGAGTCTGCTCCGGCCTTTCTTCTTCCGATCCTGGACCTGCAAGAATCCTACTTACCATTTCAGTATCCAGATATCATCAGCACCTGCAAAGAACAGAAACAACAGGTTAGCAAGGCGAACTTTACACGCAGTGCTTACTTACCTGATCCATCGGCTGCGACAGTTTCTTCACGCCGCATCTCCACCTGCAAGAACAAAAGCATTGCCATACTTACCGGCACGCTGTGAATTCCGGATTTCTTCGTTCTGCATCGCCACCTGTGATGACAAAGTATTGTTAACAACTTACTGGCATTCCGCGGACTCCGGCCCAGCAACCCAACATCTGAAAGGCAAAAGAAAAGACATTAAGCAGGTATTTACTTACGTTCATCACGCTCGTCGCAATAAAACGCCTGCAAATTCTCCGGCGTCTCTTTAACACGAACTACGCTGCAAGGAAAGAGACAGCTAGAGCGCTTGCCATACTTACGAACTTCCAAGCGCTTCTCTTCATCTTTCATCTCAAGAGTCCTGCAATACATAAGGGAAAGGCATTATACAGAGTCTGCATATAAACGTGCCACGCATGTAAAGACTATAAAGACAAAAGGTGTCCAGAAACTCACCGCTCGTGCAGATAACGAAGGTAACCATCCTCTGAATTCAAGAGGCCTGAGTTTCACCAGTGAAGGAACTGGCAACGGCACCCTGCACCAGACGCAGATGGAGAGCCCAGCATTCACCTATATAAGGTGAGCACGTTGACCTGGGGGCTCTACGAAAAAGCTGGGAAGAGAGAGAGAGAGGGACATTCAACAACCCAGACCATTAACCCCCATATTCTTTCACCTGCAGAAACCTCACTCTTCGAGTCCGACACACAGTGCGAAGAGGTTCGACCCCCGAAGCCAATCGAGTCCTGCACATCACTTTTCGAGTCACAGACAGCTTCCTGCCAAGACCCGCGCCTCCGTGGGAATCAGGTGAGCGTTACAGTCTTTATCCATCCTTACAAAGACCACGCCCAAATCATACACCTAATCTCAGCAGCGCTCGGAGAGGGGTTGGGGAGGAACGCAGATCCAGGCAGCCGGACCGCTCGCCGTCTCAAGCAACAAAAAAGGGGAGGGTGGGGGGCCTGGGGAGGATGGCGAGTAAGGGCTTTTTCAAGTCCCCCCCCTCCTCAGCGACAGCCTCCGAGGGAAAGAAGGCATGACACGCCCCTTCTGCGCCACGTGTTTCCGGTGGGGGGCAGGCTTGCTCTCCATGCACATTTTTGGGGCCAGAATTTCGCAGACCCCTTGATCCTATCTGTAGTATCCACGGGGTACCGCCTTCCTATCCCAGCCTCTTCTCCCTCCTCCCCTTCAGAAACTCTTTTAGCGGAGATCCGGTCGCTCGTAGAGAGCCAGGCAGTGGAGGAAGTCTGAGCCTCCCAGCGAGGCTTTGGTTTTTACTCCAGGATTTTCACCATTCAGAAGAAGAACCAGGCGGGCCTGAGAGCTGTGCTGGATCTTTCCACCCTCAACCTCTCCTTACCCCTGCAAAAATTCAAGATGGTTACGCTAGCTTTTATAGCAGAGACATTGGACAGGGGAGACTGGATGCGCTCCCTGGATCTGAAGGACGCGAACCTACACGTCCCGATTTGGCAGCCCCATTGTTCTTTCCTCCGGTTCAGGATCATGGGCTACCATTTTCAATACAAGATCCTTCCTTTTGGCCTCAACTCGGCCCCCCCAGGGTCTTTACCAGACTCATGAATGCTGTGGCGGCCCTCCTCAGGGCGCAGGGCCTCCACATCTACCCATACCTCGACAACTGGCTCGTCAGGGCTACATCTCCAGAAGCAGTTCACCACTCTTCCCATGCCCTTATGAACACACGGCACAATCTGGGCTTCTCGCTCAACTCAAGAAGTCACAGCTGAAGCCTTCGCAGACTGACATACCTGGGCCTCATCTGTGACACGTGCTCCGAGAAGGTATTTCCGTCGGAGGACAAAATCTCAGCCATCAAGAGAGCCAACGCCCACTTCCTCAGCGTAGAAGTGACCTAGACATGGTGGTACCAACATTTCCTGGGTCTTCTGGCAGTGGTCTAATTAGACGTTCCGCACACAAGACTAAGGATGTGGAGGAATCCGCTGCACTTCGCAGCCTCATGGAAACAGGACCTGGGCTCTCAATCGGAGATTATCAACGTTCCGCCATCTCTCCACCCGGACCCGACATGGTGGTCCAGAGACTGCAACCTCCGGCCGCCCACTCCGCAGGCCAGCATCACCACAGACTCCTCGCTCGAGGGCTGGGGAGCCACCATGGACGATCTATCTGTCCACGGCAGCTGGACTCGACAGGAGCAGGAATACCACATCCATTGGCTAGAGCTGAACGCCATCTGGCTGGCACTAAGGGCATTCCTACCACTTCTCAGGGGCAAGGTTGTCCTCATCCAGATGGACAATTCGACCAGCATGTACGACGTCAACAAGCAGGGAGGCACCAGATCCCCTCCTCTGTGGAGACCGGCGATCAGCATGTCTTAGTGGGCCCTGGAAAACGACATTTACCTTACGGCAGTCCACCTCCCGGGGGAATCCAACCAGGAAGCGGACAGGCTCAGCAGGCTGGGAGCGGACAACTACGAGTGGCAGCTAAACGACCTTGTTATTCAGAAGATCTTCAACAGGTGGGGTCACACCCACGTGGATGTCTTTGCCACCTGGCACAAGTGGTGTCCCCAGTTTGCATTCTGGCAAGGTCAGGGCCCCGGCTCTCTGGGCGACGCATTTCACCTGCAGTGGACCGGCATGAAAGCCTACGCCTTTCCGCCCACTCCCCTGATCCACAGGGTAATTTGCTAAACCAAGGAGTCTCGCCGACTCCTCATCATTCCAATAGCTTCGTGGTGGCTGGCCAGGCCATGGTTTTTGGAGCTACTCAGCCTCTCAGAGGTACCCCCCGATTCACCTCCCGATAGGCCCAGCACATCTTCTGGCACAGCAGGGGGGCAGAGTCATCCACCCTGCACCAGGGAAACTACCCCTCACAGCGGGGTACCTGATCAGGTAACGGCTTCGGCACCTTAGCCTCTCACAGGCCAATCTGGAGATCATACAGGGGCCAGTACAAAAGCAAATGGACCAGATTCTGCCACTGGGCAGACTCCAAGGGAGTCAACCCCTTGGTGTGCACTTTGGATGACCTGCTCTCCTTTTCGGCGCACCTCGCTCATTCAGGCGTGCAGGTGGACACCTGCTGCACATACCTTGCAGCCATTGGGGCTTACAGAAACTCGGAGGGGGGCATTTTCTCCTCCTCCAACCCTATCGTCAAGAAACATCCGACGGGTCCCGCAAGACTCTACCCGCCCGTCAAGAGACCACACCCGGTGTGGGACCTTAACATAGTCTTGGGCGCACTGGCGCACAAACCGTTCAAGCCAATGGCATCCGTGGACATCAGGCTGGTCACCATCAAGACGGCCTTACTAGTCGGCCTTACCTCGGCTCGTAGAGTCAGCGAGATCCAGGTGCTGGTCGCCTCGGAGCCATATACCATCTTTCACAAGGACAAGGTAGTCCTGCAGAGGAGAGGAAAGGGGACTGGACGTAAGAGTAAATAAGGTTACAAGACAAGAGGCAAGTTCTCTTAGACTGTACAGTACCTTTGGTGAGAAGAAAATGGTTCCAGCTGGCTTCTGTTCCTGTGTGGCTCTGTAGATCCTTTTGTTCCTGGGCCTCAGTCGTGGGGACAAGAGGGAGGACTTCTGGGGACTCCAACACAACGGGACGGTCAGCGGCAGAAAAGGACGAACTTCTATTCAGCTGCACTTCACGGTTTCAGCTCCTTGCGTCTCAGCAAATAGCACCACTGCGGTCTCACGGATAGCACTCTGGACTTTCCTTGCATCTGGGGTCCAGCACTCTGTTGAGGTGGCTTAGGCTTGGTCAGACCGGCTTACTGGGAGTCCGGGGGATCTTGCAGCAGCTTGGGTCCGTCTTAAAAGTGATGCACTCCATTTGGTGTTCCTCTCCCTGGCACTTCGGTTCCAGCAGCAGCAGCGGAAATACAGCCAGCTCCGGGAAGGCGGTCCAAACAAGTTCACTTTGGAGTGGATTGGTCCCACCAACTCAAGGGAAGAAACCGTCCTTGAAGGGCTTCTCTAGTCAAGGTGAATTCGGAGCTTCAGCACAGCAGCAGGGCTTCACCGGGCAAACCAATGGTCCAGGAGTTGCAGCAGGCATCTCTTCCAAGTTCTTCTTCGGATTCCTTTGTCCAGTGGTCGACTCTGCCTCCCAAGCCAAAAAGCCTCACCTTTTATGCAGATTTCTCCCACATACTGGAGCCAGAGGCGTGCTTCACTCGTGAATCCCACCAAAGACAAAACGAACAAAGGGACCGAACCAGGTTTGGCACACAGAGTAAATCTCAAGAAGGACCTTTCCAACAAGAAATGGCGAAAAAAGAAGACTGAGGCCCTTTTGTCAAAATGGGCACCCATGGGTGCATTACTGCAGCTACGAACGCAGCCCACGGTTAACACACACAATGGAAGTAAAATGTAAACCACTGCCTCCAGCCATTGTAGAAAGGGTAACATAACATTGTTACATGAGAAACTAGACAAAGGGGATACTAAGTAACCCCTCCAGCACTCTATTGTAAGATAGTGTGTGCTGGGTCTAGAAAGTTACAATTGTACGTAAATTCAATTTCACATTACTGTTCTTGGAAACAGTAGTTTATCCAAGAGAAAGTATTTAAACCTTTGGGCATTCTAAGAGACTTCCCTGTGCCACTGCAATGTAAAGATGATTTGTCAGACTCCAAAACCAAAAAGAAACGGTGCTAAATCAAAGAAAAATACACGAGCGGGTGGGAAGAAGGTCTCACTCTCTCCATGTTGAAAATTAAAAAGTCCTAGAGTCCAGCAAAATTGCTGGGGGTCTCCAAGGTAGAGAGGAATTAGCACATTTCTGAGAATTCTCCCTAACAGTGAACCACCAGTGCAGCCTGCCCTTTAAACCTTTCCTGGCAGGCTCGAACATGACAGTAAAGCCTTTTACCAGGGGTGTGTCAAGAATAAAAGATTCTTGTATGCAAATTAGGTTGGCTTCTTTCCTAAATTCCCTATTCGAGCGAAGATGGCAGAACCCTTGCGAGTTCCAAGTTCGGGTCATCAATGGGCTACTCTTCTTCAAGGGAGTCTTGGATCCAACGTAGATCTGAAGAAGATCTGCAGACGTTATCCTCTTATCCAAAATTCCAAACCGCAAGCAAGTCCATGCCCACCAATGGTAAGGATCTACACCATTAAAACAGCCAGTAATTGTCCAACTACTGGTTTTACATCCACCCCAGCAGCAGACTTTCTGGCACCAGTGATGTGGACTGGGACTAGACAGTCCCACACACCTTCCTGGGCCGCACGGGGGACAGACACACACACCTCTTTCATGGGCAATTGCATGACCTTAGAAGGACTTTCCAGCCAGACCTGAGAAAGTGGGCAAGCCACGATATGCCAAAGAACAAGCAAAAATCTTGTGGCACGGCCATTTTAGGGCACTACCCACGTTTAGCAGCCATACGTGGTAAATGCAAATGTGCACACCAAAAATAATGCACAACTCAAAAAATTGTAACTGTTGCCACTAGCTTGGCTTAAGCACATATAAAAGTAACTAAGAATCTCCTATGTAAAAAGCTAAAGTGACACATATGTATCCCCATTGCATTGCACTGTAAGGTGCAGTGTGCAATTGTGAAAATACAAGAATTCAGGAGGACTATCGGTTTCCCCATAACAAATGAGCAAAAGGAAAGTGAAGTTTTACCTTCCCTTCAAAAATTCATGACAAGAGCAAAAACCATGGTGTTCCATAGAAAACTATGAAGGGGAAGTTGCAAAAAGAAAATTGTTCCTAATAAAATGGTCCCAAAACTGTCCCAGTCCAGTCAGTGAGGAGGATCAAGGAGAGGACAAAGACAGCGCAGAAAGGACATCCATATGAATTCACAAAACATCTATTTTAGGCCTGCTTCATAGTTATTGTTGAGATGGATTTCTGAATCTGGCTTGGTGGACAGACTTCAGGAAGTAACCACAGTTATAGTGAACTGGGGAACTGGGAGAGATCAGCCAAACCCAGTGAAGCTAAGCATGGAGAGTGGTCAAGGCTTAGTCTCAGGAGAAAGTGAAGGGTAACAGGGGGGCTACGAGTCCACACAGTGAAGCACACAATTCAATGTAGATAGGTAAGTACAAAAATACAGTTTTTATTACAGGACCAAAAAATGCCAAGAAACAAAAGAAGCAGGTAGTATGATCACACAATACTCAATTATCAAACATATATAGTCAGCGTTAGGTTTTGAGGAATGCATCCAATAACTTAAACCACTAATAAAGTAAGGAGTGATGCAGTGAAAGCAGTTCACAAGAATTATGCCCTAACTTTATACATCCTATCCCAATGATGTATGGGCCCTTGAACCCAAAATCACAAATCTTCTTCTTAGGAGAGGGGACTGATGTAGTAAGAGTTCTTGAAGTTTATTCCCCCCCCCCACCGACTTCGATTTTCCCAGGTGACCAGATGTGTCATCTGGTGGGGAAGGGAGTTTGCTTGAGGTAATTTTTCCTGCCGTTTCCTCAGTGCAGGATGTCTACAGGTTGCGGGTCTGAGGATTTCTCCAGTCGGCTGCTGGTACAAAATGCAACCCCTGGTGAATAAGGCAAGCAGGATTCACTACTGTAGGGCTCTTTTGGACAACTCTGAGAACACAGGGGCGCTACTTCCACTGGCGGTCACCTCACAGAGATGCTGGCAGGCATCTCTCCAGTCGCGGTTGAAGAAGACCTTCCAGAGCAGGAGTCCTTGAAGCTGGGAAGCTGAAGCTTGGCAGGAATAGGACTTTTCACACAAGCAGGAACCCAGCAATGATCTGGCGGCAAACACAAAACAGCAATGATTCTACAGAGGTAGCCCATTGGAGAGCTGGTCAGTCCACAGAGTGGTCCAGGGGGACTTCCGAAGAAACAAGATGGCTGTATCCTCGAGAATGCTTCGATACTGGTTGGCCCTACCAGTCCAAGGGTTGAAGCACCGCTAAGCGTCTTCACAGATCAAGTAGTCCAGCAGGGCTTCACCGGGTCAAACGCAGGCAGGGGATGTTGGGCCTCTTCAGTAGTTGCCCATGGATCTTCAGTCAGCTGCCCTTCTACAAAGGATAGTTAGATCTAACGCTGATCTGCCGTAATGGCTGCAGAAGTCCTCTTATCCTAAATCCTGGCAGAAAGAAAGTCCAAGCCCACCACCAATGGTACTGATCTGTACTATTCAAACAGCAAGCAGTGGTCCAAATCAGGGACCACAGTGGGTTTCACTCATGCCCCACACCTAGACTTTCAGGCGCCCCAGGTGTGGAGTGGGACCAGACAGTCCCACCCACATTGTGGGTCCACACATGACCCATCCTTCCGAGGAGCAGGCGCTCCATGTACGAACACTGCAGGAGTAGCGTTTTCTCTGGCATCAGAGGAGCAAATCCTGCTAATAAAGGTAAGCCTGTGGGCTTTATCTAAACCACCGGCTACAGAAGTTTATTCGATTGTATTCCTGTGGCGGATTGTGCTAGTTCAACGACCCAGCTCCCATTCAGATTATTTGAGGATGTCACCATCTACAAAGTGCAAAATCCCTGCTGGCCGCTTATTTTAGAATTATCTCCATTGCAGGCGACGCGGGATAACAGCAGCAAAGACGGCCGCTGAGTGAGCCCGATCTGATCCCTCTCTGTTCCTACCCACACCTCGACGTTTGCAAGTATCTTCGCTTTTCATCCAATCCTGTGGCACCGGTAGGCGTAAGCTGGCACACCAACAAAGGCTCCCTAATAGGGCTCCTGTCCCGAGCTTGTCAGAGCCGGGAAGAGGGGAATCCGCGGAAACAAAGGTAACCAAACATTTGCAGCACCTCTCACTTCCTCTGAACTGTGCGCTTTTCAACCACACCAACGGCTCCCTAACGTACCAAGGTCTCTAATCCTGAACTATTGGCATCCCATAACTACGCACGCAGCGTTATAACCATCAGAGAAATAAGTACACTGTGTGGTCGCTTTCTCGTCTAACAACTACATTAATCTTGTCTAACACTCCTCCACGATCATGGCTACTTTGGTAGGCCTATTGCCACTTGTAGCGTGCACATAGATATCCAAAGCTTCAGCATTTGTAAAATAGTAATGTCACCTATTTGTGTCTGCACCTCAAGGTCTGTTTACTTTATGCTTATTGTTTAAGGTACATAACTAAACTGCCCTGTACAGTATGTCCGAAAGGTCTCTGAAGTGCATCCCCTGATCCATATTTATGAGCGTGCAGTGCTTGTAAGGCGTTGTGGAATTATGCTACAATCAAACGAGCTACAAGCGTGGAATGGACATCCTAATTCCTGGTAGATCACATGTTCCATTACTGTGTTTGGCGGAGTGATGCATCTTACTGCATGTCTATAGCGTATACCAATCCCAAAGGTCTCGGAAGTGTATCCCCCGGGCCATATCTATGTGCGGACAGTATTTGCATGGTTTTGTGGAAAAATGTTACAACCAAATGAGCTGCTAGTGCGGAACAGACCTTCCAGTTATTTCATGTGTATCCTCATTGCGTCTCATAGTGTGATGTATTTTTACTTCAGGTAACAAAAAAAACAAAAAAAAGCAAATCCCATTCACTGCTCGTAGGTAATGCAAGCTCGAATACATATGTGTCTGAAATCAGTAGGGACCCCATTGTCCAAAAAGGACCTCCATCCCTACCTCCTCCGGACCACTACCAGCCACCACATCCCAAGATAGGCACTCACTGGGCTCCACCCCTAACCCCTCCATAGCGGTCCACGCTATTGACCCAATCATACTTAAGAGTCTACCTACATAGGCCTCTCACTGATTCCCCATCTCGCCGACAGCAACTTATAGAGTGATCCTTAATCTCACGGCCTACTATTATGGGCCCAGTTCTTCGCACCCAGAATGCAACCCCCTGCACTGGAGGTGCTTTCATCCCCTGAACAACAGCCTAGCCAAAATAGACGGTCACCGGCACCAACCCCTCCCTTGCCCGACCCCTTTTCTACCCAAGACCTCACCCTTACCCTCCAACACCCTAATAAGAGACTCTCTAGCAGCATCAGAGTTAAGGCTACAGCCACAGTTGGAACAGATCCCTCTTCTCCTGACCACCCCCCCACATCCATACCACACCCATTATGGGTGCACATCGCAGATCATGGCTCGGGTCCAAACTACCATTACCTCCACTAGCCACTCTGCGTCCCATCAGTGGCAAGAATAGATTAGACTAGCATCACGACTTAATGTCAACAGTACCCATAGAATCCGAGTGATTTGCCCGCGGCAGAAATTACTGCGGGCAAATCGTTTGCATGAGAAAGGTGCGAACCATCAAAGTTTGCACCTTTCTCATGCGAAAACACACACACACACAACACTCCTCCACCCACACCCCCACCATAAACAAACCACACTTACCTTGTCTTCACGCTGGGTTCCTGCAGCGCCAGTTCCCTTTCACTTCCATGATTGGGAACTGGTGCTGCAGGGACCTTTTTTTATTTTATTTTTAAACGGAAGGCTGCAGGGTTGTCCACCGCAGCCCCACTCACTATACCATGAAGTATAGTGAGCGGGGTGATGCGGGGGACACCCCCGCAGGCCCCGTTTTTTTTTTTTTAATAATGCTACCACCAAAGGTTCGAACTTTTGGTTTTTGAACCTTTGGTGGTAGCATTTTTAGATCAAAAGGTTCATAAGAACCTTTTGATGCGGGAAAATCGTCCTAAACCGTACCCATAGTGGGTCACCTAAATGCCACCGTCATGGACAGAGAACCCTCTTAGTTAAGCAACCTAACAAACGTATTACGGCTATGCCCTTTACTGCGAATGTCTCGACTAGACCACCCCCCACATCGTCCCCTCCACCTCAGCCTCAGCACCTTCAAACTTCTAAAAATATATACACGCTTAAAGGTGCCCTCCTGAATGTGTGCTCACTAGGAGCTCATGCCATCGAGACGCATGACCTAATCTTAGACCAGCAACTAGACTTCCTAGCCCTCACTGAAACCTGGCTACATCAAGCATCTGGCCCTGTAATAGCCTTAGCCATTCCCCCCGCCCCCACCCGTCCCCCGAATTCAGTTCACATAGAGCAGACCGTCTCATCTCACTGGGAGGAGGCGTTGCCATCATTGCCAAGGAACAAGTTACTTACCTGTAACTGTTGTTCTCCAGCATGGGTCTGGCATGGATTCACATGCTCATGAATATTCCCCGTCGTCAGGCTGGGAATCCTCGGTAAAGAAAAAATCAGTATCAGTTTCGTTTCTGATCTGTCTTTCGTAGTAGTAACCAATCACTGATCTCTGCGTCATACTGACCACAGCCAATGACTGCCCTCTCCCTAAGCCCCGCCTCTGGCAGCCATCTTCAGATTTGGTAGCACGTGAAGTGGCAGTATGACCAAGTGAAGAGCCGCAGAGGGGTAGGCGGGAGGGTTCGCATGTGAATCCATGCCAGACCCATGCTGGAGAACAACAGTTACAGGTAAGTAACTTGTTCCTTCTCCAGCATGGGGTCTGGCATGGATTCACATGCTCATGAATAAAGAATACATAGCAGTACACACATGCACAGCCACGATAGGTGGCAAAGGCTCAACATTAAGCATTACATCAAACTCAACATTAAGCAATTCTTACCTCCTCACCAGGCTCACCTTAGGCGAACAAGTTGCGAGTACTGCTTGGCCGACCCTGGACTCCTCCCTGGAATCCCGATCGACGCAGTAGAATTTCGTGAAGGTGTGCGTCGACCTCCACGTAGCAGCCCTGCAGATGTCCAGCAAGGGCACACCAGATAGGAACGCCGTGGTAGCTGCGATCGCTCTGGTGGAATGGGCTCTCTGACGGCCAGGCAGCGGTCGGTTTGCCAACCGATGACAGTACATGATACAGCCGGAGAGCCATCTGGAATGGAGGCCTTCGAGAGGGCCTTCCCCTGATAGACAGGTCCAAAGTTCACAAAAAGTTGTGACGTCTTCCGAAAACACTCTGTGCGGTCCACGTAGAACTTCAGCGCTCTAGCCACATCCAGCGAGTGCAAAGTCCTTTCGGCCGGCGACGAAGGCGACGGGAAGAAAACAGGCAACACCAAGGGTTTGTTGAGGTGGAAGTCTGACGGCACCTTGGGCATGAAGGAGGGGTGCGTCCTGAGCACTACCCTCGTGTCGTGAAAAGTCAAGTACGGGGGCTTGCAGGAAAGGGCCTGGATCTCTCCCACTCTTCGTGCGGAGGTGATGGCCACAAGAAACGCTGTTTTCCACGACAAGAACTTCAACGTAGCCGTGTGCAGAGGCTCGAACGGAGGTCCCATGAGCTTGGTCAGCACCACGTTGAGCTCCCACGCCGGGGCCAGAGCCTTCACCGGCGGGAACGATCTGAACAGTCCCTTCATGAATTCTTTCACCAGACGATGAGACCACAAAGACGTCCGCCCCGTGGTTCTGGTGTATCGGGAGATCGCAGCAAGATGAATCTTGATGGACGCGTGCGCCAGTCCAGCCTTGGCCAGCGTCAGAAGGTACGGCAGTACCTGGGGAGCCGTAATCCGTAGAGGGTTAATCTTCTGTGCGTGGCACCAGACAGAGAACCTCTTCCATTTGTGTCCATAGCATTTAAGAGTTGAGGACGCCCTGGCCTTTGCAAGAACCTCTCTGCAGTCGGCCGGTATGTCGTAGCCTCCAAACTCTAACGCTGCAGGAGCCAGGCCTGCAAGTTCAGCGACTTCGGGTCGTGATGGAGGATGGCGCCTCCTTCCCTGGAGAGAAGATCCGCGTCCACTGGCAGCTTGATTGACGGGGACGCTGACAAGTCCAGAAGGTCCGGGAACCATATCTGCCTCGGCCACGCAGGTGCGACGAGGATCATCCTGCACCATGACCTCTTGAGCTGGTTGATGAGCCGGATCAGCAACGGCAATGGAGGGAACGCATATAGAAACAGGCCCTCCCAGGGGAACGAGAAAGCATCGCCCATGCTACTCGGCTGGGGAAACCTGCTGGCAAACCTCCGGCACTTGGAGTTCTGTTCGCGACGGCGACGATCGATCTGGGGTGTGCCCCACCGTCGGAAGAGGCGGTCCACTAGATCCTGTCGTAGTTCCCACTCGTGGCACGAGCGCAGCTCTCTGCTGAGCGAGTCGGCGATGGTGTTTTTTTATCCCTGCCAGATGAAACGGCACCAGAAACATCCCTTGGGCGACGGCCCAATGCCACAGATCCTGCGCCCCCTTGGACAGGGCTGGGGATCTGGTACCGCCCTGCTTCCTGATGTAGAACATGGTGGTGGTGTTGTCGGTGAAGATCCTCACCACCTTGCCCTTGAGGGACGGAAGAAAGGACCTGAGGGCCCAAAACACTGCACGGAGCTCCAGGACGTTGATATGGAGGGACTTCTCCGTCGGAAGCCAAAGGCCTCTCGCGTGCAGATTTTCGGTTTGCGCTCCCCACCCTTCCAGGGAGGCATCCGTGGTCACTGTCTCCTGGTGGCCGGGGGTCTGGAAGTCCATGGCCGCCGTCAGATGCGCGCGGTTGCCCCACCACCGGATCGCTCGTTGGAAACGCTCGTCGAGTGTGATCCTCTCCTCGAAGCTGCTCGTCGTCTCGATCCAGCGCGCGTCCAGGAACTCCTGCAACGGGCGCATCCGGAGCCTGCACAGGCGGATGAGATAAATGCAAGAAGACATCATTCCGAGGAGGGACTTGATGGACCTCACCCTGGCCGCGTCCGCAACCAGCATCCGCTGCACCTTGCCCAAGATGGCCCTCGTCCTTTCCTCCGACGGAGAGGCCAGAAGCGACACTGTCGAGCTTTGCTCCCAGAAACAGTGCGTCTTGCGCGGGCACCAGGTGGGACTTGGCGTAGTTTATGGAGAATCCCAGGTCCGTGAGTAGTTGGACGGTCCTTGCCGTGTGCTCCACGGCGAGCTCCTTCGTCTTTGCTCGGATGAGCCAGTCGTCCAGGTAGGGGTAGACGTGGATCCCCTCTCGGCGCAGCTGCGCCGCCACCGGTGCGAGGCACTTGGTGAACACCCTGGGTGCCGACCTCAATCCGAAGGGAAGCGCTCTGAACTGGTAGTGACGCCCTTGGACCACGAACCTGAGAAACTTTCGGTGTCCCTTTAGGATGGGAATATGGAAGTAGGCATCCTCCAAATCCAACGACGACAGGAAATCGCCCTCCTGCAGTTGACCCAGGACGTGTTGGAGGGTGACCATCCAGAACTTCTGTGCCTTGATGAATTTGTTCAGTCGTCGTAGGTCCAGGATGGGACGCCATCCTCCCGTCTTCTTCTTCACGAGGAAGTATCTTGAGTAAACTCCGGAGCCCCGAAGCCTCTTTGGGACGAGCTCGATGGCACCCTTCTTGAGCATCGCCTTTACCTCCAAGAGAAGTTGAGGGATGTGATGTTCTTTCCTGGCCACAGGGGGGACGCGAGGGCACCTCTTTAGAAACTCGAGCGCATGACCCTGAGCTAGGGCGTCCAGCACCCAACGGTTGGTGGAGATGGACTCCCACGCGCTGACGAAGCTCGCCAGCCGACCTCCCACCGGGGTGCTTCGGTGGGGGCCCGACCCCACGGCCAGTTCAGTCCTGCTTCGACGAGGCTTCGCCGCCTTGTCTTCCTTGGCGACGACGGCGGGGTCCGCCTGACTTGCCTCGTCCCCTGTAAGCTTCCTGTGACGACGAACGGGCCGCTTGACGGTAGGTGGAAAATCTGCCGCTGGAACCTTTGGAGGCACCCCGTTTGCCTCCGCCGCTCCGAAAGGGCGGCCGCCGTTGCTGGAGAACCCCAAGAGCCCGGGCCGTCTCCGCCTTGATGGCTTGAAGGGAATCGTCCACTGTTTTCCCAAACAGGTTGTTTCCGTCGAACGGCATGTCCAAGACTCTGGTCTGCACGTCCTGACGGAAGTCAGTAGCCTTGAGCCATCCACACCGCCTAAGGCACACGCCGTTGCCCAACTGGCGAAATCCAGTGTCAGCGATGTCCGTCGCAATCGTAATGGCGTGGTCCGACGCCACCTCTCCTTCCTGCAAGATCTCTAGGGCTTCCGCCCTCTTGTCTGGTAGGAAGTCCAGCAGGGGGGCCAGTTTGTACCACAACTCCCTGTCGTAGCGGGCTACGATAGCCAAGGCGTTGGCCGCCTTAATCGTCGTCGCTGCCGACGAGATGACTCTGCGTCCCATCGCATCTAATTTCTTTCCCTCGCCGTCCGGCAGGGAGGTTGACGTAGAGGCCGCGCCCCCCCTGCTTTCTTCCTGGCCGCCGCAGAGACAACCGAGTCCGGGGTCGGCTGTGCCCGAAGGCACAAGGGGGCCGCGTCCGGGACCCGGTACTTCTTCTCGTACCGATCCCTTCTAGCCGGCGTCGTGGATGGGTTCTTGAGGAGGGCGAGGCCCTCATCCCAAATATCGTCTAGTAGAGGTACAGCGAGGACCGTCTTCCTCTTGGTCTCGCGCCGTTGATAAAGGAAACCTTCCTTCTTCTTCTCTTCCGGGCAGAGCTGGAAAAGCTCGGATGCCCTGGCGATCATGGAGTGAAACGATCCAATCTCGTCGGGTGGGGAAGCCCGGGTGGGAGGTGACGACGGGAGATCCTCGTCGTAAACCTCGTCATCTGTACCCGTCGCGGCCGTGTCAGTCCCCGTGATCATCCCCACGTGTCGTGGACGGGGAGGAGAGCTGAGCAGGGCGCGATGGCTGAAAAGGAGGTGGAGGATGAATCCTTCTTCTCTTAGAGGGGGGGCTCCCAGAAGGGCCTGGCGCGGTTCCTCCGTTGGTGGCAACGGCAGTCTCGTCCTTATCTCCGAGCATAAGGTCTGTATAGCCAACAAAATGGCCGCCGAGTTGTCTTGCGGCACTGGTTGAGGGAGTTCCGACGGGCGATCAGGAGCCCCGTCGGCACCCTCGACGTCTTCCACTTCGGGGTCCCTCCCGACAGGAAGGCCTTCTTCCACGCCAGAGCCGTGGCCTAAGACTTCGATCAGCTCCTCCTCAGAGGTTGAGGCCGAGTCCACGACGACTTCCTGCCCCCCCTTTTTCTTCTCCGTCGGAGGGCGCCCTAAAAGGTCTTAGAAGACCGCTCGGACGACTTCTTCTCGCCTGACGGCCCTTTCCTTCCAGCCAGTTGGCGAGACGTTGATGGCGGTCCTTCATGGTCCGCTCCGACATATTGCCGCAAAACGCACAGTCCTTCTGCACGTGCGTCTTGTCCTCATGTAGGCAGTAAAGGCAAAGGGAGTGTTCGTCGTCCTTAAAGACATTCTGAAGCTGGCATCCAGGGCAGACCCTGAACAGCTTTCCGGGCGTCGAGCTTCCCTTCTCCTGGGCCATGTCCGAGATGGGCCTGAGAAACTTCTGGAGTCCTCCAAAAGCGTGGCTCAACGAAATCTTCACCCTTGAGGGGCATAGACGAATCCGACATGGGTCCCCGTTTATCGGATGAAGAAACGGTGGAGCTTGAGGCTCTTTTGACCGAAAAAAGCCATAGCACGGCACTTTTGGACCTAAAAATCCAAATGGACTCCATAAGAGACTCTGGTAACCTCTGCATCATACTCCTCTTAGATCTGTTGGCCGCATTTGATCTGGTGGACCATGACAAACTATGTACCACCCTGTCAGAAAACGTCCACTTCTCACATGAAGCCACCCTTTGGGTTAAATCCTTATCTGATTGAACATCTAGAGTTGGAAGCCGCCGATCCCATTCCAGTACCCATAGGTGTATCGCAAGGTTCATGCCTTTCTACACCCTTTACAATGCCTACACTAAGCTTCTCTTTGCTGCCCTTGACACCATGGGTGTCATCTACACCAACTTTGCAGATGACACCCAGATTCTGATCACCATTACCGGGAACCATGAGCAAGACACAATCACAGCAAGACATGCATTACCGTAATAGCATTTCTGATTATTGTATCTGCTTACATTCACATGCTGTGCATATGGTCCGACGTCCAGTGGTAACCGCAGAGTATTGCATCTTGTCTTTCGGGGACCAAAAGGGGACAGCGGCATAGGCGTGTCTGTAACACTATCCCTATCGTGAAGTGTAGTGTACCCAAAATCCCTCAAGTGCCGAGGTCCCTCCGATTGTATTTTTTCTGCCATGAGGGAGCCCAAGGCTATTGTAAGCGAGTACATAAAGAGAGAAAGTAGTAAGACGTCTATGTTCCTTCCACCTGAACGGGGAGGCAGGGTGGGCGCATGTGAATCTAAGCAGATACAATCATCAGAAGTGCTATTCCGGTGAGTAATGCATGTCTTCTGATGCTTGTTAATCTGCTTAGAATCACATGCTGTGCATAGACTAGCGAGCAGAACCCCGAGTTGGAGGTGGGTTGTGAGAAGGAACAGTAGTGAAAAGCTGTATTAATACTGCTTGTCCCACCCGAGAATCAGAGCTAGAATGAGTGTCTAGGCAATACTGTTTTGTAAAGGTGTGTACAGAAATCCAGGTTGTCGCTTTGCAAATGGACTCAAGGGGAACATTTGCAATGAATGCTATGGAAGCCCCAGTGCCCTGAGTAGAGTGTGCTCTAGGCTTGAAGGGCAGTTCTCTTTTAGCAAGAGTATAACATAGAATGATGCATTTGACAATCCACCTTGAAATAGCGGATTTAGAGACAGGATCCCCTTCTCTACCAGCTGCCACTGAAATTAATCAATTAATTGGTTCAAATGGAACTTCGAAATGAATTTAGGCGCAAATCGGGAATGGGTGCGCAGAACAACCTTATCCCTGTGGACTGTAAAAAAAAAGTCTAGAACTGAAAGGGCCTGAAGTTCACTAACCCTTCTAATATAAGTGATAGCCACTAGGATTGCCGTCTTATAAGTAAGGTCTTTTAGACTTGCTTTATGCATTGGTTCAAAGGGAAAACCCATGAGTCTGGTCAATACCACATTTAGATCCCATCCGGGAGCTGGGTTAGAAACGGGGGGATGAATTCTCTTAAACCCTTCCACAAAGGCCTTAACAGGTATTTTCCACCACAACACTTTCTGTTGTGATGTAGTGTAGGCTGAGAGAGCAGCTAGGTGAACCTTTAGGGAATTAAAAACCAGTCCTGAGTCGAACACATGTCTCAGGTACAACTAAATGTGGGTAGGAGAGCAGTCAGTCAATCAGGTTGATGCCCTTGGTATTGCACCAGATGACAAAGCGTTTCCACTTACTGGAATAGCAACACCGGGTGTTAGGTTTCCTAGCCACCTTAAGTATGTCCATGCATCTCTGAGGGAGTTGAAGATGTCCGAACTCTATGACCTCAGGAGCCAGGCCGCTAAGTTCAGAGTTTGTGGGCATGGGTGTGGTGTTTCCCCTCTGTCCTCAGACAACATGTTGAATGGGTAGGGCAACTTCATAGGAGTGGAGAGGGACATCTCCATCAGATGAGAAAACCAGGGTTGGCGGGCCCACATAGGAGCCACCAATATCATGGTGACTGGTTCCTGGCACATCTTGTGCACAGCCTTGTTGAGGAGGGGAGTCGGGCGGGGGCTGGGGAAGCGTAAACAAATGTCCCTGACCAGGTTATCCAGAGTCCGCTCCACTTGGAGCGGTTATGGGGATACCTGGAGGCGTAGTCTTGGCATTGGGCGTTCTCTTGAGTGGCGAACAAGTCGATCTCTGGGAAGCCCCATTCAGCGAAAACGTTGGAGACTGTCTTCATGTAGATGCCATTCGTACTGTATCGGTAGTGGGAAATCTCTGCTGAGCATGTCCGCTAGAAGGTTAAGTTCACCGGGAACATGCGTGGACAGCAGGAACATCTTTTGTTTGAGAGCCCACATCCAGATGTTCTGGGACAGCTTGGACAGCTCTGGAGCATGTGTCCCCCCCGTTTATTTAGGTAATACATGGCTGGGGTGTTGTCTGTCAGGATCAGAACTGTCTTCCCCTGTAGCTGTGTCTGAAAGGCCTTCAGTGCTTTGAACACTGCTAATAGCTCTAACAGGTTTATGTGGTTGGATGCTACTTGTGGGGACCACACCCCATGCGCTGTCTGCTGTAGCAGATGACCCCCTTCCCCTCCCACCCCGTGAGAGAGGAATATGTTGTGAGAGTGGCTTCTACTGCAGGGGTGGTGAAGGTCTTCCCCTTCAAGAAGTTTTCCCTCGACCACCACTGCAGAGAGAACGAGGGCTGGCGAGACAACTATCAGATCCTCCCATTGTCCGCTGGCCTGACACCACTGGCTGTTGAGCCACTCTTGCATGGAACGTATGCACAGCCGCGCGTGAAGAACTAAAATGCATGATGCCATCATTCCTAGCAGTCGTATAGCCTTGCGTACCGTCACTTCCCGACTGACTACATATTGAGGGATCTGAGAAAACATGTTCTGAACCCTCTTGTTGGAGGGGAAGACGAGGCAGTCTTTGGTCCGAATTAGAGCCCCCAGAAACTGTTTGACCTGACTGGGGTCTAAGCTGGATTTCTTCTCATTGATGGAGAATCCCAGACTGAACAAGGGGTCTATTGTCTTCTGAGTGTTCAATAGACATGTTTCATAAGAGTCCCCTGTTATGAGCCAGTCGTCGAGGTAAGGGTAAACCGGGACAGATAGTCTGCGCAGGTGTGCTGTCGCTATTACCAGAACCTTTGTAAACACCCTTGGCGCCGAGGCAATCCTGAAGAGGAGTATCTTGACTTGATAGTGCCTGTCCTCTATCATGAACCTTAGCTATTTCCTGTGCGCTGGCAACATTGAAATATGAAAGTATGCATCTTTTATGTCTAGTGTCACCATGTATTCCCCCTGTTCCAACAGTGGGATTACTTCCTGCAGAGTTACCATACAAAACTTTTGAGGTTTGAAAAATGTGTTTGCTGGGCGCAAGTCTAGTACAGGGCGCCTGGTGAGGTCCTTTTTGGGTACAAGGAAGTACACTGAATAAATAATTACACCAGAAAGACTCATCCCGAATCAACTCCCCACACTCAACACACTCCCCGATAACCAGGACCCAGAGATCCTAGTTGAAGAATACAAGGTCATGGCTACCTCGTTGGATCTCATCGCCCCACTCAAACTCAGACCTAGTAAACCTAAAACGCACCTCAACAAATGGTACACACCATTCCTCAAAAACCTAAGGCAGCAAAAAAGAAACTGCGAGGCCATTTGGAAAAAATCCCCCTCAGCCGTAAACAAATTCAAACTTTCCAAACTAGCCGCACTTTACAAAAAAGAAATCTACCTGGCCAAACAAACCTCCTTTGAGTCCCGCATATCCCAAGCTAAATCTAATATGAAAGAACTCTTCTCTATACTTAAAGAAGTAGAAACCCCATACGACCCCCTGATACCTGCACCAAAGATAAAAACTGGTGCTCAGATATTCAAAATGCCTTGGCAAATAAGATCGTGACCCTTCAAAAGCAAAAAAGCCACCTTAAAAGACACTCTGCTTCCAAAACCTCGGATAAGCTTACAGCCACAGATCCCATCCGCTTTAAATTCTCTAAAGTCAATACTCTTGGCTTAGAAAAAAGTATCCTGTCCTTGAAACCATCCAATTGCCAGGGAGATCTATGCCCAGCACAGCTCATCAAAGACGCCGCTCGCGACCTCTCACCCTTCATCACTAAACTGATCAATGCCTCCTTCACCACTGGCTCCATCCCCACCAATCTAAAACAATCCTGGGTACTCCCATTACTAAAAAAACCCACTCTTGACCCAGCCATACCCACAAATTACCGACCTATAACGACTGTTCCCTTCCTACTAAAAATCCTAGACAAGGTCGCTTATGTACAAATACAGAAGCACCGGTAAGAACACCACCTCTTAGGATCCAGACAATCAGGGTTCCGTCCTCAACACAGGACTGAAACTGCACTCATCGACCTGAAAGCCCAGATTGATACACTCAGGGACAAGGGGCAAGCTGCCTTACTCCTCCTCCTTGACCTATCTGCAGCCTTCGATTTGGTTGACCATTCCGTCTTATGCTCACACCTCCACACAGCAGCAACACATTTCTCTCCTGAGGCCATTACCTGGATTACCTCATTCGTCAATGGAAGAACTATGAGAGTCTTTTCTCCTACTGCTGCAGCAGACCCCATACCCATCACTTGTGGTGTCCCACAGGGCTCCTGCGTCTCCCCCACACTGTACAACATATTTACCAATCCCTTTTTGATGATCTGGATCATCTCGGTGTCACCTACACTAATTACGCAGATGATACCCAGATCCTCCTTCCGCTTTCTGGAGATTATGGAAAGGATTTGGCCTTGCTAAATAGGGTGTATATCATTCAGGCATGGATGGCCACTCACGGACTATGCCTGAATGATGAGGAAACGGAGATCATCATCCTGGGTACCACGCCCAGTTTAAAGAAACTCAGCCCGGCCTACAACTCATTCATGATAGATGGGAACAACATCAAAGTTGTTGGGCAGGAGGTCAAAACACTGGGATTCTACTTGGATTCTAACTTCTCCTTCAAAAGACAACTGTGCTCCCTGGCATCCTCATCTGCATACACGGGCAAATTAATCCGCACAGCCAAACCATTTCTGTCAGACACTAGTTGGCTCACACTTGCTAGAGCCCTTATACTATCCCACCTTGATTATTGTAACGCCCTTTACCTGGGAACCTCCAAGGCTACCACCAACAAGCTACAAACCCTACAGAATAACGCCCCGAGAGCAGCCCTAGGCATCTCCAGAAAAGAGCACATCTCAGGTTTTAGCCAACAGAACAACTGGCTCTCCACTAGAGATAAAATTCTACTAAAAACGGCATCACTTACCTACAAATCTCTCAACAATGCCATCCCGATCTACCTGATTAACAGATTCCATAGACAAGCCTCTTCGAGACCCCTCAGAACTGCATACAAAGACTGCCTCTCTGTCCCAAACTTCAAACTTGCCACCATAGGAGGTAACAGCTTCCCAGTAAAAGCAGCCAAACTGTGGAACTCCTTGCCACCCAACCTTAGTGTAGACATGCCATACCTGAATTTGCGATCCAAGGTAGTCTCATGGTTGAAATCGAAGGACTACCAAGATAGCTAAGTCTCAAGGCTATCCCTTCATGCCATTAACACACATTGTAACTACGTGTCTACTTGTACTCCTGTATATACTGTATATATTGCCCATTTGCTTGTATATATCCCCATCGTCATTATGTACAATTTGTATCTGTAACTAAGCTTTGCATATTCTTGTAAATGTTGCGCCCCGATACCCTTGTGTACATTTGCGCATTATAAATAATAAAACAAACCAACCCTTGTTTACCTGAAGAATAGGGACGGCTTCTATGGTGTCCTTTTCGAGAGGTGCTTCCACCTCTTGTATCAGGATTCGCAGATGGTCTGGCGTCAGGCGTCGTGCTTTGGGCTGTCTGAACTGTGGTGGTCGGGCGAATTCCATGCAGTACCCATGGACGACTGTCTTGAGAACCCATTGGTCTGACGTTATCCCCGCCCATGCCAAAAGGAAAGATATTAAGCGCCCCCCGACCGGAGTGACATGGGATGGGACCTGGATCTGTAGGTCATTCATGACCAGAGGGTTTGGCTCCACCGGAGTTGGAGCCTCGGCCTTTCCCGCGATGCTGTCCCCTGGGTGGATAGTTGGCAGGGGTGCTGGATGCCTGTCCTGAGTTCCAGGTATTTCCCGTATTATACTGGTTTTGTGTCGAACGGGATTGGCCCTGAAAGGACCGGCGGGAACCGCTTCCCCTCTATGGGGAGGACTTTTGAGTGATTTGCTGAAGGGACATACGAGTCTCATGCTCCTTCTTGGCAATGTCGAGGGCATCGTCAACTGCTTTACCAAAGAGATTAGTCTTCTCAACAGGCTTATTATTAAGAGCTGCTTGGGTTTCCGGCTTGAAACCAGAGTTTGAGCCAAGCGTGCCATTTGAGCAGGGTGCCCTGAGCTAGGGAATCGGGGGTGGCATGGCCCTTAATATATGTAGGGTCAGTAGGCGATGAGCGAAACTATTTTTTCGACCCTCTGGTTTACTGCTCGAGTCTGGGCTGGTGTGATCAAGGAAGGAGCCAATCTCCTTTTTATGGAATTCAGAAGAGGGATGGCTTGACTGGAGGGGAGCTTTTCTTTCAGGATATCCTCCACAAAGTCCTGTTGAGGCAAAGCCTCCTGGGTGGCGATCTGAAAATATTCAGCCGCCTTTCTTAAGATGGCGTCGAACACCATCTGGTCATCCACTGGGGAAGCTTGGCGGGCTGGAGTGGAGGCAGGGGAATCCAAACATAGGACATCCTGGTCGTGAGTAGGGAGCGCCCATGGTTCCGCCTCAACCTGGTGACTGTCCTCCCAGACTCCCGTGGGATCCACCTGGTCATCCACAGTGTAGTCTTGTAGGAAAGTATTATCCTCCTCCTGATCATAAATGTCCTGATACTTGTCCATATGGATCTCGTCTTCAGGGAGGATGGGAGTGTAATCTTCCTGAGAAGGTCCTGAAATTTAGAAGCAGGCACATATGGAGGGCCCTCCAGAGTGCTCTTGGGGGTAGGATGCTATGAAAGGGAGACACATTTCTCCGACCTATCCATACACCCTTCGAATTTTTCCCTGGTCCATCTAGACGAACTAGAAGGGAAGAACATTTTCATTTTCCTCCCTATGGCCCCGAAATTTGTCTCCAATAGAGTTAGACAAAGGCACAGGACTCTCTACGTAGTCCTTGCGTGTATCGGGGCGCTGTTGCGTGTCTTTTGGCACATCCGCGGGCCGCTCCTTGCGCTTTGTCTCCTCTTTAGACCTCTACTTCAGCCCCACTACCGAAGCAATCCTAGCGATGTACCGGTTGACTAAGAGGCCTATCAGTAGATTTTTCTCCTAATGGGGCCTTAGGGGGCGTCAGAGCGTCAACTAAGAGCACTTCGGAGGTAGCGCCCTTTAGTTTAGAAGGCCCAGTCGCAAGATGCTGCTGCGGATGCGGGGCAGGCTGTTGATCCTGAGGATCCCGCCAAAGTTTTCGGTGGTCGCATTGGCGCTTTCGCACGTTTCGACGGTACCATCGAAACCAGGGCTGGGGTTGTGTTTAGTGTAGCGATCTTGTACGCCCCTGTTGCCGGGTGTTTCCCCCATGGTGTGACTCGTGTCAGGCCTAGCGGCGTCGGGACGGGCGTGGCGTACCGGGGAATGTCTGTCGTGAGGTCGATGGCATCAGACACTGATGCCTGGTCAACACCAGTAGCCCGTCACTTTCGGCGGCGGTGTGGAAAGAAGATCCAGCCTGCGACACGCCGTAGGCAGCCCACCGCTTAACACGGCGCTCCTTAAGCATCTTAGGTGCAGGAGTTTACAAGCCGCGCACCGCGCTTCGCATGGTCAAGAGGTAGACAATTGTTGCACTTAGAGTGCTCGTCCTTTAAAGGGTATCTGGGCCTGCAAGAGCGGCAAAACCTAAATTGTGTCCTTTCCATAGCGAAAGGCAATAAAGGCGATGGCCAGACCTAGAGGGCAAAGAGGGGGAAAGAGGAGAGACATAGCTGAAAGGATATGGCCAACCCGACCCCACACTTCCTACTGTGTAGGCCGGCCAGAGGGCCCGGCCACGTGGACGGCACTGCCGCCGGATGGTAGGTGTCGAAAATCCACCGCAGTCTTCGGCACAGTACAGGAAGCACCGTCGAAATGACTAAAGGGGAAAATCGACAAAGTCGATAACAAGGTGATAACAATGTCTCTTATGAAAGAGCTCCGCAATAGGGCGACCAGTAATCTGGGCGGAAAAAACCAATCTGAGGTACCCCGGCGCATGAGGGATTTTGGGTGCACTACACGTCACAATAGGGATAGTGTTACAGACACACCTATGCCAACATCCCCTTTCGGTCCCCGAAAGACAACAAGATACTCTGCGGTTACCACTGGATGTCTGACCATATGCACAGCATGTGATTGTAAGCAGATTAACAAGAATCAGAAATAAGGTTTACGCCATAATCCAAAATTGGATGGCCATCAATAGTCTATGTCTTAATGATGAAAAGACTACTCCTCCATCACCATTAATGGCACACCTATTCCAATCCGCAACAAGGTTAAAACGCTGGGTGTTCATCTAGACTCTAATTTAACATTGACTAAGCATGCCAATGCTCTATTAGCAGCCACCTCATACACTCCCAAACGTATAGCTCTAAGTTGGCAATTCTTGACCCCACCAAATTGCATCACTCTAGCCCGTGCATTCATCTTGTCGAATTAGATTACTGCAATACGCTACTACTAGGCAATGTGCTACTACTAGGTTCTTCCAATACAAATTTGGCAAAACTTCAACTTGCCATTAAAAAATCTGACCATATCTCAAAGACTAGAAGGGAAGTCCATTGCCTTCGTATCAAGGCAAGAATACTCTTCAAAACCCTTTGCATCACACACAAATGCCTCGTCAAGACGGCGCCTACGTTCCTCACCAATACAGTCACTCTGAATACCTCGACAAGAACTCTGAGATTTAAAAATAGCTCACATCCCCGCGTCCCAATTTTCAAACTCACGAGGGCACGGGAGAGTAGTTTTCAGGTCTGCGCAAAATGTGGAACTCCCTTTCCGTGATTTTCAGAAATGAACCATCCCACCCAAGATTTAAGAAAACCCTAAAAAGCTGGCGTTTCAATAAATACTAATGCTAAGACGAATTGTACTACCAGATCCATCAAAGTACTACCGCTGCCTCCCCATTCTGTTGGGTTGACATTTGTGCTGAGAAAGTTATATGCAACAGATCTGTACTCAAAGATCTAGTTTGTTAACCCTTCATCCTTGCCTGTATTGTAATATTTTCTCTTTTGCCTGTGAAGCAATTCTCACTGTAACCAGAGATCAAAGATTTCTGTAACCTACGCCGTGATACCCCCGGGTTTGGGCGTATAACAAATACAATAAATAAAATAAACACACACTAGGCCAGCAGTAGCCTGCAAAAGCAGTACCTTTCTGTGCATGACGATATGAGTGATTTCTTGACCTGGGAAGGCAGGAAAAGGGCGGGAAGAAGGCCAAACAACAACACGGCCAAAGGACAAGCACAACATCTCGTGAAACTGCCATTGTAGGGCACCTGCCACATTTAAGAGCTACATGCGGTAAACGCAAATGTGCACAATAAAAAGAATGCGGAAATGGTAACCAGCTTGTCTTTAGGCACATATAAAAGTAAACAACAATCCCAAGTGTAAAAGACAAGGGCGATACAAAAGTATCCCCACTGCACTGTATTGTAAGATGTGTGCACTGTCAAAGATTTACCAAAAAGGTAAATGGACAAAAGGGAAACAGTTTCCCAGTACTGACAGGCTGAAGGACTGATCAGTTTCCCCGTAACAAAATGAGCAAAAGGCCGCGGGAGCAAAGCAGAAGGCTTCACTTCCCTGTAAAAAGACAGCACAGGCTAAACAAACAAAAGCAAATGGTTTGGGGGTCCACAGAATATGGAGGGAACGTTGCCTATAGAGCAATCGTTCCTAACAGTTACCCAAAAAGAAGGAATGACCCAGAAACAAAAGGAACAGGATTGTAAATGCTACATTAGTACCCCTATGGCAAAAAGTACATCCTTTCTTTCATAAGTGTGTTTCAGTGTTCAGAATGTACAATTGTTAAGTCTATTAAACTAGCCTCACCAAATTTTCCCAGTTTTTGGTTAAAAAAACATGGTCACCCTAGTTTCGGTAAATACTAGTATGGCAACCCGTGCAATATTACAACCAACATCGTTATTTAGTATCAAACAATCTAATTCTTAAAGAAGATTCTGTGCAATATCCACTTTGTACTTGCCTGTCTTGGATCAGCACTAGCATGAATACACAGGAGCCCAGTATCCTCATAACTGTGATGGTATGACGTTGCATTGTACATCCAGTGATGTCTGCAGACACAAAATTCAAGGTTAAGCATAAATAACTCAAGCACAATGTAGGATTCTCAAAATCTTACAGTAAATGAGGCACATAAGACCTAAATGTTTGCCACTGTCATTTGTAACCTTCCTCACTGTGCCCTTGGCGCAAGATTCAATTTGCAACACTGGGGCTACCTTCTTTGAAGATTCACCAGAATTTCTAAATAGAAAGGGCCCTTGTTCATGGTCTCTTGAGCTGATCGCATGCACGTTAAGTCTGAGCTCTAGTGCTGCTAGTTTTGTGGCTGCCCAATATGAGTGTTAACAGTGCAGCTAATAGTACACAAACGTGCTACAAACAGACATGCATGATGTGCTGAACTGACTCAGCAAACAGTTTTAAACAAAAAGTCTAAGTGCTTTCAGAGCAGTGCTGCCGGAGCATATGACTGGTGGCTGACTGCCAGAGAGCATGAGGTGGAGCAAGAGCGACAGGCAAAAGTCTGTCATTGTCTATATGGGCAAAAAAAACACATAACTTTCTCTAACTGCATTTTTGCACACCATCGAGTAGTTGGTAAGGGGTATTTTAACTTTTTACTTTTTCCTAAGAGGAGTTGGCAGGGCTCCAGATAAGCAGAGTACCTGCCCATTTCACTCGCCAATATTAGGATGCAGTCCCAACAAAGAAAATGTTGAGTTATAGATACACGTGTGTCTTTACGTCACCTGTACTACTCAGGTGATCTGTTCAGACCAGTGCTGTCTATGTATGTATGGTTCTTGTATTGTGCAAACCAAACTAGAAAGTAGAGGAGCGCTGTACAAAGTTTACCGCACAGAACCTTACACATAGGAGACATTAGGTCGGTAGGTTTAGTCAGACAATAGCCATTCAACAAATCAACAACACATGAAACAAAAACCAAA